>NC_051177.1:225673018-226046351 GCF_013339695.2 Rhipicephalus sanguineus
AGTGATTCCAAAGCAGAATCTGTTTTTAATGACGAAACACTGATGTCATATGAGAATGATGAATGAATATACCTTACGGCACGATTTTGCACGGATTCTATGGCTTCGCTGAGGTAGCTCTGGTGAGGATTCCAAATGGGTGATGCATATTCGAGTTTAGGTCGGACCAATGTTTTATATGCGAGTAGCTTTACATGTTGAGGAGCACTGCGAAGGTTACGTTTGAGAAATCCTAAGGTTTTGTTTGAAGATGATATGATGTTAGTCACATGAGAGCACCAGTTGAGATCATGCGTTATAGTAATGCCTAAGTATTTGAATGAGTCGACATTGTCAATGGGGGTGTTGTCAATTGTGAAAGGAAGGGTATGCCTATTACGGCTGCGGGAAATTGACATGCTTTTACATTTATGGGGATTTAAGGCCATGAGCCACTCGTCACACCACTTCTTAACGTTATTCAGGTCATTCTGTAATGAGATGTGGTCATTATTGTTAATGATAGATTGATATAGGACGCAATCATCGGCAAACATTCGAATGTTAGATGATACATGCAATGGTAGATCGTTTACGTATATTAAAAATAAGAGGGGACCTAAAACTGAACCCTGGATGACTCCCGATGTTACTGGTAGAAATTTAGAAGCAGTATTGTTAATAACGACAGATTGTGATCGGTTATGAAGAAACTCCTTTATCCATGTTAGGATGTTAGGGTGAAAGTTCAAGTGAGAAAGTTTTAATATTAATCTTTTATGAGCTACTTTATCGAATGCCTTCGCGAAGTCAAGGAAAATGACGCCTGTTAAAATGTTACGATCAAGGTTTGAGTGGAGATCATGCAGAAATGAGGCTAGTTGCGTGTCACATGATAGATTCTTACGGAAACCATGCTGTGACGGATGGAAAAAGTTACAGCTCTCGAGAAAATTCATAACGTGTGAAAAAATGACATGTTCCATGATCTTGCAAGGGATACTAGTGATGGATATGGGGCGATAGTTTAATGGTGATTCACGGTTACCTGATTTGTAGACTGGAACGACCTTGCTCTTTTTCCACTCGTCTGGGAAGGTGCCTGATGATAATGATTGTGAGAACAGCAGGGTTAGATACATGGCAGATATGCACTTGGTATTTTTTAATAGCTTCGAGGTGATTTCGTCAACCCCGGCTGATGAGGATAACTTATGTTTGTCAATGAGGGTAGATATTCCGACTGGTGAAAAACTGATATCAGGCATTGGAGGCATCACGTGAACAGGATATGCAGGGAGAGGCATGAGTGGTTCGGTAGTGAAAACAGATACGAAATCAGAATTAAACAAATTGGCACACTCTATGTCGGATAATATTTCACAGTCTTTAGAAATTTTGATACCAGGTGATGATTTAGGGTTGATTACCTGCCAGAATTTTTTGGTATTATTAGTGAGCATGCGGGGTAGGTCTGAATGAAAAAATGAATGTTTTTGTTGTCGAATAGCGGCCAAGTAGATGCGTTCAGCTTCATAATATTTATTCCAGGAGTTGGGGCTTGGTCGAAGTTTGGCGGAGCGAAACAGACGTTTCTTTTTGTTCTCAAGTTTTTTTTGTGTGTTTGTGAACCATGGCCGGTTGCGATTAGGCCGGAGTACGATTGACGGTATATATTGCGCAACAAGGTCAGACAACTTGTTTTGGAAGAGCCCCCAGTTTTCATTTATAGAGCGATTTTCGAACCCCGATTCGAATGATTGGTAAAATGCTTCTAATTCACTGTTAATTGCGGTATAATTGCCTTTGTCGTACAGGCGGATTGTTTTGCGAACTGTAAGATATTTCACGGGCGAAAAAGAGAAAACTGTGTGAATTACTTTGTGGTCGCTTATTTCGCGTAAATAGCTAATGGAGGACATGCTGTCTGGATCGGTGGTTAGTATCAGGTCAAGTATGTTTGCGGTATCATGAGTTACACGCGTGGGCTCCTTCACTATCTGTGAGAGGTTGAAATTAAGGCAAACGTCTAGGAAATCTTTAACTCCTGCGTTAATGTTACCTGGGCTAGAATAATCAGTCCAGTCTATATGTGGGTAGTTGAAGTCCCCAAAAAGCAAAATGCACGCGTTCGGGAATTTTTTTGTTAAAAAAGCCAATATATTATTGAGCTCACCGGCGAAGTCAGCATTACTGTTGGGGGGGCGATAGCAGACACCGATAAGTAGTAGCTGTGGGTTAGCTCGACAGATAAGCCATAAAATTTCCAGGTTCGTGGTCACGTGAACAGCGGAACACTTCAGCTGTTTTTTTACGGCGATAAGAACGCCACCGCCTCGGGCACCCCGCCTGTCCTTGCGAAAAACATCGAAGTTCGGCAGTTCATTCATAACTTCACTGTCAGCGATTTCATTAGTGAGCCACGTTTCATTCAAAATAAGCAAGTCACTTTCAGATGAAGATACGATGTCAGCTATCTGTTCACGTTTGGGAAGGAAGCTTCTAACATTGGTAAAGATAACAGAGATCGAAAAAGACTTTTGAAGGGCAGGCAGAGTACGTCGGGACGGCTGGCGATGGCCGCGCGTTAGCTATGATTCTTTAACGGATTGGGTCGTCTCATCAAAAATATAGCGCTTTGATCCAATCAGTAATGTTTTGTAGTGAAGGGAAAAAGGAACTGCCTCGCCTTTCGCAAAAGCCACAAGGTGTTTACGCGCGTTCTGCACTTTCTTAGAAAAATCTTCGCCCACACTGTAAGGCGTGTTTTTAAACCTACGGCCGTTTGACAAGATGGCTTCCTTGGTTTTAAAAAATGAAAGCTTGACAATAATAGGCCGGTTACGACCAGGACAGTATCGACCAAGGCGATGTGCTCGCTCAATTTCCTTTGGCTCCAAAGAAAAGTTCAATTGCTCAGAGCACAGCCGAATTACCAATTCTTCAGACTGAGCAAATGATTCAGATTTGTTAGTATCGCTAATGCCATAAAAGATCAAATTATTACGTCGAGAGCGGTTCTCTGTTAAGATCAACTTGCGCGTAAAACATAAAACAAACAGAGAAACAAAACCTACACTTCACTGCAAGAACAGAAGGTTTAAACAGAGGCTTTTACCTTCAGCCTACTTCTCTGTTAAAATCAGCGCAAAACCCTCTACTCGGGTGCTAGCTTTTGCAAAATGTAAGCAAACAAGCAGTTTAGCAAATATCTCAATGTCTGCAGTTAAGGTGCGGAGGAAAATAAAACTTTCAAAAATCGACACAGTCCTTGCTCATCGGCAGACATGCAAACGTTAGACAGCTAAACAAAACAATAATAAAACTGGATACAAGACAAATTCTTAGTATCCTTCGTGACACTGCGTAATTTAATGCGGCACCCTTTCAGACGTGCTCTGGGGTGACGCGCATACCACAGTTGTCGATGGGCCAGATCGCGACGGAGGAACAAAAAGCCAACCTGTCCGAAGCACTCAGTAGCGGTGACCTTTGTTCCGCGGGCCCCGAACTCCGACAAAGAGGCACCCGGACGCTTAAGCTGCCTCATTGTGGGCCTCCCAGAACAGCGGTCACCCTCTCGCAAACTTGGGGGACGACCTTTGTCGTTACAGTCGCGTACGCACCACCTCGCTTTGCTCCACCGTTTAGCCTTCACCAAAGATGATGAAACCAGGCGATCACTTCGGCGTCTCTTTTTCTTGGCCCTCGCGACACGCTTTATGCCTAATCTCGATTTGTGCGAGACCCGCAACTTTTGACTTTTAAAGAACTTTTTCGGGGTTTCCAGCCGCCGCTCGAAGCAACTTGGACCTTTCCCCTTTCCCCGAAGTTTTCGCTGGCGCCTTTTTCTTTGGGTCCTTAGTCGCCCCGCTACTAAGTGACATTTACCTTGCGTCCGTCGACCGTATACTTACTTCCCCTTTGTCTCGTATTGGCGTGTGCCGCGTACTTAGGTACGTTGATGATTATATTGTTTTCTTTGAAGCCTATAGCGATGCTATTTTTCATAGTAATATTTCATTGATCATAGAGCAGTTCTCTATCGTCGCCAATGGCCTCAAGTTCGCTCATGAAACACCTGTCAACAGTAGCCTACAATTCCTGGATTTAAGGTTATTATTTGAACGAGGTCACATCTGTTGGATGTACAGTCCAAGAACAAGCAAAGCTTTATTGCCACATAACAGCGCGCATTCCAAGCTAACAAAAAGAGGCATTGCGACGCTCTGCTGCCCTTCAGCTCCTGAGAAATCATGCCAACAGAGGGTTCGAAAGCCTTGCCTATCAAGTTGAACGCATGAGCAAGACTGGCTATCCTCCTGTCTGGCTAAAGTATGTGCAATGATGGACAAAGAAAAGCGCTCCGTGTGCAACAAACGCCACGCCAAAGTCTTCACTGAATGTACTTCAGGTGTGGTATATGAAATACCCTTGACCTGCGGAAGTGTATACATTCGAAAGACGGGGCGCTGTTTCAATGAGAGGGCGCGAGAGCATAGCTTAGCGGTACGCACAAATACCGGGGGGCACCTAGACTTTCATTGCAGGCGTTGCAGGTGCATGCCAAGTTTCGGATTTTTGTCTAAATCAAGGAACAAGTTGCAAAGGAAAGTTGTTGAGGCCTATTTTATTAACAAGAAATCTGATCATTGCGTAAGCATGCCTTCTTTGACCTTGCTCCAAAAAGAGCTTCAATCTTTAGACGGCTTCGTCTGAATGGCATACAGTGTCCTGGTTTTTTCTTCCAATTTTTAGTTTTATCGGCCTTGTGGTTCTGTCAATTCTTTGGTTGTAAATTGTTTGACCACATCATGATCATGCTTCAAAGAAAGATAGCCACAGGGGGTGTGTTGCTAATCAGTCACGAAGGGGCGTAAAAGAGAGCACGTGATGAGATTCGTGCATATATAGGTTTACTTTAGCGTTCAGTAATAAAGTTTGTAGTTTGCGCCCGTCCTGTGTACGTCTCTTCTGTTGTCCAAAAAACGGCAGGAAGTGGAAGATGGAAGCTGCGATGAAAAAATCCGTAAAACAGGGGGTGGGTGCCCGAGCCAACGTTTCGACAAGTGGACTTGTCTTCTTCAAGGCTGGAACTGATTTCCTTAGCTATCGTGTGTATATGCTTCGTGCCCTCTCCAAAAGAGGGGAGAAGGGGTGGGGAGGGGGGGGGGGAGAGGCCACCGCGACGACAGGGTGTTGTGGTGAGTCATAAGGAACGAGAAAAAAAAAGGCGGGGGGGGGGGGACGGAAGGGTGTACGTTTCACTGAATGATTGTCAATGGAAGCACGTGGAATTTTAACAATAGTAGGTTCGAAATGCCTAGAAGATGGGATTAACTCTCATTCGATTTCGTTGTGTATGTACCATATCGAATAGATTCGAGAGCCCCCTTAAAAACGTTAATGCCTGCTGGAAGGAGTGTATTGAACTTGTGAATAAGGTATGACTCTGTATATTTTCTGTCTCTTGGGGACCGGAAGTTTGACTGAAGTATGTAAAGTTTGAGATCTTCGAAGTTGTGACCTGCTACATTAAAATGCTGTGCCACTGCTTTGGGTAATTTTTTCGCTGTGTCCGCGCGATGCCCGTTTAATCTAACATTAACAGGTGGTCCCGTTTCGCCAATGTACCGTTTTTGACAATATGAACATTCGATCATGTAGATAACGTTCGAACTAGTGAAGGTAAAACTAGATTTTATATGATGGACGTAATCACTTCCGGTGCTTTTAACTATAACGTCATCCTGAAGGTGCTTACAAGTCTTACATCTTGGACGAGAACAAGGTGTTATGTGGGCAGTATAATGAGGGTTTACTTTTGCGTGCACTAACATGTCCTTAAAATTTTTATTGCGGCGATACACGACCTTTGGTACTCCGGGAAACGCTTTTCTAAGGAGCTCGTTGCTTGCCAGTATTGGGTAATACTTACGGAGGATATTATTTATGTTTGGTAGCGCATTTGAGTATTTGGTTATAAATGCTGGCGGCTGGTTAGGCTGTGCTACGGGGTCCCTTTGAGCTAGTGATGATTTCCTATCTAGTTGACATGCTTCGTTGAAGACCTTGTTTAGAGCATCATGCGGGTAATTTCTTTTAACTAATGTTTCCTTTAGGTTGCTTAAGTGGTGAACGTAGTCGTCATCGCTACAGATCCTTCTTATACGCCTCGCCTGTCCTACAAATATCCCTTGTTTGCAGTGTCGCGGGTGATGACTAGTGTAATCTAGGTATTGCTGGCTGTCTGTTGGTTTTCTGTAAAGCGTCGTCTTTAATTTTCCTGCTTCAATAGATACCGTCGTGTCTAGGAAGTTAATTTCACTGGAAGAATGGTGCATGGTGAATTTAATACTAGAGTGAAACTTGTTATAGTGGTCAATGAATGCGTTTAGTGTACTTACGCCATGTTCCCATATGATAAATATGTCGTCTATGTAACGGAGATAGGTGGAAGGCTTCACTGGACATGACTCCAACAGCTCCGATTCTAAGTGTCCCATAAAAATGTTGGCGTATGTTGGCGCAAAAGGGGTTCCCACGCTAGTGCCGAAAGTTTGCAGGTAGTAGGACGAATCAAATTCAAAATAATTTAGCGTCAGGACTAGTTTAAGTAACGATAGGTAAACTTCAGCATTATGTGCTTGCTTGCTTTCTATGAGTGATTTTGAGACCGCTTCAATCCCTTCAGCGATAGGTATATTCGTGTACAAGGAGCAGACATCTAATGTTACCAGAATGGCCTGATCCAAGAGTGTTTGTGTTTCGTTAATAGAATGTATTATTCGAAGGAAATGAGGTGTATCTTGAACAAAAGACGGTAGGTTAGATGGTATTTTAGATAAATGATGATTTAGAAATGTTGATAGCGACTCAGTAGGTGTATTGTTGTTAGATACTATAGGCCTGCCCGGGATTTGCGCGATAAGCAGTTCATCTATGGATACCTTATGGATCTTCGGAAGAAGGTAGAAGCGGCCTGCTTGCTTGTTTTTAGGCATCAGGAAGCGGTGCTCAGAGTGTGTGATTAATTCCCTAGCTAGAAAATCCGTGATCGTATGTTGTATGCTATTACTATATTCTTGAGTCGGGTCCGTGGCTAATTTTCGATAGTGCGTGTTGTTGCTGAGTTGTCTGATAGCTTCGTTTTTATATTTTTCTATAGGCCAGATTACTATACTACCTCCTTTATCCGCTCGTTTTATCACAATGTCTTTTCTGTTTGAAAGTTGTTTCAAGACTTCGTGTTCTGCGTAAGTTAAGTTCTTCGGCTTTCGACTCCGTTTAGCTGTGCTCAGAATTTCCCTTGAGACTAGTTTTATATATTGATCTAATTCTTGGCATTGTTCTGCATCTGGTGTCCAAGTGCTTGGCGGACGCAAACAGTCATTGCTTACGTCTTCCGTATCCGCCTTATCAAAAAAGAATTCCTTGATGCGCAAACGTCTTGAAAACTCAGTTATATCTTTGTGGAGCTCGTACTCGTTCACTGCATTGTTTGTCGGACAAAATGTAAGGCCGCGCTTGAGCCGATCTATATCGACTGGACTTAAGCTTTGTGATATGTCTACCACTTCGCTGCGGCGTTCTGGGTGTTGGGCTGGGATTGCGGGGCTTTCTACCATGCTCATCGAATTATTGAGGGCAGAGTTCGTAGCATGATTTTCTTTGCGCTTTTCCTTGATCAGCAATTTATCTTGTCTACGTTCTACAAACTGGGCAAGTTCTTCAGTTTCCTCTTCAGATAGGTTAACGCTATTAAGTTGGTTGGTGATTAAAGCAAGTTGATTTCCGCAATGTTCTTTTAAAATACCTATTAATGACAAAGACGCGCTTTCTAGAATGCTGTTCCATTTCGCTAATAGTTTAGGCGGTAGGGCACCAAGGCCGCTTCTACCTTCTTCCGAAGATCCATAAGGTATCCATAGATGAACTGCTTATCGCGCAAATCCCGGGCAGGCCTATAGTATCTAACAACAATACACCTACTGAGTCGCTATCAACATTTCTAAATCATCATTTATCTAAAATACCATCTAACCTACCGTCTTTTGTTCAAGATACACCTCATTTCCTTCGAATAATACTGACACAAGATGATTTCAAACTACGCGCGCTGGCCGATCCCTACGCTCTCCGAAGTGTTTGCGGCTACGTGCGAGCCAAAGCAAAAGTGTGGCGGAGAGCACGTGCCTGCGACCCAGGAAATAGCCGCTGCGCGCGACCCACGCGGACCACAAGAAAAGAAGGAGTAGAAGAAAAGGACTGTTCTTGGGACTGCTAAGAGACTCCCTGTTTGTTTATTCCTTCTCGGGCACAAGTTCGCCCCAACTAGTTTGGTTTATTAAAAGTGTATTCCTGAACTGTGCGTTACAAATCTGGTGGAGCTGCTGGGTATGATGCCAAGTCCTTCTCGAGTGACAGAACGCAGTCCAGAACCACAGCGACTCGGACCCAACGAGCTGACTCCCGTTCATCAGCGCTGCAGTCGACGCCTACGTGGTGAGGGTCCTGAATTTGCACCTTTGCCGAATTCTCTTAGAACCTCAACGGCTGTGAACGGAGACGCGACCGACATGGCAGCTCAGGTTTCGCCAGCTAACATTGTAGTTAATCAGCCAATGGTGCCAAAGCATTTCCACGGCGACAGCTTTGAGGACTCAGAAGATTGGCTTGAACACTTTGAACGAGTCGCAAAGGCTAACGGATATGAGGCAGATCGGAAACTTGGAAGCGTTTACTTCGCATTGGAAGATAGCGCTCGAACGTGGTACGAAAACCACGAAGCTGCTTTCCTGTCATGGGATGACTTTCGACGGGAGTTGCTCGCTGCTTTCCCGAATACAGACCGAAGAGAGAGAGCTGAAGCTGCCCTCCAAACAAGAAGCCAGCGCAACAACGAAAGCGTGGCGATGTATGTGGAAGACATGTCTCGCCTATTTCGCCGAGCAGATCCAAATATGAGCGAAGACAAGAAACTGCGTCATCTGATGCGAGGCGTAAAGCAGGAACTCTTTGCCGGGCTGGTTCGGAGCCCGCCTCGCACCGTCGCTGAGTTCCGTTCCGAGGCGACTACAATGGAAAGGACGCTACAACAACGAGCAAGGATATACAACCGAGACATGAACATCACGTCTCTGGACGTAATGCCACCAGTCTATGGAAACAGCATGGAAGCACTACGGGAGCTAGTGCGGTCTGTTGTACGAGAGGAGCTTCAGAAGCAGCGGCTTGACCAGAACGCTCCGATGATTTCGTCCCTGGCTGACGTTATCCGCGAGGAGGTTAGGCAGGCGGTACGGGAACCTCAGCTGAACACACAGCCAGAATTGCCACTACAACAGCAACCGAGAATGTCCTATGCCGATGCGCTACTGCGAGGACCTCCCGGACGTGTCGACGTCGCAGCCGCTACCCCTATGCAGCACCCGATGTCGCTAAGCACACTGCAGCCACCACCCGAGAGGAGACCAAGGAAGAGCGATGTGTGGCGTACTCCCGACAGAATACCACTTTGTTACCATTGCGGGGAGGCTGGCCATATCTACCGAATGTGCCAATATCGCCAGGCAGGACTTCGTGGTTTTCCCGTAAATGCACCTCGACCACGAAATGGTGAGCGCCCCTTCGAAATCGAGGAATACCTGTCGAGTCGTCAAAGCTCACGTGGCTTTCAACAACACCAACCTCGAGCAACGACGACGGAAAGGTACCGGTCGCCGAGCCCCCGCTTTTCAGCAAGCTCTCCAAGGCGTCGTTCACCAAGCCCACGTCGGGAAAACTAGAGTCAGCGACCTGTGGAGGCAAGGCCGCTGTCGACGCTGATGCAGAAGAACCTCCATCGCTGACTCTGAACGACGACGACCGACTCGGAAATCGGTGTTTTGATGGTGACGTTGCTTCGGATTTACGTGCGTTCGTTGATGGCTACGAAGTCATCGCGCTGGTGGATACAGGTGCAGATTATTCAGTAATAAGTAGCGAGCTTTCTAAAATACTGAAGAAAGTGCTGACTCCTTGGAAGGGACCACAAGTTCGTACAGCAGGAGGGCACCTCATCGACCCGACAGGAATATGCACCGCAAGAATCGGAATTCGGGGTTTCACGTACGTCGCCAGCTTTATTGTGCTGACCGAATGCTCAAGAGACTTGATTATCGGCATGGATTTCTTACGAGCTAACGGCGCTGTGATCAACTTGCGAGAATCTTGTGTCTCATTCTCGACGAGGAACGCTATCGCTACCTTCGACACTGAAGAAAACGTATATGACCTTTGTATTGTGGATGACGACGTCATGGTACCGCCGAGATCGAGCATGTCTGTCGCAGTAACCAACAAAGCATTCAGTGACTTCGAAGGATTTGCTGATAGCAACACCGCACTGACACTTCAAAAAGGGATCTGCATGGCACGCGGCCTTGTTCAGCTACGTGAGGGATGTACCAATGTTCTCCTTACCAATTTTGGAAATGAGGTGCAACACATTGCAAAGGGAACCGTCATCGCCAGTCTGAATGATTTCGTCCAGGTTACGGAGCTGCAGACTTCTGAAACCACGGAATCTGATTTACAAGACGTGGACTCTATACTTGCTGCCATCGACATCGAACCAGGACTACTACCTAGTCAAAAAGAGCTAATAGAGAGCCTTGTAAGGGAATTCGCCGAGTGTTTCTCGACGTCATCTAAAGTCCGACGAACACCTATCGCCAAACATCGCATCATTGTCGACGAGTCCGTGAGGCCTATATACCAGCATCCCTACCGAGTGTCACCACAAGAACGAGAAGTTATCGGTAATCAGGTTAAAGAAATGCTCAAGGACGACGTGATCCAGCCGTCAGCAAGTCCCTGGGCGTCGCCTGTTGTCCTTGTGAAGAAAAAAGACCAGACTTTACGTTTCTGCATTGATTACCGAAAACTGAACTCCGTCACAAAACGGGACGTTTATCCGCTTCCAAGAATCGATGACACTTTGGATAGGCTACGAGATGCCAAATACTTTTCCTCACTGGACCTTAAAAGTGGATATTGGCAGATAGAAGTTGACGAAAGAGATCGCGAAAAGACGGCGTTTGTGACCCCGGACGGCTTATACGAGTTCAAGGTACTTCCCTTTGGTCTTTGTTCAGCTCCCGCCACATTCCAGCGAATGATGGACACAGTGCTCTCCGGTCTGAAATGGCAGTCTTGCCTGGTTTATTTTGACGACGTTGTAGTCTTCTCTGCCACCTTCGAGCAACACATGGAAAGACTGCGGGCTGTGCTCACCGCTATCAAGTCAGCAGATTTGACGATAAAGCCACAGAACTGTCATTTCGGCTTCCGTGAGCTCCTTTTTCTCGGCCATGTCATCAGTGCGGAAGGCGTCCGCCCAGACCCTGGGAAAACTGAGGCCGTGGCAAAATTTCCGAAGCCAACTGATAAAAAGGCTGTTAGGCGATTTTTGGGTCTCTGCGCCTATTACAGAAGATTCGTCAAAAATTTTTCACGAATTGCGGAACCGCTAACGCGACTGACGAAAGAAGACACGCCTTTCGTATGGCTTGGCGAACAGGAGGATGCCTTCAGCGAACTACGGAAGTGCCTTCAGAGCCATCCAGTTCTTGCGCATTTTGACGAGGAAGCAGAAACAGACATCCACACAGACGCAAGCAATTTGGGTCTCGGAGCCATACTCATCCAATGGCAAAACGGACAAGAACGCGTCATTGCCTACGCCAGTCGCACTCTTTCGAAAGCTGAGATGAACTACTCGGCGACAGAAAAAGAATGCCTCGCCGTGATATGGGCCATCACCAAGTTTCGGCCATATTTATACGGTAGGCCTTTTCGAGCTATAAGCGACCATCATTCATTATGCTGGCTGGCTAATCTCAAGGACCCATGTGGACGGCTTGCAAGATGGAGCCTGCGATTGCAGGAATACGATGTCACGGTTGTGTATAAGTCCGGTCGCAAGCACAGTGATGCTGATTGCTTGTCACGTGCTCCGATTCAACCCGCTGCCTCTACTTCCACCGAGGACGGACAGGATTTTGCATTCTTGGGAGCTGTGACAACATCAGAGATGGCACATCATCAGAAATCCGACCCGGAACTACTACTACTGATCAAGTACCTGCAGGGGCAGTCTGTCGATGTTCCACGAGCTTTTGCCCGCGGCTTGTCGGCGTTCGTCCTCCGAAACAACGTCCTGTACAAAAGGAACTTTGAAAACAATACAGCGACATTCCTGCTTGTCGTGCCTTCACTTCTACGACCAGAGATTTTGGAGGCTTGCCACGACGATCCGTCCGCAGGGCACTTAGGAGTAAGCAGGACGCTGGCACGCATCCGCACTAAATACTACTGGCCGAAGTTGCTCAGCTCTGTACAACACTATGTTAGAACTTGCCGGGACTGCCAGAGACGTAAAACCCCACCGCTGAAACCAGCAGGTCTTCTTCAACCGATAGAACCACCAGAGGCCCCATTCGCACAAGTGGGAATGGACTTACTTGGTCCATTTCCTACGTCGTCGTCGGGGAAGCGGTGGATCATAGTCGCGACTGACTATCTAACACGATATGCCGAGACAGCGTCTCTTGTTAGGGGAACGGCCGTTGAAGTCGCCGAATTCTTCGTCACCAACATCGTACTGCGGCATGGAGCTCCTACGGTACTGATCACGGACCGAGGAACCGCATTTACGGCCGATCTGACAAAGTCTATTATGAGATTGACGCACACCAGTCATAGGAAGACGACGGCATATCATCCACAAGCGAATGGACTTACTGAACGACTGAACAGAACGTTGGCTGATATGTTGTCGATGTACGTGGACATAGAGCACCGTACATGGGATAAATATTACCCTATGCAACATTCGCCTATAACACCGCACTGCAAGAGACAACTCGAATGACGCCATTCCAACTTGTGTTTGGCCGGACGGTCACCACACCTTTAGATGCAATGTTACCTATTGACGAGACGTCCGAGAATGACTATGATGTCAGCGATTATATACAAAGAGCAGAAGAAGCAAGACAGCTGGCGCGACATCGTATTCACCAACAACAGAAAGCCGACACGCATCGATATAATCTGCGACGAAGAGACGTCCAGTACGCACCGGGAGACAGAGTATGGGTGTGGATTCCCGTACGGATACGTGGCCTATCGGAAAAGCTGCTTCGCTGCTATTTCGGCCCATACAGAGTGCTCCGCCGCCTTGGCTCGTTGAACTACGAAGTTATTCCAGAGGGACAAGAGAGCTCATCACGACGGCGGCATCGCACAGAAATTGTGCATGTCGTCAGGATGAAACCCTATTACGACAGACAATGAACCATCGAGGACACAACGCTGCTGGACGATAACTGCATCCACGAAGAGGTGTTAGGATTGACAGCCTGGCAACCAGTTTGTCGCGAGCATCGGGACGATGCATTCTGGAAAGGGGGGCAATGACACAAGATGATTTCAAACTACGCGCGCTGGCCGATCCCTACGCTCTCCGAAGTGTTTGCGGCTACGTGCGAGCCAAAGCAAAAGTGTGGCGGAGAGCACGTGCCTGCGACCCAGGAAATAGCCGCTGCGCGCGACCCACGCGGACCACAAGAAAAGAAGGAGTAGAAGAAGAGGACTGTTCTTGGGACTGCTAAGAGACTCCCTTTTTGTTTATTCCTTCTCGGGCACAAGTTCGCCCCAACTAGTTTGGTTTATTAAAAGTGTATTCCTGAACTGTGCGTTACAATACATTCTATTAACGAAACACAAACACTCTTGGATCAGGCCATTCTGGTAACATTAGATGTCTGCTCCTTGTATACGAATATACCTATCGCTGAAGGGATTGAAGCGGTCTCAAAATCACTCATAGAAAGCAAGCAAGCAAGCACATAATGCTGAAGTTTACCTATCGTTACTTAAACTAGTCCTGACGCTAAATTATTTTGAATTTGATTCGTCCTACTACCTGCAAACTTTCGGCACTAGCATGGGAACCCCTTTTGCGCCAACATACGCCAACATTTTTATGGGACACTTAGAATCGGAGCTGTTGGAGTCATGTCCAGTGAAGCCTTCCACCTATCTCCGTTACATAGACGACATATTTATCATATGGGAACATGGCGTAAGTACACTAAACGCATTCATTGACCACTATAACAAGTTTCACTCTAGTATTAAATTCACCATGCACCATTCTTCCAGTGAAATTAACTTCCTAGACACGACGGTATCTATTGAAGCAGGAAAATTAAAGACGACGCTTTACAGAAAACCAACAGACAGCCAGCAATACCTAGATTACACTAGTCATCACCCGCGACACTGCAAACAAGGGATATTTGTAGGACAGGCGAGGCGTATAAGAAGGATCTGTAGCGATGACGACTACGTTCACCACTTAAGCAACCTAAAGGAAACATAAGTTAAAAGAAATTACCCGCATGATGCTCTAAACAAGGTCTTCAACGAAGCATGTCAACTAGATAGGAAATCATCACTAGCTCAAAGGGACCCCGTAGCACAGCCTAACCAGCCGCCAGCATTTATAACCAAATACTCAAATGCGCTACCAAACATAAATAATATCCTCCGTAAGTATTACCCACTACTGGCAAGCAACGAGCTCCTTAGAAAAGCGTTTCCCGGAGTACCAAAGGTCGTGTATCGCCGCAATAAAAATTTTAAGGACGTGTTAGTGCACGCAAAAGTAAACCCTCATTATACTGCCCACATAACACCTTGTTCTCGTCCAAGATGTAAGACTTGTAAGCACCTTCAGGATGACGTTATAGTTAAAAGCACCGGAAGTGATTACGTCCATCATATAAAATCTAGTTTTACCTTCACTAGTTCGAACGTTATCTACATGATCGAATGTTCATATTGTCAAAAACGGTACATTGGCGAAACGGGACCACCTGTTAATGTTAGATTAAACGGGCATCGCGCGGACACAGCGAAAAAAATTACCCAAAGCAGTGGCACAGCATTTTAATGTAGCAGGTCACAACTTCGAAGATCTCAAACTTTACATACTTCAGTCAAACTTCCGGTCCCCAAGAGACAGAAAATATACAGAGTCATACCTTATTCACAAGTTCAATACACTCCTCCCAGCAGGCATTAACGTTTTTAAGGGGGCTCTCGAATCTATTCGATATGGTACATACACAACGAAAACGAATGAGAGTTAATCCCATCTTCTAGGCATTTCAAACCTACTATTGTTAAAATTCCACGTGCTTCCATTGACAATCATTCAGTGAAACGTACACCCTTCCGTCCCCCCCCCCCCCGCCTTTTTTTTTTCTCGTTCCTTATGACTCACCACAACACCCTGTCGTCGCGGTGGCCTCTCCCCCCCCCTCCCCACCCCTTCTCCCCTCTTTTGGAGAGGGCACGAAGCATATACACACGATAGCTAAGGAAATCAGTTCCAGCCTTGAAGAAGACAAGTCCACTTGTCGAAACGTTGGCTCGAGCACCCACCCCCTGTTTTACGGATTTTTTCATCGCAGCTTCCATCTTCCACTTCCTGCCGTTTTTTGGACAACAGAAGAGACGTACACAGGACGGGCGCAAACTAGAAACTTTATTACTGAACGCTAAAGTAAACCTATATGTGCACGAATCTCATCACGTGCTCTCTTTTACGTCCCTTCGTGAGTGATTAGCAACACACCCCCTGTGGCTATCTTTCTTTGAAGCATGATCATGATATGGTCAAACAATTTACAACCAAAGAATTGACAGAACCACAAGGCCGATAAAACTAAAAATTGGAAGAAAAAACCAGGACACTGTATGTCATTCAGACAAAGCCGTCTAAAAATTGAAGCTCTTTTTGGAGCAAGGTCAAAGAAGGCACGCTTACACAATGATCAGATTTCTTGTTAATAAAATAGGCCTCAACAACTTTCCTTTGCAACTTGTTCCTTGATTTAGACAAAAAATCCGTGTCTTCGAAACTTGGCATGCACCCGCAACGCCTGCAATGAAAATCTAGGTGCCCCCCGGTATTTGTGCGTACCGCAAAGCTATGCTCTCGCGCCCTCTCATTGAAACAGCGCCCCGTCTGTCGAATGTATACACTTCCGCAGGTCAAGGGTATTTCATATATCACACCTGAAGTACATTCAGTGAAGACTTTGGCGTGGCGTTTGTTGCACACGGAGCGCTTTTCTTTGTCCATCATTGCACATACTTTAGCCAGACAGGAGGATAGCCAGTCTTGCTCATGCGTTCAACTTGATAGGCAAGGCTTTTGAACCCTCTGTTGGCATGATTTCTCAGGAGCTGAAGGGCAGCAGAGCGTCGCAATGCCTCTTTTTGTTAGCTTGGAATGCGCGCTGTTATGTGGCAATAAAGCTTTGCTTGTTCTTGGACTGTACATCCAACAGATGTGACCTCGTTCAAATAATAACCTTAAATCCAGGAATTGTAGGCTACTGTTGACAGGTATTTCATGAGCGAACTTGAGGCCATTGGCGACGATAGAGAACTGCTCTATGATCAATGAAATATTACTATGAAAAATAGCATCGCTATATGCTTCAAAGAAAACAATATAATCATCAACGTACCTAAGTACGCGGCACACGCCAATACGAGACAAAGGGGAAGTAAGTATACGGTCGGCGGACGCAAGGTAAATGTCACTTAGTAGCGGGGGCGACTAAGGGCCCAATGCATATTCCTTTCTTCTGAATAAAGTACTTATCTGCATGTGTTATAACCGAGGAGTTCAAATAGAAGTCCAAAATTTCTAAGAAATGTTCCGTACTCACACCGGCTTCATTCTGGAACGTGAGTTCTCCATTGTGCTCGATGCACTCCCTCACCGCACTGTAGAGTTCATCGTGTGGAATAGAGTAATAAAGTTCCTCGACGTCCACAGAGAAGGCTCTCGTGTCGGGGGGTAGGTCTTCACGTAGAATATTCACGACGTCCTTGGAGCTTCGAACAAGGAAAAGATCGTTGATAACGTTGATGATCGTCGCCAATGGCCTCATGAAATACCTCTCAACAGTAGCCTACAATTCCTGGATTTAAGATTATTATTTGAACGAAGTCACATCTGTTGGATGTACAGTCCAAGAACAAGCAAAGCTTTATTGCCAAATAACAGCGCGCATTCCAAGCTAACAAAAAGAGGCATTGCGACGCTCTGCCGCCGTTCAGCTCTTGAGAAATCATGCCAACATAGGGTTCGAGAAAGCCTTGCCTATGAAGTTGAACGCATAAGCTAGTGAAGTGACTTGTTGGGCGAGTTGGTTCATTCTTATGGTAGAATTAGCGCAAATACCACGGCAATTGTCGTGGTATTTGTTGTTGTCTACAATTGTCTACTATTGTCGTGGTATTTGCGCTAATTCTAGCATAAGCATGAGCAAGGCTGGCTATCCTTCTGAGCTTATCTGGGGTTGCTGTGAACGTATTTTGCAGAATGTGAAAACAGAAGAAAATGGAAAGCATCGTAGTGCAGCCAAACAGCCAGTTCACGTAATGCCCTACGTTCACCGTTGATCGCACAATGTAAAGAAAGTTGCGAATCGGTTTGGTGTCAAAACGGTTTTTACCGCCGCATGCACATTCCCAGGTAGCACAAAACGGATAATTGACGTTTTTTAAACGTTTATCCGAGACAATAAAAACGTTTAGAAAACGTCACGGAATAGAAGCTAAAGGTCTAGAAAACGTTTTATATCTCGTCTAATGTCCGGCTAGAATCCGTTTTTAAGACCATCTAGAAAACGTTTTTAAGACGATCTAAAAAACGTTTTTAAGACGATCTAGGAAACGTTTTAAAAACGTTTTAAAAACGTAGCAAAAATCCCATTTTTAAAACACATAAAAATATCCCATTGCATCGTCTTTCCAAAGACGTTTTCTAAATGTTTTAAAGACGATCCAGAAAACGTTTTAAAAACGTCCCAAAAAATCTCATTTTTAAAATAAAAATATCCCATTGCATCTTCTTTGAAAAGACGTTTTCTAAACGTTTTTAAGACGTCATGCAGGATCTCTTTTCTTTTAGCTGTTTTGTTTTTGCGCATGCTATTATAATAGTGCACGTTTTTAGGAAGCCCTCTCTGTTATAGTAATTACAGTTACTTTATTCTGTAATTACTATTACAGAGTGAGAGCTCAGTAGATTCACAGACAAAAGTGGTCATGTCATAACTTATTATGTAAAACAGTAACGATTCCTGTACAGCATAGAAACGTAAAAACCACGAAATGAGATATAGCATGCGACTCTATAACATTATTCAAAAGCGGAAAAGATCACAAAATATCGCGGGAATTAAAATGCAGCTATATAGTATCCAACCTTCAAGAACACTTTTTGTTGCACGATTCATCATTCGCAAAATTGTTGTCAAACAACTAACAGTGCAATATGACAAAATTTGGGATCTGGCACAGCTATTCTGCAATATGTAAGCGTCGTCTCATTAGCTTTACTTAATCAAACGCAAGGATGAAGTGAAGAGAAATTGTCGAAAAGGGAATGTCGCTGAAGCCAACGACTCGACAAGCGGACTAGTTTCCGTCAGGCAGGGGCGTAGCCAGAAATATTTTTCGGGGGGGGGGGGGGGGGTTCAACCATACTTTATGTATGTTCGTGCGTGCATTTGTATGTGTGAGTGAATATAAACGCGAGCAAAATTGAAAATTTTCGGGGCGGGGTTGACAACCCCCCCCCCCCCCCCCCCCCCCCCATTGGCTACGCCTCTGCCGTCAGGGCCCTGACGGAGACAAGCATTCATGATGAAGCGTTTCTTCAACGCTTCATCTTCCGCTGAACTTTTTTCTTGTAGGAAGGAGAGAGAGAGAAGGAACAGAGGATAGGCAGGGAGGTTAACTAGCGTCCAGTTTGCTACCCTACTCATGGGAGGAAAATGAGGGAGTAAAAATAGAGAGAGACACATTTCACAACACACACACAGAGGAGTGTATCACAGGTGGTCACTCAACATTGTTGCCTTGAAGTACTGCAGGAGGGCTCGTGTGGTTTTCTGGGCTGATGTGCTATGAAGACAGACTTCCAAGATCTTTCCTTCGGGAAAAGGCCGACCGTCAAGTCTCCTGAAGGCACACTGGCACACTGGAGAGTCCGACGATGTGTTTGAAATAGCATACAGCGGCACAAATGATGATCGATAGTCTCTACACAGTTGCTGTTATCGCACATTGATGAACCTGCTCTGCCAATCCGATAGGTGAATGAGTTAGAAGATGCTACACCGAGCCACAGCCAACACAGCAACACAACAAAAACACGTGGACAGTAGAAGTGGACAGGACAGCGCTTACTCCTGTCCACTTCTACTGTCCACGTTTTTTTTTTTTCAGTGTGCTTCAACATAATTTTCCAAACATGAACGTAAACCAACGGGCCCAACTCGCCATCTTGCTCCAACACAGCATTCAAAGCAGGCAAGGAGGCATGAATCAAGCACCTGGTGTGTGTCTCCCTTCGTTTCAAAACAATCGTTCAGAGCGCTACTCAAGACTACAGTTAGAGGAAATCAACTCCAATGTGTTGAAATCACTAATACCAAAACAAAACTGCAAAATAATATTAGGCCCACCCAGCCAAGAATGCGTAATGAAAGAAGGACTTAAATTGCTTGCAAAATCACTGTTGCTGATGTGTATTGCTCACAAAATGAAACTTTTAGGAACGTTCTTACAACACGCCTCTGTTGGAACATTTCTCACTGAAAAAATGTTGGCAAAAAACTCTGGCATCATTACAGAAGTAAGACTAGATGTTGGGAACAAAAGGCGCCATTTTAGACGTTAGCTAAAAATATTTGTGGATGCAGCATCCGTGTTTCAAACGGCGCGCACTAAAAAAGTAACGGTTTCAGGCTTCGAAATGCAGCGTACAAAACTTATCACGGAAATTATGGTCTGACATCCCTAGAGAGCACACAGTTAAGCTTAAATGTGCAATGGCTAGCAGAAAATATGAACGCTGTAAATAATAGTGACATATCACAAAAAGTACAACTAAACCAACTGTAGCGCGAAAACAAAATGTATGAATAGAAAACTAATCGAAATGACTACTAATATTACAATGAATGAGCCACTTGCTAAAATGAATAAATAAAACTCAGGAATATGAAAATACCAGCGTGATAAAAAAAACATCTTTCTTTTATGATGCCCAGTATTAGAAAATGTCAGGCTAAAAGAACAAATTAATATAATGATAAGACAGATCAGCTAAAGAATTTGGGACTCTTCCCCATTTTTTACTCAATAAGCACACAGCTGTAAACTCAGGATTGCCAGAGGCAGATCAGGGTATTGCACTTAGTACATCACATTGCTCAGTGTCAAAATATCACAATGTGTGGCAAGTCAGTCTGAACACATGGCTTCATGACAGGTACTTGATGGAAATCACTAGGCACAGGTCTGCAAAGAACACTACCAATAGCATACACAAGAAAGTTGTGCCATTAGCAGCATGGTGCAGCGTTCCACGTCAAATATATTTTAGCACAATAGCCCTAGTACGGTTTCTTGAAGATGCCGACAAACAAAGACGCTCAAAAAACTGCTTCACAAACTGTGACCTTTTGTTTTTGAAAGTTTCCAAGGAAAAGAGAAAAATGTCAATAATTTAGTTGGTGTAGCCTTTGTTTCTAAACATCTAGGGCAAGTACCATCTGCAATAAATAGGAGAAAAGATCATTTCATTATTTGTTATACCTATAGGACGGTGTGAAAAGTTGAAAACTCTATAACACGTCGTACGGCGACAGAGAGCGAGCCTGCTATATTTAACCAGGCGCGTCTCTTAACATCTAGGGCAAGTACCACCAGCAATAAGTAGGAGAAAATATCATTTCAATATTTGATATTGTAACGACGCGGGATCGACGATCAAAAGGAGAACGACCAACAAATACGCTTTATCAGTAGCTGAAAAGACAACAACGTCTTCTTCGTCCTTGCACTGGGGCCAGTGTCCTCGCGCTGCTTCATTGTCGACGCTACTGGCACATACGCGCGGCATTATTCCCCCTTTAAAAAAAAACATCGTCCCGATGATGAAAGCCCAGAAAACAGGGTAAAAAAACACTGCGCAGTTAGTCACTGAAAGTATGGCTTCATCCGAAGCACGTGGACGATTTCTGGTGAATGTCTTCGGCGTTTGGAACACTGAAGGCCGCCCGGAACAACCTCGTAATTGACGTCACTGATGCGTCGGAGGACTTCGTAAGGCCCGAAGTATCTCCGCAACAGCTTTTCAGAGAGTCCACGACGACGAATAGGTGTCCAAACCCACACTTTGTCGCCCACGTTGTATGTGACGGGTCTGTGCCGGAGATTGTAGTGCCTGGCGTCATAGTCCTGTTGTTCGGTGATTCGCAACCGGGCAAGTTGCCGAGCTTCTTCTGCTCGCTGCGTAAATTCTTCAGCGTCCGTCTCTGTGCCATCATTTTCATGAGGGAGCATCGCGTCTAACGTAGTTGTAACTTCACGGCCGTAAACGAGACTGAAGGGTGTCTTCCGAGTGGTCTCCTGACGAGCCGTGTTATACGCGAATGTGACGTAGGGTAGGATGTCTTCCCAGTTCTTGTGCTCTACATCTACGTACATGCTTATCATGTCAGCCAGGGTCCTGTTGAGACGTTCGGTTAACCCGTTGGTCTGTGGATGATACGCCGTTGTCTTCCTGTGGGCGGTACCACTTAGTCGCAGAATGGTGTCCAAAAGCTCGGCCATGAACGCGGTACCTCTGTCAGTGATAATAACTGCGGGAGCACCGTGCCTTAAAACGATGGCTTCGATAAAAAATCGCGCCACTTCAGCCGCTGTTGCCTGTCGCAGAGCTCCTGTCTCGGCGTATCGGGTGAGGTAATCGGTGGCGACGATTATCCATCTATTTCCAGTAGTAGACGTGGGGAAGGGGCCCAGAAAATCCATGCCGATTTTTGCAAATGGCGTCGTCGGCACATGAATAGGTTGCAACAGGCCGGCTGGCTTGATGGATGGCGGCTTGCGGCGCTGGCAATCTAGACATGTCTGCACGTAAGTTTTCACGACCGTGGCAAGTTTCGGCCAGAAATAGTTCTGCCTAATCCTTGCCAATGTCCGAGTGTAGCCCAAGTGACCAGCGGTCGGCTCGTTGTGGCAGGCGTGCAGGACCTCACGTCGGAGCGATGAGGGAACGACGAGTAAGTAGCTGCTGCCACGAGGTGAAAAGTTCTTTTTGTAAAGAACGTCGTTGCGCAAGCAGTACGACGCCAGCCCCCTTGCAAATAATTTCGGCACGCTATTGGTTCGTCCTTCAAGGTAATGAATGAGCGGCAGCAGTTCAGCGTCGTCCCGCTGCTGTCGTGAAAAAGCGGCAGTGTCCACGACTCCCAAAAAGGCCGTGTCGTCGTCGTCTTGGTCTGCTGTTTCAACGGGAGACCGAGAAAGACAGTCGGCATCGGCGTGTCGTCTTCCCGATTTGTAGGCAACAGTGAAGTCGAAGTCTTGGAGCCGAAGACTCCAGCGTGCGAGACGGCCGGATGGATCTTTCAAATTAATTAACCAGCAGAGCGAATGGTGATCGCTGATAACGGTGAACGAGCGACCGTACGAATACGGGCGAAATTTGAGGACTGCCCATACCATTCCGAGGCATTCTTTCTCGGTCGTAGTGTAGTTGGCTTCTGTTCGGGACAGCGTCCTACTGGCGTAAGCGATCACCTTTTCGCTGCCGTCCTGCCACTGTACGAGTACTGCTTCAAGGCCCACATTACTAGCGTCTGTGTGCAATATCGTTGGCGCGTCTTCATCGAAGTGGGCGAGCACGGGAGGCGTTTGCATGCGTTGGCGAAGCTCGTCAAATGCCCGTTGCTGGTCTTTGCCCCATGCGAATGGGATATCTTCCCTGGTAAGCTGGGTCAATGGCCATGCGATGCGCGAAAAATTCGCAATAAATCGCCGGTAATAGGCACAAAGTCCCAAAAAACGTCGCACTGATTTTTTGTCCGATGGGGTCGGGAAATTCGCCACGGCATCAACTTTATCCGGATCGGGCCGGATTCCTTGGCTGCTGACGACGTGACCTAGGAATTGAAGTTCGTGAAAGCCAAAGTGGCATTTTTCGGGTTTCAATGTCAGACCGGCCGAGCTTATTGCGTCAAAAACTGTTTCCAGTCTTCTTAAGTGCTCCTCGAACGTTGCAGAAAAGACAATCACGTCATCGAGGTACACCAGGCAGGTTTGCCACTTAAGTCCCGATAGCAGAGTGTCCATTAGACGCTGAAACGTTGCTGGCGCCGAACACAGACCGAAGGGAAGCACCTGAAATTCATAAAGTCCGTCGGGCGTGACAAAGGCGGTCTTTTCACGGTCTCTCTCATCCACCTCAATTTGCCAGTAGCCGCTTTTTAAATCCATTGACGAAAAGTAACGGGCGTTTCGTAGTCTATCCAGGGAATCATCAATACGCGGCAGAGGATAAACATCCTTCTTTGTGATCTGGTTGAGCTTCCTGTAGTCGACGAAGAAACGCAAGCTGCCGTCCTTCTTTTTCACTAGTACTACAGGCGATGCCCAAGGACTGTTAGATGGCCGAATGACGCCATCTTCCAGCATCGTTTTCACCTGTTTTTGAATTGCCTCACGCTCCTTTGGGGCAACGCGATAAGGATTTTGCCGGATGGGTCGGGCATCGGAGTCTGTGATGATGCGGTGTTTCGTGAGCGGTGTTTGACCAACTCTGGAAGTGGATGAGAAGCAGCCGTGAAACTTGTGGATCAGCGCAAGAAGACGGTCTCGCTCGATGGCCGATAATGTCGGGCTAACGTCAACAGGTGCCGGTGTATTGATAGTAGACGGTGCCACCTTCTCCGCCAGATGGCAATCTTCGATTTGCGCAAGTTCATCGAAATAGGCAATGGCAGTGCCACTAACGATGTGTCGGCGTTCCTTGCTGAAATTCGTCAACAAGAGTTCAGCGCATCCATCGCTGATATTGATGACGGCCCTGGCAATAGAAATGCCGCAAGTGAATGTTAGCTCACTGATGTGTTCAGCGACGCCAGTGGCGCTCTGCAGGCTGTCGCAGCGCACGGGTACAAGGGAGCAACTGCGTGGCAGTAGTATAACGTCGTCACCGGCGATACGCAAACGAGGTCGCTGGTTTTCCTCATCGTTAGCAGTGCCCGAGTGTGAAGCAAATGTTACGCTCTTGTCGCGGATGTTAATCACAGCCCCGTATTCGCGCAAGAAATCCATTCCTAATATGAGCTCTTTACAGCATTCACGAAGAATCACAAGGGTGGCGACGAAGGTTGAACCCGCGATGATGAGTCGGGCCGTGCACTTTCCAACAGGTGTCATCAACTGACCTCCGGCAGTTCTGATATTGGGCCCGTGCCATGGCGTCTTTACTTTCCTTAATCTGTCGGCTAGTTGTAGGCTGATGATCGAAAAGTGGGAGCCAGTGTCAACAAGAGCCGTCACTTGATGGCCGTCAATGTGAATGACAAGGTCAGCGCTGACCACTTCGCTTACATCGGCAGGTGTCGTATTCGTCGTATTCGTCGCAGTCGCCGTAGTCGTCGTTGTAATCGCAGTCTTTGGCGTCGGTGTCTTTGAGTTGGCGTTCGTCTGTAGTGGGGGCTGTTCGGAATTTCGACGATTGGCAACCCCACCCCCGGAGGTCGCTGCGTCTAGTTTCCCCGTCGCGGGCTAGGGGACCTGCCTCTGGTGACGTCGGCAAAACTGCGACGATTCGGTGAACTATACCGTGCAGGAGATGGAGAACGTGATCGGGGCGTGGTGAGATTTTGCGGCGGAAGACTCAGAGGAGCGTCGTTGTGCGTGCGCCGACCGTCATGCGTAGCGTAATCGGGGTGGGGAGGAAATCTCGAGTATTGAGCCTCGCGATAACGGCAAACTCGATAGACGTGCCCTGCTTCGCCACAATGAAAGCACACCGGTCGACGGTCAGCGGTACGCCACAAATCGGTTTTCCGGCGCTGGTAGTTCAGTGGGGATTCTCCGTTGAACCACGTTGTGGCGTTCGGGTGTCGACCGTACGGCATTCTGCGCGTCGGCGAGATCGGCAAGGTTGGTGGTGATGAGATAGGCTGCGTTTGCAGGGTAGGCGGTGGCCTAGTCGGAGTCGGCGGCGTCGGAGGTGCGATGACTGGACATCGGACAGCATCAGCGTAAGTAAGATGCCGTTGTACATCACCATATCCTGGCGAAGAAAGAGCTTGACGGACCTCTTCCCGGACGACATCAGCGACAAGAGATAATGCCGGCGTCGGTTCTGTTGGTGGAATCAAACCGAGCTGCCGAAGCTCCTCTCGCAGAATCTTCCGGATGACTTCACGCAGAGGCTTGTCGTGACTCAAAGTCATGGCTGAGGTACTCGCTACCGAGTTTATCATGTGTTCATGCTGGCGGTATCGCTGCTGTAAGGCCCGTTCGATCGCTGTGCCCTCTTCAGTGAATTCAGCGACTGTTGTCGGTGGATTTCTGACAAGCCCGGCAAACAACTGCTCTTTCACTCCTCGCATGAGATACCGCAACTTCCTTTCTTCTGGCATCTCAGTGTCTGCCCTACGGAAAAGACGGGCCATGTCTTCAGCGAACATAGCAACGCTCTCGTTCGGTTTCTGGATGCGAGATTCCAGGAGACGTTGCGCATTCTCCCTCCTGTCGACACTGGTAAAAGTGTCGAGCAGCTGGGTGCGGAAGTCGTCCCACGTAGCCAAACTCCTCTCCCGGTTTATGTACCACGTCTGAGCATTGTCCTTGAGGTAGAAATAGACGTTCGAAAGCTTGTCGTCTGAGGTGGTCCATTGATTGTATTTCGCACAGCGTTCGAACTGGTCCAGCCAATCGTGGGCGTCTTCATAGGCTTCACCATGAAAACACTCAGGAATCATAGGATTCTGCAGTGTCACGTGCGATGGAGCTGCAGTGGCCATGGTGGTTGAAGGACGATTGCTGGAACCTTCTGGCAGGGGATTGAGCTCGGGCGCCAGGCCTAGCCGACGGCGACTGAAACGGTGGACCGGTGTTTCGACGCGCGGTGGTGATTCCGGGCTCGATCGTCGGCTCCGCGAAGGCGTGCCAAGCATGAAGCTTACCCAGCACCTCCACCAGTGTAACGACGCGGCGACAGAGAGCGAGCCTGCTATATTTAACCAGGCGCGTCTCTTAACATCTAGGGCAAGTACCACCAGCAATAAGTAGGAGAAAATATCATTTCATTATTTGATATTATACCTAAAATAGGACGCTGTGAAAAGATGAAAACTCAATAATGCCGTACGGCGACAGAGAGCGAGCCTGCTATATTTAACCAGGCACAAGAGAAGCGCAAGAGAACCTGTTGGTTCTGCTATGAGGAGGTTAACAGAGTAGGGTAAACATAAATCACAAGTCCGGAAGCGCATCGAGATAGTCAAGGCAGCACTGAGAAAATATGCCGAACTCCTCCCCGTGAAACGCGTCTTTGACTCTCATGCCCTCAGAAATTCGCATCTAACAGAAAAGCGTGCCCAGCCTCTCGTTATATGCAGGTAGTACTGTGGAAGAAATCATGAACCAGTACGCTGTCGCTGCAAAGATTCTCTCATCCACAAACTTCAGTGACACAATAAAACAGATGACACATGCCGTAACATTCCAACAATGCAGTTTTAAAATTGGGTGCGCGAAGCTTTGCGTTCGTTCATCACCATTGCGCGTGCATTATACGCTACGTGCGCAACAAACGCTATCTGCGTATCCCATTGTAAAACTGGCTACTCCGCATGCGTCGTACGCTATCCTCTTGCGTACTCACGTTAAGTGGCGGAAATAGCATATGCGCTCAACGAACGCTATCTTTGCATACCCTATTCTAAAACTGCTTCTTACACGGCACACGTAGCTTAAGCTAATGTTTCTTGAAACTGCCTCATCAAGCGGCCAAGAAAAGACAGTCATTTTACTGAAATTAGGTTAACAAATATAAATATGGTTTTCGCTCATGTTCGTTCGAGCACGAACGGAAACCATGACGTGCATTTACGTTTAGACAGCTTTATCATGTATGCTGAATAAATTCCGCAGTAACCTACTGCTGAAACATGTCGCACATGCAGCCCGTGATGCAATGGAACACGCTTTTAAATGCGAAGCATTTCTTAGCGAACCTCGGGCACTTTGGCCGTTTCTATCTATCTATCTATCTATCTATCTATCTATCTATCTATCTATCTATCTATCTATCTATCTATCTATCTATCTATCTATCTATCTATCTATCTATCTATCTATCTATCTATCTATCTATCTATCTATCTAGCCACCTTCGTGTGGGTGCTCCCATGATCGCCTCCTTAACTTGGTGTAGACCGCAATTGGCATGGGAGGGTAAGAGGATTTCGCGAATATGACTGTCGGGGCATGACATCAATAACGTAAAAATCCTGTCGCGTACGTCGTCAAGTTCTTCCCTCCAGACACGTGTGGCACATATCCGTTTACCACGGGCCGCGGTGTACGGATATGCGCCACAGGCGGTTGACAGTTTATATCTACTAAGGATCGGCGAGAACAGACCATTGTCATTTAAATCAGAGGGTGTTAAGAAAAACCGACATCGGCAGCGTTGACCCAACGAATGGAAATAATAAGAATTAGCATCCCAGCAGCAATCGACAGCAAAGTTAGAAATTGGGCTAGTTATTGGGCTAGAAATCGGGCTATCTATCTATCTATCTATCTATCTATCTATCTATCTATCTATCTATCTATCTATCTATCTATCTATCTAGCCGCCTACGTCTGAGTGCTCTCCTGGTCGTCTCCATAATTTGTAATATACCAAAATTGACCTAGCAGGGGATCAGTGTATGAGGAACACGATTCACTGGTCATGACATGAATAACGCAAAATACCTGTCGCGTACGTCATGAAATCCTTTCTCTCAGTCACGTGTGGCACATACCCGTAAAATGTTATGCGGGTATGTGCCACAGGTGATACAGAGTCTCAACCAACGAAGTAACTGCGAACACACACATTGGCACGCAAGGAAAGTGATAATAATAATAATTGTTGGGGCTTTATGTCCGAAAACCATGATGTGATATGAGACGCCGTAGCGAATGGCTCCGGAAATTTTGGCCATTGGGTATTCTTTAACGTGTACCGAGATCGCACAGAACACGGGCATCTAGCATTTTGCCTCTATCCAAATGCGACCACCGCGGCCGGGATCGAACCCGCGACCTTCGGGTCAGCCCCCCAGCACCTTAACCGCTACACCACCGCGGCGAACTCAAGGAAAGTGACGAAACTGAAGACAGAACACCCTGGAAGACGCTCAACCCAGGTAGCACACATGGTCTAGAAAACGTTTTTTTTTTAGGGATGAAACGGATAAAACGGATTCTAAACGAATTTCGACGTTTTAAAAACGTCATAGAGAATGCGTATTATATCCGTTTTTGATAACGTCTAGAAAACGCATTTTTTAAGACCATTTTGGTCTGGAACGTATATTTGAAGACGTTTGTTCGATTCTAAACCAATTTCGACATTTTAAAAACGTCACAGAAAATCCGTATTATATCCGTTTTTGATAACGTCTAGAAAACGCATTTGTTAAGACCATTTTGGTCCGCAACGTATATTTGAAGACGTTTGTTCGATTCTAAACCAATTTCGACGTTTTAAAAACGTCACAGAAAATCCGTATTATATCCGTTTTTGATAACGGATAGAAAACGCATTTTTTAAGACCATTTTGGTCTGCAACGTATATTTGGAGACGTTTGTTCGATTCTAAACCAATTTCGACGTTTTAGAAACGTCACAGAAAATCCGTATTATATCCGTTTTTGATAACGTCTAGAAAACGTATTTTTTAAAACCATTTTGGTCTGGAACGTATATGTCAAGACGTTTGTTCGATCATAAACCAATTTCGACGTTTTAAAAACGTCTTGTTTGTGACGTCTAGAAGACGCACTTTATAAGACGTTTTGTCGCCCAGCAGCGGACCGCGCGCGACTTGGCCCATGCATGCATGGGCATGCATGAACCACCGCGAATTGAAATTTGAACTCCAGCCTGCGCACGCCATCTCTCATTGCGATAAAGAAAGTAGCGCGCAAGAGGATAAAGGCGTATGGTGTCTACATTGCATCAGCAATAATGAAGACTTCAAAGTTCGTTAACCAGTAAACTTTACGTCATTTGCTGTAATTTACTCGCAGCGATAACCGTCTAACTTCCGCACGAAGGCCTTTGCGCTGACTGTATCCATCCGCGCGGCCGTTGCCTCTGAAATGTCAGTTAAGTTTGCCGATTTCGCATGGGCGGTCGAGCTCACCGGTCATGCACTCTTTTGCTATATTTCGTGCTTGTGTCGTGGTTCGTGGATGCTATAAACGCAGCTGTGAAGAAACTACTTCGCTGCGTGTTAAACTTGTGGACCCGAATGCAAGTATGTCTCTGTGGAGCGACTGTTACGCTGACTGACGGTTAGAGTCCCGTAAGATTCTCTGCGGAAAAATTCACTCAGCTTGCGCGCGGGACGCTCTCGCAAGTTCCTTTCTTCTATGCTCGAGGGACGGGCGTGGTTACTTTGATGTGCGATTAGTTTTCTGTGGATTTGCGGATACTGTAAACAACGGGCTTCTGTCATTTTTGAAGGTAAGTTCATTTTTACTGCATTTGCGCGCAGTATTTCAGAACTATGGCAAATGAAAAAGCGTGTTCCATTGCATCACGGGCTGCATGTGCGACATGTTTCAGCAGTACGTTACTGCGGAATTTATTCAGCATACATGATAAAGCTCTCTAAACGTAAATGCACGTCGTGGTTTCCGTTCATGCTCGAACGAACATCGGCGAAAACCATATTTATATTTGTTAACCTAATTTCAGTAAAATGACTGTCTTTTCTTGGCCGCTTGATGAGTTTCAAGATACACATTAGCTTAAGCTATGTGTGCCGCGTAAGAAGCAGTTTTAGAATAGAGTACGCAAAGATAGCGTTCGTTGGGCGCATACGCTATTTCCGCCACTTAACGTGAGTACGCAAGAGGATGGCGTACGACGCATGCGGAGTAGCCACTTTTGCAATGGCGATGGACGAACGCAGAGCTTCGCGCACCCAATTTTAAAACTGCATTATTGGAAGTTACGGCATGTGTCATCTGTTTTATTGTGTCACTGAAGTTTGTGGATGAGAGAATCTTTGCAGCGACAGCGTACTGGTTCATGGTTCCTTCCACAGTACTAGCTACATGTAACGAGAGGCTGGGCACGCTTTTCTGTTAGTTGCGAATTTCTGAAGGCATGAGAGTCAAAGACGCGTTTCACGGGGACGAGTTCGGCATTTTTTCTCAGTGCTGCCTTGACTATCTCGATGCGCTTTCGGACTTGTGATTTGTTTCCCCTACTCTGTTAACCTCCTCCTTTCTCGGTAAAGCGTGCAGCTCTTAGCAGAACCAAGAGGTTCTCTTGCGCGTCTCTTGTGCCTGGTTAAATATAGCAGGCTCGCTCTCTGTCGCCGTACGGTGTTATCGAGTTTTCATCTTTTCACACCGTCCTATAGGTATAATAACAAATACTGAAATGATCTTTTCTCCTATTTATTGCAGATGGTATTTGCCCTAGATGTTTAGAAACAAAGGCTACACCAACTAAATTATTACTTTCTTCTTTTTGATGGGCTGACTGACAGGTTTTAGTATGAAAAAAGATGGATGTCAAGAGATTGACATTTTTCTCTTTCCCTTGGAAACCTTCAAAAACAAAAGGTCACAGTTTGTAAAGCAGTTAACCTTTTTGAGCGTCTGTGTTTGTCGGCATCTTCAAGAAACCGAACTAGGGCTATTGTGCTAAAATATCTTTGACGTGAAACGCTGCCCCATGCTGCTAATGGCACAACTTTCGTGTGTATGCTATTTGTAGTGTTCTTTGCAGACTTCCGGATGTGCCCAGTGATTTCCATCAAGTACCTGTCATGAAGCCATGTGTTCAGACTGACTTGCCACACATTGTGATATTTTGACACTGAGCAATGTGATGTACTAAGTGCAATACCCTGATCTGCCTCTGACAATCCTGAGTTTACAGCTGTGTGCTTTTTGAGTGAAAAATAGGGAAGAGTCCCAATTTCTTTAGCTGATGTGTCTTATCATTATATTAATTTGTTCTTTTAGCCTGACATTTTCTAATACTGGGCATCATAAAAGAAAGATGTTTTTTTATCAGGCTGGCATTTTCATATTCCTAATTTTTATTTATTCATTTTAGTAAGTGGCTCATTCATTGTAATTTTTGTGGTCGTTTGGATTAGTTTTCTGTTCATACATTTTGTTTTCGCGCTACAATTGGTTTAGTTGTACTTTTTGTTATATGTCGCTGTAATTTACAGTGTTCATATTTTCTGCTAGCCATGGCACATTTAAGCTTAACTGTGTGCTCTCTAGGGTTGTCAGACCATGATTTCTGGGATAAGTTTTGTACGCTGCATTTCGAAGCCTGAAACCGTTACTTCTGTAGTGGGCGCAGTTTGAAACACGGATGCTGCATCCACAAGTATTTTTAGCTAACGTCTAAAATGGCGCCTTTTGTTCCCAACGTCTAGTCTTACTTCTGTAATGATGCCAGAGTTTTTTGCCAACATTTTTTCAGTGAGAAATGTTCCAACAGAAGCATGTTGTAAGAACGTTCCTAAAAGTTTCGTTTTGTGAGCAATACACTTCAGCAACAGTGATTTTGCTAGCAATTTACGTTCTTCTTTCATTACGCATTCTTGGCTGGGTGGGCCTAATATTATTTTGCAGTTTTGTTTTGGTATTAGTGATTTCAACACATTGGAGTTGATTTCCTCTAACTGTAGTCTTGAGTAGCGCTCTGAACGATTGTTTTGAAACGAAGGGAGACACACACCAGGTGCTTGATTCATGCCTCCTTGCCTGCTTTGAATGCTGTGTTGGAGCAAGATGGCGAGTTGGGCCCGTTGGTTTACGTTCATGTTTGGAAAATTAGGTTGAAGCACACTGAAAAAAAACGTGGACAGTAGAAGTGGACAGGAGTAAGCGCTGCCCTGTCCATTTCTACTGTCCACGTCTTTTTGTTGTGTTGCTGTGGCTCGGTGTAGGGTCTTCTAACTCATTCACCTATCGGATTGGTAGGGCAGATTCATCAATGTGCGATAACTGCAACTGTGTAGAGACTTTCGATCATCATTTGTGCCTCTGTATGCTATTTTAAACACATCGCCGGACTCTCCAGTGTGCCAGTGTGCCTTCAGGAGACTTGACGGTCGGCCTTTTCCCGAAGGAAAGATGTTGGGAGTCTGTCTTCACAGCACATCAGCCCAGAAAACGATACGAGCCCTCCTGCAGCACTTCAAAGCAACAAAATTGAGTGACCACCTGTGATACGCTCCTTTGTGTGTGTGTTGTGAAATGTGTCTCTTTCGCTCTATTTTTACTCCCTCATTCTCCTCCCATGAGTAGGGTAGCAAACTGGACGCTAGTTAACCTCCCTGCCTATCCTCTGCTCCTTCTCTCTCTCTCCTTCCTACAAGAAATACGTTCAGCGGAAGATGAAGCGTTGAGGAAACGTTTCATCATGAATGCTTGTCTTCGTCAGGGCCCTGACGGCAGGGGCGTAGCCAAGGGGGGGGGGGGGGGGTTGGGGGGTTCAAACCTCCCCCGAAATTTTTCATTTTTGCTCGCGTTTATATACACGCACACATACAAACGCACGCACGAACATACATACAGTATGGTTGAACCCCCCCCCCCCCCCCGAAAAACATTTCTGGCTACGTCTCTGCCTGACGGAAACTAGTCCCCTTGTCGAGGCGTTGGCTTCAGCGACATTCCCTTTTCGACAATTTCTCTTCACTTCATCCTTGCGTTTGATTAAGTAAAGCTAATGAGACGACGCTTACATATTGCAGAATGGCTCTGCCAGATCCTAAATTTTGTCATATTGCACTGTTAGTTGTTTGACAACAATTCTGCGAATGATGAATCGTGCAACAAAAAGTGTTCTTGAAGGTTGGATACAATATAGCTGCACTTTAATCACCGTGATATTTTGCGTTCTTTGGCGCTTCTGAATAATGTTATATAGTCGCATGCTATATCTCATTTCGTGGTTCTTACGTTTATATGCTGTACATGAGTCGTTGCCGTTTTACATAATAAATGATGACATGACCACTTTTGTCTGTGAATCGACTGAGCTCTCACTCTGTAATAGTAATTACCGAATAAAGTAACTGTAATTACTATAACAGAGAGGGCTTCCTAAAAACGTGCACTATTATAATTGCATGCGCAAAAACAAAACAGCTAAAAGAAAAGAGATCCTGCATGACGTCTTAAAAACGTTTAGAAAACGTCTTTTCAAAGACGATGCAATGGGATATTTTTATTGTAAAAATGGGATTTTTTGCGACGTTTTTAAAACGTTTTCTAGATCGTCTTAAAAACGTTTAGAAAATGTCTTTTCAAGGACGATGCAATGGGATATTTTTATCTGTTTTAAAAATGGGATTTTTTGCGACGTTTTTAAAACGTTTTTAAAACGTTTTCTAGATCGTCTTAAAAACGTTTTTTAGATCGTCTTAAAAACGTTTTCTAGATGGTCTTAAAAACGGATTCTAGCCGGACATTAGACGAGATATAAAACGTTTTCTAGACCTTGAGCTTCTTTTCCGTGACGTTTTCTAAACATTTTTATCGTCTCGGCTAAACGTTTATAAAACGTCAATTGTCCGTTTTGTGCTACCTGGGAAGTATCATCCACTCGTCCACATGATCCGCAACGTGGACCATGGGGATTACGAAAAAACCGGCGTCGCTGCTTCCTACAATAAATCTGCTGAGAGAACCAGGCCTGTCATCATTACCCGTGTCTTGAACATTTATTTATCAAGACCCAAAAATGCTTGGTCCTTGTATTGCGTGAAAGACGGATTGGATGTGGAGAGGGCATCAAAAGACCTCGATGCCGCGTCCACGACAGGAGGGATCATGGATCATTTCATAGTAAAAGGCATCCAGGGTTTCCACCAGCTGTACTATACTTCGCACTTAACTACACTTAGACCCCTCGTAACCGCAATCACGAACGGATCCGATTAACAAGTCCTCTCCAGCTGCTGGTGCTCACTGATCACAGTGATGATGACCTTGTTCGAGAACTGTCAAAAACCCCTTCTACACATACACACGGGTTCGCGAAACGTGCGCGCGTTCTCCTTCATAACGGACAAGTATAAGCATTACAACTGTAACTGTGCATGTAACGTACGTGCAGTGCGACTGCGCGTGCCATTCGGCCGTATATATATATATATATATATATATATATATATATATATATATATATATATATATATATATATATATATATATATATATATATATATATATATATATATATATATATACATTAGGGGTGTGCGAATATCAAATTTTTCGAATACGAATCGAATACGAATATCCACCTTCGAATAGCGAATCGAATATCGAACATCAAAGGAAAAATGCCTCCACAGTAACAATATTTGATTTAACATGTAGCTATTTGAAAAAAAAAGAACATTAACAGCCTGACTGGCAACACAACATACACTGCTATCTCCAGAACACAATGTCCATGCTAGCACAATGCACATCACAACACAAGCAAATATCATGGCACAATGAAACTAATGACTAAGTGTTATCATGAAGAAATATGAGTTGCTCCACATGATCAGGCAGCAGGCGCTCCCTTCTAACAGAAACAACGCTCCCAGTGATGTGATAGCTGCGCCAATTGCGCCAAACTGCGTCAAGACGTCAAACCTGCTACATCCTGCTACATCTCCGCTGTTCTGCGCCAAAACTGCGCCAAACTATAAGCACGCTAGCGAGTAAAACGTGCGCAGCGCGCCGGCGGCGGCAACACGCGACACTCCAAAGCTGCCGCATGGCAAAATTTTCGTGCGGCGAGAGGAATGGGTTCGTGCATCATTTTTCGCGACACGCTGCCTGGCGCTTTCTGGGGTACCTGACCGGACGCAGATTGATGGGTAGGCTCGTTAAGCGCTGGCTTGGCTTGCTCAGGTTTTTGGGGGCCGGCATAACCCTCTCCCGACTGCTGTAAATTGGCGTGACCCCCCAAAAATGCACCTCGGAAGGAGCGGCTCGCCGCGAGCTGGTGTGACCGCACCGCCGCAGCAACATAGAAGTAAAATTTCAGTGTGGCACAGCGACGTCCATGCCTGTCTTATTTTTGCCCCCTTTTTTAAGTTCCACTACTCGAACCAGTGTTTTACCCCTGTCACAAGGACAACCTTAACCGTGGTTAGGGATAGCTACACACCAGAAATAACAGCACTTATAAAATAATAACCGCAGTTATCGCAGACAGAGAAGCTGGCAAGATGGCGGACAAGCTTCGCACCAGCCGTGAACTGGCGCAGTTAATTGGCAGCTTCGTGTTGTTTGAGGATTTTCACTGAACGCGACTCCAGTCAGTGAGCAAACCTCGTGGAAAACTAGGTTCGTCGTGGAACGGCTATCAACAAAGACTATTCCGTCCTCGGCGGGTCAGAGCCTCAGGTCGTTCCACCAAGTTCATTGTCGACATCCTGAGCAAGATGGACGAAAATGGTGACACTATATCATCTTGGTGTCGCCAAGGCAGCGATGGCAGTGGATTTTGCATTGTCTGCAGTCAGACTACTAACCGCGAACATAATTGTTTTGCAGCGATAAAGCGACATGCTACAAGCAGAAGGCACATTGAGGCCACGAAGCAGCACCGGAATTCAGCAGGTGTACTGAAAACTCCAAAGACCTGCATATCAGACGTATTTGGACTTCACAAAAATTGCAACCCAGTCCGATCCAGGCTTTTTGCGAACCCACAGTAAACCAATTTAGGAGGCGTTGATGTAAACGTAAGCGGCTGATACGAATTCGTGAAATTCCCCAGCCGAATTCCGCTGTGTCGAATGGGCCGAAATTTGGATGTTCCGAACACTTTTCCGCGTCGCGGCGGGTGATAAGAACTTTGGTACCGAATCAATCGAGCGACGGTCAAGAGCAGAATGCTGTTAGCTTTGGAAGTACGCGCGCGGCCAGCGCGCACACTGTCAGAACTCTGGTTATCGTTTGCCACAACGGCTGTGGGCGAAACCGCGGTCGCTTTTGACACTATCATGTATGGCGACGACGAAACTGACGGGACGCCGAAAGTGCACACGCGTCCAACGCCTGCCGAGTCTAAGCGACGCTGCTTCCCGCAAACGCCGCGCACAAAACTGCGGCAGATGCAATTATAGATAGCAACAAACGACGTAGTTTTGAAAAGTTTTGAAGGCACGTGCGCGGCCAGCGCAGGCGGATTGAAAACGGAACTACCGTTTGCCGCAACCGCCGCGCACGAAACCACGGTCGCTATCAATGCGATCATCGATAGCGACTACGAGCTCCGAAGCTACGCGGCTAACGTAGCGGTAGATTAAAGGCTATATAGTCGTAAAAAAAAAGTCACGAAGCAGTGGCGTAACTGGGGGAGGGGTCACACCCCCTCCCCCTCTGAAAAAATTTATTTTGCTATGGCACACACAGCCCAAAATGACACTTGACCACATCTGCCTGCGCGGCCCCCACTTCAAATCAAGGAGGTGCCAACCCCTCCCCCCCCCCCCCCCCAAAAAAAAAAATTTCGGCCAGGACCCCAATAAAGTTTACCATACCATATATGCCCCAGGCACGAAGCCTTTCGGCGTTCGTGTCGATCTTCGCTTGTCACTATCAGGAGCGTAGCCAGAAATGTTTTTCGGGGGGGGGGGGGGGAGGGGGCGTTCAACCATACTTTATGTATGTTCGTGGCGTGCGTTTGTATGTGTGCGTGTATATATACGCAAGCAGAACCGAAAAAATTCGAGGGGGGTTTGAGCACCCCAAAGCCCCCCTTACTATGCCCCTGGTCACTATGGTGGAGTGGACTTCACTTAGTTTTCATTTGGCCTCATGTGAAGCTTTGACGTATTTCGCGACAGCCAGCTGCGCCGTCCCTTATTGGTCCGTTCACGTGTGTCCCAGAAAGGCGTATGCGAGTTCTTTTGATGGAAATAAATGTTTTGTGCGTATATCGTGGTTTGAAAACAGATTTTGCTAGTTTTTTGGTGATACGAATATTGTCGCTCCCCCTTCAGATTCTATCACCGAGATTCTACTGTAGTTGGGAAACCCTACCTGCGTTGTTTGTTTGACCACACTAAGCCATTATAAGACTGCAACGCCAATTTTTATGCTTACGGGGCCGTTAGGTGATCCAGTGGTGTTATGCAAACACCCATTATTGGACAGAACTTTTTATTTCAAAAGAGTTCCTCCTTATTTGACTGTTTTCCTTCACACGGTTCATTTTTCCACTTGGCAGTGAGCTTTTAGCTGGGAGCAGGGAAAACAGCTCCAAAAGCTGTTTTCCTTGCTCCCAAACGCGTTTTTGGCTGCTCCAAAAGCCCTTTTACCTGCTCCAAAACGCACTTTTTGCTGCTCCAAAAAACTGCTCCAAAACAGCTTCAGTCAATCACATCACTGCGCTCCCCCCCCCCCCCCCCCCCTGCCACTGAAAAGGCGCGCTCGCTTGGAACAGAAGTGGCTGGTATAGGGAGGTACATGGGGCAATGCTTTGGCAGACTGGGGTATCTCCGGGTCACTGTCTTTCTTCAGAAGTGGTCCCGCATAGTGAACGAGTGGTAGTGCGGCACGTTACGGCCGCATAATATTGAAAATGTATGGTTACATGATCGCCAACAGCGCTGCACGTAGGATATGCACTAGCAATAAATCATACGTATTGGGGCGCTCGTCGCAGGCAGATATCGGGCCTCCGTGTACTTACGATGTTCGTCGCTCGTCTCGGCAACGTTTTTAGCTATACAAACGCAGCAGAAATGTGGAAGACGAGTTATTTTGTGCATGATAATCGAATCGCATATTCGAATTTTTTGAATATTCGAAGTTATCGAATATTCGAAACTTTTCGAATCGAATACGATTATATCGAATGTAATATTCGATGAATATTCGAAACTTTCGAATATTCGCACACCCCTAATATATATATATATATATATATATATATATATATAAGGAAACTTTCCTGAATGAAGCTTAGTTGTGACTTACGCCTGTCCTGTGCGTCTGAGTGAGTGAGTCGGAACTTTATTGTGCGTCTTTATTGTGTGTCCTGTGCGTCTGTGTTCCTTCTTTGTCCTGTTCGGATTCGCGCTATCCAGTATTGATGAATATAAGCACTACATGACACTTTACCGCGCCTGGTGTTCGTAACACCCATGTGTCTGTTGCCATCGCTACGCAATTGTAAACAACTGGTTATATAATAGATATGCGACTCTTCAACATATGAGTGTGCGTATACCACTTCCATATTCTTCTAGCGTCCTTCCGTAACGTTTCGCTCAATTAGTCACCATCCCACGCATGCTTCGCATAACATCGATTCCCACGGTACGTGGGATCTGCCAATTTTTTTCATTTGCCGTAGTTCTCAAATAGTGAGTGCAAATGCAGTAAAAATGAACTTACCTTCAAAAATGACAGAAGCCCGTGGTCTACAGTATCCGCAAATCCACAGAAAACTATTCGCACATCAAAGTAACCACGCCCGTCCCTCGAGCATAGAAGAAAGTTGCGAGAGCGTCCCGCGCGCAAGCTGATGAGTGAATTTTTCCGCAGACAATCTTACGGGACTCTAACCGCCAGTCAGCGTAACAGTCGCTCCACAGAGACATACTTGCATTTGGGTCCACAAGTTTAACACGCAGCGAAGTATAGTTTCTTCACAGCTGCGTTTATAGCCTCCACGAACCACGACACAAGCACAAAATATAGCAAAAGAGTGCATGACCGGTCAGCTCGACCGCCCATGCGAAATCGGCGAGCTTAGACCTTGCAGGAGCAACGGCCGCGCGTATGGATACACTCAGCGCTAAGGCCTTCGTGTGGAAGTTAGATGGTTATAGCTGCGAGTGAATTACAGTAAATTACGTAAAGTTTACTGGTTAACGAACTTTGAAGTCTTCATTGTTGCCGATGCAATGTAGACACCATACGCCTTTATACTTTTGCGCGTTACTTTCTTTATCGCAATGAAAGATGGCGTGCGCAGGCTCGAGTTCAAATTTCAATTCGCGGTGGCTCATGCACGCCCATGCATGCATGGGCCAAGTGGCGCGCTTCGCTGCTGGGCGACAAAACGTCTTATAAAGTGCGTCTTCTAGACGTCACGAACAAGACGTTTTTAAAACGTCGAAATTGGTTTAGGATCAAACAAACGTCTTGAAATATACGTTCCAGGCCAAAATTGTCTTTAAAAATGCGTTTTCTAGACGCTATCGAAAACGGATATAATACGGATTTTCTGTGGCGTTTTTAAAACGTCGAAATTGGTTTAGAATCGAACAAACGTCTTGAAATATACCTTCCCGACCAAAATGGTCTTAGAAAATGCGTTTTATAGACGTTATCAAAAACGGATATAATACGGATTTTCTGTGGCGTTTTTAAAACGTCGAAATTGGTTTAGAATCCGCTTTATCCGTTTTATCCCTAAAAAAAACGTTTTCTAGACCATGTGTGCTACCTGGGTTGGCTAAAGTATGTGCAATGATGCACAAGGAAAAGCGCTCCGTGTGCAACAAACGCCACGCCAAAGTCTTCACTGACTGTACTTCAGGTGTGGTATATGAAATACCCTTGACCTGCGGAAGTGTACACATTGGACAGACGGGGCGCTGTTTCAATGAGAGGGCGCGAGAGCATAGCTGAGCGGTACGCACAAATACCGGGGCTTTCCCTAGACTTTCATTGCCGGCGTTGCGGGTGCATGCCAAGTTTCGAAGATTTTTAACACGAAAGTGTTTTATGCCGGGGTCCACCACGGCTCCACTGACGCATTTCCGTCACGGATATGACGTTGTAAAATATAAAGAATAACATATGGCAAAGAAAAAACTAGGAAGAAAATGTTCCGTCACCTGGAATCGAACTCGCGACCTCTCGATCACCAGCGCGCAGCGCGAAACGACTCCGCCACAATCGGCACGTTCTTCGACGCTCAATCGGCGTGCTATTTATAGACACCATTTGCCAGTGGCGATACTCAGAGATCAGGGTACATCACCGTGCTTTCGTTATCACTAGCGAGATGGCGCGAAGGGCTCGAAGAGCGTGAAGGGGTATTCAGACGGAGGAGAAATGCTGGGGGGTAAAGGCGGAGCCTAGTGACGTCAGCTCGCGAGGAGAAGTCTCCACAAATGCCCCCCACTCACACGGACGAGGCAAACGGAGGGGGAGACCAGTGTTACTAGACTACTCTGGTGGCTTGCACCACCCGTTTGACGAGCTGCTGACGACGAGCTGCAGACGACCATCCAGCTGCAGACTGGACACCCACTGCCGCTCTCTGCAGGAGCAAGTGCAACAATGTGGCCAAACAAGAGCCCGAAATTCCGCCACATCCCCCACCGCAGGGGGATCGTTTGTCCTTTCGGGGAAAGCGTCCCCGTCTCCTCCGAGGAGGCGCGGGGGGGTTACGCCCACTCACTAATCCGTGACGTCGCGGTCACGTGATACGCAATCTCCCCGTCTCCCCCGAGCATTCCTCCCCCGTCTGAATACCCCTTAAAGTCCCTGAAGAGCGCGCTTTAAATGTCGTCGCCCCCCGCGCTGAGATGAGCGTGTGTCTCTACAGGGCGTGGTCGCTCCTGCGCGCGCGCTTATCTTGTGCGTCTTGCGCTCTCACCGTAAGTTTGCGTTCAAGTTACAGAGAGCACGAAGGTCATTTCGCTCTCTGCAGCGGCCGCTTTTGCGAAAGGAGCGCGCTGCTCACAAACAAATAAGTTACAACTGTGACAGTTCGCGCTTATCCTGTGTATACTTGTGCGTTCGTTTCGTGCGTCCTCCTTTGTATTTGACCAGCGCGCTTTAACTGTCGAGCTCTGACAATTGTTAGTTCGCGCTCATCCTGTGTATGTTCGCTTGGTGCGTCCTTTCTGCTTGAGCAACGCGTTGGAAGTTTCGAGCTGCTCGCCGTTCTTCGCGTGGCATTACAACTTGTTGCTATAGCATTCATTCCTTCGCCATCGGGGCGAAACAATGCAAAACAAACGCTCAACTACGTCTGTGAAGACTCGTTTTACTTTCGTGTTATACCGATTCCTATGACAGAGGGATCAACCATGTTTTTTTTTGTCTAAATCAAGGAACAAGTTGCAAAGGAAAGTTGTTGAGGCTTTTATTTTGTTGTTGAGGCTTTTAGTTGTTGAGGCCTATTTTATTAACAAGAAATCTGATCATTGCGTAAGCATGCCTTCTTTGACCTTGCTCCAAAAAGAGCTTCAAATTTTTAGACGGCTTTGTCTGAATGACACACAGTGCCCTGGTTTTTTACTTCCAATTTTTAGTTTTATCGGCCTTGTGGTTCTGTCAATTCTTTGGTTGTAAATTGTTTGACCATATCATGATCATGCTTCAAAGAAAAATAGCCCAAGGGGGTGTGTTGCTAATCAGTCACGAAGGGTCGTAAAAGAGAGCACGTGATGAGATTCGTGCATATATAGGTTTACTTTGGCGTTCAGTAATAAAGTTGGTAGTTTGCGCCCGTCCTGTGTACGTCTCTTCTGTTGTCCGTGTTTTTAGCGCAGCCATGAATCAAGTTACAAGGCTAGAGAAACACTACCATAACCAGGCCCTGGAAAGTCTCAAGTTCTAGCGATCGCCGCAGAGGGCGAAAAATCGACCGCGGCGAGTTCCACCGATATGCGCGCAGAGCGGAGCCGGCGGAGCTACTAACTCCTCTTTCAGCGGTCGGCTATGTTAGTTTGCATTTTCCCTGCTAGGGACGCTAAGCCATCCAAATTTTCTACTTTAAGAAATTGTTTTGCGCAAGCCAATGAATTATTCAAACGTGTTATTTTGCTTTGGACAACTAGAGAGTTAATTATATTTAGACTTAATTTGTATAGCTGCCCTTTAATTGAAGTCTCAACGTTTTAAGACCAGTGATGACTAACTGGACCAAAATCCAATTTGTATCCTTTGTATCGATCTTTTCCGTGGCCGTTGGCGTTCAAATTGTTCGGTGGCAACGTAAATGCGGAAGCACATTTCGCTTCATTTCGCAGACACCGTTTAATCTTTACAGCAATAGTATCTCACTCAGTTTACCGGCGAATTTAGGAGTGCCGCAGCGATCGAGATCGAGGGGTACGTTTCACGCTTTCATGGAGTCGATCTGTTGATTCCGCACCGTAAACAGGTAAACCGGCGCGTCAGTTATGCTCTTGTTCAATGGTCCGTCGTCGTTTCTTTGACAGTTTTTACATCAACTAATATATTGCTATAATGACGAATACATAAATCACATATTGTCCTGTGTCAGCTTTGCATTGCCGTGTAACTTGCACACGCGAGACGTCTGGTTTGTGATTTCGGTGTACTGTGCTTAAAGGGATTGCGTGTGATTTGCAATAGGCCGCCTAGGCAATTTGAAGTGACTCTGCGTGCAGCGTTTCTAATAATCGAGCACAAGTTTTTTAAAAGAGATTTTATATCCGCGAGAGGCGCGAACAGCGGTGATTATTGAACGTAATGGTAATCGCATTAGGTGAAAGAGAACGTTTAAGTGCTTTGGGGTTCTTCATGAATGATTAGATTGTGTTAAACATTTAAATTATTATCAGCAGTGCTTAAAGTCAAGGGGGCCTAAAGTTAATGCGGTCTCTGGGGGTCTCATAGCCCTCCACCGATATTGAGATCCGAGACCCATCTCGCCAGAATGTAAGTGTGTGTGTGTGTGTGTGTTGGGACCGTCGAGATAGTTCAGAAACTCTTATCATTTTCCTTGGTTTCACGATTACTATAAAATCTAAATTTTGTAACGAATTTTGCCTGATGAGTATTTTGTACCTTCCACCCTGTAACGGCAGTGGTTTCGCGAATAGTATTTCTTATGTTACAAGTGTCGAAGCTTCGTTTCGCTGCTTCCATAGGTGGTAAGTTTCATTGTTTACTTGATTGAAAGTGTGTATTTTATCTGATGTGTTGTTTCTAAAGCGGATATAGAATTAACCCTTTAAGACGCCACTTATGAAGAACTGTCTGTCAATGCGTCAAATCGATACAATGATATTTCAAGGTACTCGATATTATATTGCAACGAAAATAATGTGGTAGTACGTTAATTTATGCGTGTTATATTTATCCTTCTTAATTACTTTGTAGTTAAGTATCTATTTTTTCTGAAGCCATTCATGATCTGTTTTTGCATAAATAGAATGAAATCGCAGGCTAGGAGTATAGTGCGAATTCATTTTCGGTTATGTTCATGTTGAACAAAGAAACATTTTACTTTTGACGCGGGTCGCGGGAAGCGGCACGTCGAACGACTCGCCAAATATGGTAGTGCCTTCATCAAAGTGACCATATGCAACATTACACTGCAAAATGAGGTTAAGTGAAGAATAATTTAATATGCAGGAGGTTCAATTCATCCAAAGCTCAATCTGTCGTGCTCTTTCTTAGCCCCTTGTCGATACAGAGAGCAAAATCAAGTGGTGTACACAATTATGTACATAGCGTCTCAAAGGGTTAATGTAATGATGTGTACTTTCAGAATACCAAGATTTCTCCGACTTCTCTCCAGAGCTGTCAGCATCAAGGCGTGAGACCAGTAAGTGGGAGCTTTCCAAAAACATGGTTGATCCCTCTGTCATAGGAATCGGTATAACACGAAAGTAAAACGAGTCTTCACAGACGTAGTTGAGCGTTTGTTTTGCATTGTTTCGCCCCGATGACGAAGGAATGAATGCTATAGCAACAAGTTGTAATGCCACGCGAAGAACGGCGAGCAGCTCGAAACTTCCAACGCGTTGCTCAAGCAGAAAGGACGCACCAAGCGAACATACACAGGATGAGCGCGAACTAACAATTGTCACAGCTCGACAGTTAAAGCGCGCTGGTCAAATACAAAGGAGGACGCACGAAACGAACGTACAAGTATACACAGGATAAGCGCGAACTGTCACAGTTGTAACTTATTTGTTTGTGAGCAGCGCGCTCCTTTCGCAAAAGCGGCCGCTGCAGAGAGCGAAATGACCTTCGTGCTCTCTGTAACTTGAACGCAAACTTACGGTGAGAGCGCAAGACGCACAAGATAAGCGCGCGCGCAGGAGCGACCACGCCCTGTAGAGACACACGCTCATCTCAGCGCGGGGGGCGACGACATTTAAAGCGCGCTCTTCAGGGACTTTAAGGGGTATTCAGACGGGGGAGGAATGCTCGGGGGAGACGGGGAGATTGCGTATCACGTGACCGCGACGTCACGGATTAGTGAGTGGGCGTAACCCCCCCGCGCCTCCTCGGAGGAGACGGGGACGTTTTCCCCGAAAGGACAAACGATCCCCCTGCGGTGGGGGATGTGGCGGAATTTCGGGCTCTTGTTTGGCCACATTGTTGCACTTGCTCCTGCTAAAGTGAGCTAGAATAGGGTAGTGGGCTCACTCGCCGGCCGGCGCTATGCATTGCGGTGACGCCGCCAATGTCACAAAAACGTGCTTCGGCGCGTCTCCGCGGCGCGGCGCCACCGTCGCATCAAATGTAGTGAGCGTTGGCGCTGGGGCAGTTGCTGGCTGTTTGGAGTGGCGGTCGGTGTGTGCGAGTTTTGTTTTTTTGAGAACTCTTCGCGCTTTGCATCCTCAATCTGGTAGGTTCTTCTGCAAACAGCGATGTGGCCTGACAAGCAGTGACCGTCTCACGAGGTTAAAATGCTTCCGCGGCGGCAAAACCACTGTTTTGCGCCAGGCTGTCGGACAGGTTACGTTCAACTTACGTCCACGGGAAGGGCAGCACGAAGCCGTCTTTGTTAGGCGTTCCGAAGGATACAGCCCTGAGGAAGCAATGAGGAAGCCCTGGGAAAGGAATTTGCATCGAGCGGACAAAGCACTGGACGACAAATCTGCCGTGTGTCAACTTCATTTTGAGCCGGAGTATGTGCTACGGTACTACGTACATAAATAATCGAAGGGAACGAAGTACGCACACCACGTGGGAAACCTTGCCTACGAGAGGACGCTGTGCCTACAATCCTGCCTAACTTGGCGTCGTATTTGACAAAGAGAAAGACCGACCCGAAAGAGAAAGCGATCGGGAAGCGTTCAAGGTGAGAAGAAGGTACGTTCTCGTACCGTTGGTGATACTGTTCAAGCAACTGTGCCCAATATATGATGAATAAATGTTCATGTACTTGTGCCCAGTACTTGAGGAGAGTGGCTTCCTGTTTTTCTTATCTGTGGATTTTTACAATCATTGCATAGGAGTATTCAGTGCATAAATAGCCAAATTACAGAGCCAAGGTACTGGAGATCTGCAGAAAGAATGAGCAGCTCCAAGTTTTTAAATGCTGTGGAATGTATAAAATTAAGAGCTCGTGGTAAACTCCCGAGTGTGTGTCATCGACAGTAATTTCACACGCTCGTAAAAGGCGTGCTTGACGGAAGTAGTGCCCGAGAAATGCAAAGAATCCAGTTTACAATTGATAGCCGCAAAACGCGTAAGCTTTGAAAAGTTCGCCATCGCTGCTTATCACTCGTATGAGCAATTTATATGCATCTCAAATTTGCGCAGCATGCCTTGCATGCATCGAGTTCTGCATGCGCGTTCGCGCGAGTTACGGCGACAGAGTTTCAGAAAAGAATGTTTTCTGCAGCTTTACTCGCACGAGTACTGACGGTCTTCGGTGTGTTTAACATTTAACATCAGATAAATAGCTAACAGCAGAGGTGCATACACCATGCTACAGTGTTCTAGGTGGTTACCATGCCTTACGCGCGCATGTAGGACAACGCACCTAGCTCGCGCTAGTTTTCTTTCTTTATTTTTTATTGTCTCACCGACATCAGCATCACCGTTTACACTGCCGAAATTCGCGTACATTTCCGTCCAGTGCATATGATAACAGCGCACAAAAAAGTGTGACATCAGTTGCGCACAAACGCCTCCGGCAGGCAGTGCCCTACATTTAAGTCGCTGGTGGCGCCACCACACATGTGACATACCCGGCGTCAAGCAGGGGACCCCAGCAAGCCCACTACCCTCTTCTAGCTCACTTTACTCCTGCAGAGAGCGGCAGTGGGTGTCCAGTCTGCAGCTGGATGGTCGTCTGCAGCAACGTTTATAGGGGTATTCAGACGGGGGAGGAATGCTCGGGGGAGACGGGGAGATTGCGTATCACGTGACCGCGACGTCACGGATTAGTGAGTGGGCGTAACCCCCCCGCGCCTCCTCGGAGGAGACGGGGACGCTTTCCCCGAAAGGACAAACGATCCCCCTGCGGTGGGGGATGTGGCGGAATTTCGGGCTCTTGTTTGGCCACATTGTTGCACTTGCTCCTGCAGAGAGCGGCAGTGGGTGTCCAGTCTGCAGCTGGATGGTCGTCTGCAGCTCGTCGTCAGCAGCTCGTCAAACGGGTGGTGCAAGCCACCAGAGTAGTCTAGTAACACTGGTCTCCCCCTCCGTTTGCCTCGTCCGTGTGAGTGGGGGGCATTTGTGGAGACTTCTCCTCGCGAGCTGACGTCACTAGGCTCCGCCTTTACCCCCCGAGCATTTCTCCTCCGTCTGAATACCCCTTATAGAACCAGGTCAGTTGCAAAACTGAGCGATGTTGCGCGGCGCCGCCGCCATCAGCGACAGATGTGGCGCTGCTGTCGCAACAGGATTCACTCCACTCTCTTCAGCCGGCGTTGCGGCGCGTCAGTATCCGTGGAGGCTGCTTTCTGCGTGAACAGTTTCGCGCTTTCTATTGTGCTTCGGATGTGCGTGTCTTCACCATGCCGACATATGCTGTGTTCTCAGCTGTACGAGCGGTTACAGGAAATCTGAGACGCCTTTCTTTAGTGCCTAGGGTTATCAACTCTTCAATGAAGGGAGTCGGGACGGGGGTCATTGTTTCTTTATTGTTTCGGCCTCTTCAGCTGGTTACGTGCTGTTCGCAACACTTCCTCTTGCTGGAGAATGTACCCGTAAAAGTTGTCGCGCTTCGCCCAGCAGTTCAGTTAAAGTAACTAAAGCGTCCTTCGCAGCCACCGCTAGCCACCGCAACATTGCTTCGTGCATGCTATTCGTGAGAACTTCGTGTTCTGGAGCGTGACGCGCGTTGTCGGGCGTGCGTTGGATCACATAAAAATTTCTAATTGGACGGTCCGGAATAAACCCGGGACATATAGCTGTCCCGACCGGGAAGGCTCGCGACGCTGTATGAAAAGTCGGGAGTCCCGCGAAATCCGAGACGTAATTGGTAACCTATTTATGCCCCGAGTGACCCTGACCAGCGAGCGGCGTGGGATCGCGCTATTCCTCGTGAGGACAAGAAACTGTCCGACGTATCACGTGTATGTGATATGCACTTTCATGAGGAAGACATCCTGAAGACTTTCACTCACATGGTCAAAGGTTGAAATCGTCAGCGGAAAGGAGACTCGACCATCGAAGGATGCACCCCAAAGATATTCCGGAACTTGCCTTGATTCGAGTGAGTCTAAAAATTGTGCTGAAAATAATTTTTTACAGTTAACTAGAGCTGTTTTGATAAAGTTTTATACCTGAGACTAAATAAGTTGTGCCGTTTGTGGGCATCACACCATACATGTAATATCGGAAAAGTTGTTTCTCTGCATTGCGTGCGTGAAATAAATACAATTTTTCTTTCTGTAGCAGGACTGAAATTGTGGCGTGCAGTGCACACACGGCAATTTTACCACTCCATAATTGCAAGTAACGACAGCCGCGGTACAAAGTGAAAACTCCTTACTTAAAAAAGTTATAGTGAAGAATTATCGGAAAGAAAACAACGAAAAAAAAAGACGGAGCACCAGAAAAAGGATTACACAAACAAACAGCGCTGACTTACAACAAATATTTATTCGTTGACATCGTGCAATACCCGCACAGTCCACAACGAGAAGAAATAAGTACCAACACGCCCAAGTATCCACTTTATCTAAATAATTACGCTACGGGAATGCGCCATATAGTTAATTTCTGTAATGGACAGACTCGCAAGTTATGTTATCAAGCATGAGTTACCGTGGACAGTCTAGAAAGTCAAAGCTTTAGTGACTTTGTCTACCGCTGCTAAATATTACTCAGTTTTAAGTTGCAGCGACAGCGCAACCAAAAATCTCGATAATATACAGTCGGAGCGTAAACAACGGAGCCCTTTCTGAACGGCTGCCCCGGCGTCTTGCCACGCAGACTACGCATTTTCGTCTGCTAGCGGAAGCTTGTTGCGCCGCCAGCGCCACCAAACCGGAAGCTGCCTCGGCGCCGCGCGACGGGTTGGCTGAGCGACATTTGTTTTCGTGGCCGCTACAGGGAGCGACCGCAGCGCCGCCATTCGGTAGAGCCTGAAACGCCTGTTTTAGGCACTTTTTCTCCCTGAAGACGGCCACTGGCCTAGGTACTGAGGAGAAGAACGCCCCTAGCTCCACTTGTCCCTAGTTTGATCGGCAACCATAGGCCATGCGCGCTTCACGCCGGTGTCAACCCACGCCAAAGTAAGTTTTTGCGTTCGCTGTCCTGCGGTGTTTTCTACCGCGCGACGGAGCAAATGAGTTAAACGGGCCAGGCCTTCTGCCTGGTGTGTTGTGTTTGTGTGCCGTTCGCCTTCGAACTCTACCTTTGTGAATTTGCACCCTGTGTGAGCATGGGCCAGTCAGAGTATATGATTACACCACAGTACAAGTGCTTAGCTCGAGCTCGGTTGTAGTCGAGGTGGAACTGCATTCAACAATTCATTATTTACGTGACGCTACGGCCTCAGTCCCGAAACTTGATTTGGTGCAATTATGTTACTGTTACTGCAGCTTCTGATCGGTGCAGCTATTTTGCTGGAGGGAGGCTTCAATGTAATAGAGTTACTGTTTTGTACTACATGTCCGTGTCGTTCCATTTGATATGCCATGATACACTTCACGTGTAGATGGTCGACGCTACCATCTGTCCAATACATTAGATGGTTCTCAGTGCAACTGTCTAGCGCTAATTGTACCATTTTTATTACGTACCTCACTTCGCTGCAAGTGTTCTTCTTCACAGCTCTGTGCTTCTTCGCAGCACGGGGCACAGGCATAACAATTGCAGCACGTTTGATGTAATGCAGTCCTACCATCAATTTGTATAGGCAAGACAACACATAGGACAGTGCACATTGGAACTTTGTGCAAAGTTTAGGTATTCCCTGTGACCTTGGGCGCTGCTGACAAATGTGCCATTTGTCTGGTTTGTGTAGAATGCTAAAATAATTTGCTGCATCAGCCAAGGCAAAGCAGAAAATTAAGCTGGAAATGGCCACTTCTCTGCATTACAAGCTCTGTGTAGTGGTGCTGTAAATTCTGCATTGCCAGATATTGTTGCGTTAGAATCTGACTACCTGCAAAATTTTGACTGGCACAAGCACCCAGTTGCTGTATTTCTGGTAGACCAGCTGCACTATTATTACAGCTGTCGTTTCCCTTGGTTTTGTCCTAGCAAAGACGCCACCTGGTTCAAACAGCCCACGTACAACTGTGATTAAAACTGTGAATAGCATGCACACATACACACTTTAATCGCTATGGTTTACCTTTAGATGCAACAGATTTCAAAGAACACTGACTGCAACGGTTGATATCACTTCCTTTAGAAACTTGCTCAAAGCACATATCATTCTGGTGTAAAGCAGCTTGCACAGTTGTAAGAAAGCGGGCAGTTACCATTACAATTTGCAGTGTTCCACTACTTCATTCTTTAAGGGGCTCCTCAACCACTTTTCCAAGTAATCATCGAATGACCTCAGTATCCGGCCTCACGAATCGATTGCCGCAAAAATTTCTTGAATTCGTCAAGAACGAATAGAGTTACAGGAATTTGTCACACGCTTTCAGTGCTTCCCCTCTTCTCTCAGCTTGCTTGAAGGTACACATGGAGGGATGGCATAGAGGAAAGAATTCACGTCATGAGCTTGAGCATGCGTGATGAAACAGGATTGCTCTCTGCTGTCATTCCTGTGCATGAGTGTGGCTACTATAGAGCACAGGGCCAGCGTGTGGCAGCACCTTGGTGGCAAGAAACGCATCTTATCCAAATGCCGCTCTTTATTTATGTGGGATATTGGCCTGCTATGTGTTGTTCAATGTCAAACAGCAGGTGCCGACAGCTGCGAAGAGAGTGAGCACAGCCCCCTGTATGAAAAGAGCGTGCCTGTGAAAATGGCAACTTCACGCTCCACTTCTAATCTCTCCTTGTTGCGCATGACTGCAAGGCTTGGCTGAGCTTTTCATAGTGGTGTCTGCTTTCCACAGGATGTGGTTTCTGAGCAAAGAAATAACTGCTTGCAGCGCGAACTCAACACAAGGACAAAAGAAGACGTGGTGCTTGTTCGTGCCTTTTCTTTTGTGTCAAGTTCACACTGCAACCAGTTGTTTCTAATGATCTACCAACTTTCCAACTCTCGTTGACTATGTTTACATTTTTTCACCAAGCCTGACGGGTGGTTCATGACCTCTTATAACAATTTTTTCACGAGCAGAGTATCCCTTAAAGCTTCATGCAACATTAAAAAAAAATCATAGAATCGGCCCACATTAGTAAACACAAAAAAGTGAAAAATTACATTTATTGAAATTCTACATCTGTCTTTCCACTATTTTCTTTTTCTGTGTGCGATTTTCAACTTTAGAAGGCGTCTGATTATTTATTTATTTGAGAATACCTCACAGGCCCCGTAAGAGGCATAGGGTGAGGGGGCATACAGTACAATTCAATACATTGTATGGTTGTATACACACTCTACATTTCAGAATTCTAAATGTGCATGGTGTGGCTGCACTATAACATGCATAAAATATACAGCTGTATCGTTACCAGGAAATGGCTATATTTTCACATTTAGCTGAGGCATCTGCATATTTAAATAAGCGTTGCAATAGTTTATTGGATGGCTGTGCATTTGGGCACATGTGGCTGGCGGTTATCACAATCTTTGTATACAGGGCAATCTTGAGCGGTCATGCTTTATACCCTATAGATCTTCGACTAAGATTTTCTTGCTTGTTACATTTATCAGTATCGAAACTTTGCAGTATTCATGCACCTTACAGTAGCTTTTTTTTTGGCGAAACCGACCTGTTACTAGAAAATGTACTAATATGATAAAGGTCTTCAAACTTAGGTTACCTCTTCGTGATTGTTGCCAGAAGAAATAATTTACTCCAGTAATCAGAGTGGAGTGTCTGGCAGTCCTATGCAATCTTTACTGCTTGGGCGGTACTTTGTAAGTGTACACAATGATCTGCAGTGATGTTTTCAGGCTTGCTAACATGAAAGCAGTAAAACAAGCTGGCCACTTTTACAGCAGTATACAACTTATCCTGAAACAAGCAAAGCACAGTGGTACCACTACCTGCAGCAGTGACACTTAGGTTGTATCACAGCCTGTGCCCTATACTGGTACATCATTGAAAGACTCATCTAGCCTGCACAGATGTCATTATTGTCATTGCACCTCGAGGTGGCTAACTTCTTTTTAGTACCGTGTCATCTGTAACTCCGTTCATTCCCATTCTTTACTGGTTTGAAAAAATTTTGCAGCAATAGATTCATGAGGCAATAAACTGATAAGCTATTATATGATTACTTGGAAAAGTGTTTCAGGAACACTTTAACATACACTGTGTGTTCTAGCATGCTGCTGTTACCAAGGTTGATGCACAACATGGTTTTGACATGAGAAAAAAGTCAAGACACCACAAACGCCAACTATCAACTGCAAAGGCACACAATGGCGGGAAAAAAAGAAGACATGAAAACTTATCTGCGCATGCTGATGCAATAGATGAACTTATCAATCCGGCACGTGTGGGGGTATACGTGAAAGATAAGGCAGTTGATTTATTCTTTATGCAAGTTAATAGACGGTTAGCTCATGCATGCGCATGAGCTAATAGTGCGCGTGCATGCGCACTATTATCAATATGCCATGCCTCGATTATTAGATGAGTTTGTTCATTCATATGCCTGTAAAAAACTGCGTATTTATCGAATTTTGGCGTGGACTTACACTCTCGACAATGTAAAGATAGATTAGAAGGTGAGCCTCCGCTTAACAGTATTTTATGTTCCAATAATCTCTGGTTAACACAGTGGCTCGTCTGTCCAATGTAGAAGCAGCTGTAGCTAAAGGGAACCTTTTAAACCACACCTGTACAGCAATCAGTGAATTTGTTGGCATGTTTTATGAAACAAATGTTATTCTGCATCGTGTCTACTATTACTCGCTCATTCTTTCTCTGCACAGTGCACAAATCTTACCTAGATAATTGGCAGCCGTAAAGACAGCATTAACGCTGTATCTACTTCCCACTTTCTTTAGCCTGTGAGACATGCAATGAATGTAAGGAATACCTACGACATGTTTTTTTCTCATTGCTTTCTGCAACCATGCTCGGACTTAACATAACGGACTTCTTTAAACATTCCGCGATAGTGGCCGCCCTGTCTTTGTACGCCCTGTCCTTTAGAATGAATACTTAGCAACTAGCTCAGGTCTCTGTTATTCTAAACATGGTTTTATTCCACAGCCCTGGGGAATGTCTTGGAATGCTTGTTCTGGTTACAGACTGAAATGTTGCTAATCTTGTGGGTCCTTATTTCTTCTTGGGCACCTTGTGCACTTGTTTCAGTACATGTACTAGGTCAATACAAATTTAAGTGAGTCAGGATATGCACTTTAAATGATGTCTTCAAGTAAACAACAAAAGTGAGCTTTCCACATTGTAACTGTTATTGGCATTTCAGAAGCAACACAGCAAGATGGAAATGGCTATGTTCAAAGATATTTTAGAGATGTACAACAAGGAAGATATTGGGATTCTCGTTGCATCGATATATGCGATCTGCAATAGCAATGTCCAAAGCTTAACGGGCACTTTCACGTAGAGAGCCTTCCTTATTACAGCACTTATTCGCAAAATTCTTGCAGCATCATGTTCACATCGTACAAGTGCGCATCTCTCCATCAGAAATTTTGGACCGCAAGGTTGTTTACTGCCACTTGAAGAAACACCAAAGCCTCCAACCCAATAGACAGTAAACAAGAGTAAGGTAGCCAACATAAGAAGGTGCAATATGGAGAGAATTGAACATGCTTTTCTAAAGAACAGAAGAAGCCTAAAAGCAGTGAAGAGAAAATTGGGCACAGGCAAACAGCAGGTGTATGCACTAAGAGAAAGGCAAGGCAGTTTCACTACCAATATGTATAAGGTAGTCAAAGCAGCAATGATTTTCTACAGAGATCAGCCAGGACAACAATGGTAGTAATAATAGTAGTAGTAGTAGTCCAGACGAATCTCACCAGCAATGGCAGGTGAAGGAACGAAAACTTCTTGTCAGAAGAATTGGTATCTGTTCATCTTAAAACCGCTTCATGCACAAAAAAAAACACACCCCTAGAGAAGATTCTGCCAGGAGCAAATACACAAAAGCAAGACAATTATTGGAAGCTTTTTACATAAGAAAGCAAGAAAGTTTGTGTGTTAGTGATACATAAGTAGTTTTATATAAGACTGAGAAACAGTTTATTGAGCGTGTGTTATTGTATTACCCCTGATGTTCACATGGATGTTTGTTGCGCAGGCGCGAATTGATGGTACATATGTGTGTGTGCTTTCTGGGAATTAAAGCAGCTGTGAGTGGCGCCATGTCCAGTCATCTTCTCTCGTGGTGTGCGTCTTCTTTTTTTTGTGTGTCTAAAGCAGCTTTAACATGAAGGAAAGAAAGCCTTAGAGGGAATGCAGTGGGGCAAAGCAGCCGGTTATGATAAGGGGTGTTGCTGTACAGTGATGCTATTAGTTTTCTTGTGCCCTTTGCAGCCATCTGCCACTGGTCAAAAAAATGCAGCCCAGGAATTTTTCAGCTGTGCCAGACGGCTATGGCGAGGAAAAGCATTAAAAAAAGTAATAGCATTGCTCTGCGATAACACGCCAGGTAACAGCAGATCTGTTTAAAGACGGGGGCACACTGTTCTTGAAAAACTGGCCAGTTTGTATATGCAATGCCTCTTTACTGTGGGCGTGCTGAAATCTTCGAAGAATGTGAATATTGCCCTAATTAATTATGTATGACATTACTATACAGTTTTATGTACTTATAAGCTTTGTTTATCAATGTCTTGTATTAATGTATTTTTTTTGTTTTTGGTACAGTTAACTTATGTACCTATTTGTAATTTGTATCCAATAATCATGTGCAGGGGGTCATGGTATGGTCTCATAACCAAGGGACCCTTTTCTGTATATCCCTTTTTGTTGTAATCATGCTTTGCAAAATAAATGTTCGAATGAAAAGGGGCATCAAGAAATTGAAATATTAGAAGCCGATCAGCTTACTCATAACTGCTAACAAGGTATTTGCAAAACTAATAGCTAATAGAATTAGGACCACCTTAGAATCCAATCAACCAAATGAGTAAGCAGGATTTCATACAGGCTACTCAACAATAGACCTTATTAGCACTGTTGATGTTATGGATAAATGCATGGAATATAACCAACCCCTATATATAACCTTCACAAATCATGAGAAAGCATTTTAGTCAGTTGAAACCTCACCAGTCGTGCAGGCATTGCAGAAATGGTGTGTACACAAATTGTATACAAAAATACTGGCTAAACTAGCTTGCTGAGCCGTAGGAGTACATATGTAAATTTTATTACATTGTTATAAAACGGACAGTCAACACTGCCACGCCAACTGTTGTTAGACAACCGTTGATTAAAACATTTATTCACGATCTACACGGTGTGGCTGCAGCATGGTGGTCATTGCAGCACATTTGCTACAGTAAAATCACCAACTATAAATGGTATGTCTTTCTCTTGTCCAACCCACACAAGATGTCTTATAAAACTTCCAGTGTCTATTTTCCATGTTCCTGAGATGATATAGACCAGGGGTCTCAAACACACGGGCTGGACCTTTCGTAGCGGCATACCCACGAATGACTGTCTTTGTCCCGCACTTTTTTTTCTTAATAGTCTTTTAGCAAGCTACGGAATTTCCGTAACTTGCTAAAAGACTCTAATAAGTATGTTTATGAGCTACAGAGACGCGACTGGTTTTAAGCATTTTTTTCATGTGGCACCCCCATGTGAGGTTGCAGTGCGGTGAAACATAACCATGGAACAAAAACTATATTTCAGAATCAAGGTCCAGATTTCAGTCATTATGGAGATCTCTCGAGTCCTGCTGTCAAATCCCTCGAGAAATGATCCACATATGACATTTTGTTCAAGCTAATGTTGAAACTAACTAAATGGCAGATACAAGAATGAAGCATCAAGTTGGCGATTGCAAGTACGCAGCATATTAACTGCATACACAATAAACTGTCAGTGCGTGGATGTTGTCAAGGCTTTTCAAAGATAATTTAAACTTTAGGCAAATTGACATCTATGGTGACTTGTGCGTGCTGTCGGGAAGAGCCTTTTTTCTTATCATTATTATCAATCAAGTGGTGTCGTATGTACAGTTATCAGTCTCGTCAGTGAGCAATTTCCAGCTGCTTCTTTTTCATAATTCAAAACATTCTTCGGATGGCACTAAAACAAACAAGAGCCTTCTTTTTTAAAATGATTCCTATTGCTCCCTTTCCATTATATCTACAGGAGGCCTGCACTGAGCTCACTGCACTAAGCACACTGAGCCTGCACCGAGCGCATTGAGCTCGGCCTGCCAGGCGGCGCTAGCAAGTGCCTACATCTGGTCATTGTAGCCGTAGTCGTACAGCGACCAGGCGTACAAGTCTGATGTCACGAGAAAAAATATTGAAACAATACGCACGGCCGACAACCTTGGTTGTAGTCCTAGAATGAGGACCACGTGGACGACCACGGCTATGGCGGCTGCCGCCCTAGTGTTCCTTGCTCATGACATCATGTGATTACCTCCTATAGCATCAGCTTTCATATGCCAAAGCATAAGACAGCAGACTATGCAACTGCTGTTAGAAGCAGAAGCAGTCTACGAGGCAAAACATGTGGTATTGTGCAACGTGGAGGTGGACAAATATCACATAGCAACGTTCACTGGACTAGTTCTCCAAACAACGCCGGCAGACAAAGAATGGAAAGAAAGAAATCGCAGAAACTGAGAAGTTACTGCAGCAACGAGCTTGCAGCTACAAAGGAGGGTAAAAACAAGGTGTAGAGACTGCAATAGAAATTTTTAATGTGCAAAAGTCTATGGCAAGTTTTCCAGCAATTTCGGTGCCAATGTTGTGTCTATAACGCAAAAGGTGTGGCACTTTTCCAACAAGAATACATATGGCTTTGTAGAAAACAAATGGATTTGGGACAGGTCAACTTAATTGAAATTAGCTTGAGTGCATCAACCTAATTTGGGGGGTGATATGGAGGTAAGAAACATATGGGCCACCTTGAGGAAGAAAAGCATCATTAGCTGGGCAGCGTTCACAGGCGAGTCTCTGTGAGTGCTTCCTGCTACTCACCGAACATCGCAGCCCCACGTCAAAGCAGAAATCTTCCTTGCGGAAGTGCTAGCCAGTAGCTGTTTTTAATTTCTAAGTTCTGCATTCGCAGATTCATGCACCTTCTTACCCTGTGGACATATGTGAAAGCTGGCAGCAGGCTCCATAGCGTACGCCCTGCATTGAGCACTGGCCTACCATACAAAACTCCTCCAAAGACAGTGGCTACATAATGTAGTGATTTCTTTCAAGTGTTGTCGAGCGCACAGCAACAGCAGGAAAACCTCCCCAGTCACTCAGAATTACAGTGCAGGTGGCATTCTAAAGTTTTGTTTTCAGCTTGCTCTGGTGCTCCCAAAGCAGACTAAGCAGCCACTATGACCACATGAGCCTGCCTAGCACGTTGCACCAAAGGTGGCGTCTGCTCTTCCAGTGGTATGCCTTACGCCCAATACCAGTTACGGAAGTGGCCATGAGAGCACCCGGATAAGGGCAGCTAGAAGGTAGATGGAGTAGATAATAAGGAAATAATTTTAAATGCCTCAAGTTAAAGGCACGCTGAAAGCATAGACAGCTCTGTACAAATGCACAATGTTGGTAGGTCCTTATGGTAACAGGTTGTCTAAACCATGTCACTTTGTAGGCTTTAAATAGTGTAATATATAAAGACTGCACTTACACCTATGTCTTCGGTCACCTCCGCTTGGCGGGGGATGCCATTCATGCAAACAGTGCGATTGGTTCCCAATGTGGTGATGTTGTAAACAGATTGTAAACAGATGAGCCATGCCGCCCTATTTAACGCCTTGTTTGTTCTGCATGCACGAATCGTATTTTATGTACGTGTAAAAATAAAACAATTTCAATGTACGCAGCTTGCAGCATTCAATGTAAGCATCGTAGACAGTCTGCCACAGCTGTATCGGCGCACTCGCGCTAGGAGTGGAACGGATTTAAAGGCTGGGATAGTAGCCGCAGCAGCCCGTGAGGGTCCCCTGTAGCGCCAAACACGTGACTGGCTTCTTGCGATGCAGAAAATAACCTAGCCCTTTCAGACTTCAGGAAGCATGTCAATGTCTTTTTGACGGATTTTATGCCTTGACGAGCCCCTTCGATGGCGTGGTATTGACTATCTTCTTTTGCGAACAAGGCAAAGGCAACATTCTGCACGTTGCGTCAGTTGACGAACGAATGCGACCTCGTTTCAAAGTCCGGTGAAAAGGGCAGAATATAAACACAAAGAACGACAGAAAGTTTCTAGAGGTAGGAATCAGTCTTTAATCGGACGAAAAGCGTCAAAAGCCGACACATGAGAAGACACTATGTCTGGTTCTCTAGTGTCCGTATTGGCGCGGCTCACTTTCTTCTACGATAAACATGGGAGGAGTCGATCCCGCCTACGTCGTGCCAAGATGCAAGGACAGCGGTCGCCGTAAAGACGATACATATTTGCTTCACTACGCAGACAGCAGGAACGTCGTGCAGCATGCAGTGGTGTTTTGCTTACCTTCTAGTGGCAAAGCGCAAGTGTCGCACATCAGATTTCGATGCTTGATATCCCGGATGGTGCCTAATATAACCATAACGTACACAGGCGCATATATATTCCACAATATCAAGTACAACAGTGCAAGGAAAGGTTGCAATCGCTTGGAGTTTCAAAAAGTTAAACAGGAAGTCTCCATGACACCAGTTGCAGGAAGCAGGTGGCGCTTCGCGCAGTCAAAAACCGAAACCGAAAGCTATCCTTGAGCGCCTCCCGTCATTTACGGCCGCCGACCCACTCACTTCGATGAAAAGAAATCGAGAGAACTTTGCTCCACGGTAGATATGGGGATTTTTGCTGTATTTTAAAACACTTATGCGCCATATGGCTAAAATGAAGGTGTCGAATAGTGGTTTTCTGCATCGAATTCTTTCATTCAGCAGCAGTTTTCACCCTTGAGGAAGACAAGACTGCTTGTCGAAACGCTGACTCCAGCGACACTCCGTGTCCAAGGATTTTTCACCTTTTCAAGCCTCCATCTTCCCCTGAACTTCTGCCATTTTTGGATTATCAATTTTGCTGGCTAGAAAAGCTCCAGAAATTAATCCGATGCCATGTTATGCAGACATCCCTTTAGTTATCACTCTTGATAGAGGTTATATGGAGGCATAAAGAAAAACATAAATGCCTCAGCTTGCGCCACCGAGGTGTAACAGGCTAACAGTGAACAGCTAAAACTTTTGATTGTGAAATGCTGCCATGGTACAACGCTTTGACTAGGGTGTCACTGGAGCCAACATTTCGACAAGCCGACTTGTCTCCAAGTTGCAGCCACGAAGACAAGTACGCTTGTCAAAACAGCTCCAGCAACACCCCGTGTACAAGAATTTTTCATATCAGCAAAATCGGTGTTCTTTTGTCCAAAGAATTAGTTAATGCTGTTTATTCTGACATGGCAGTCGCTTAATTCATTGCGCTCCAGAAAACATAAGCATTTTAAGTCGACTCATTTTCATAAGTAATGCTGCATGGAATGTGTTATACTGCGCTTCCAAAAGTAAATGCAAAATTTCAACAAATGTTGTCGATCATAACCTTTATTGTAGCAATTCCAACCAATATGCTGGCCACTTGGCATAGGAAGAGCAATGGAATTGATGACTTGGTCCAAGAACCTGCACGCAAAAGGCACAATAAGTACAAGGTGTCTCCATCGAGCAGGCATATATCACCACAACAAAAATCGGAAGGCTGACTTGGCAAACGCACAAGCACAGCAGCAATACTTTGTCGAATTGTCGAACACCTGTAAATGCCAAAAGCAGGGGCGGTTGAACAGCCGATTTTGTCTCACTTAATGAAGTAAATCTAGATATGCTAAAGAATCTAGGGTAGGCAAAATTAACGAGCTCCTCCACAGCACTGTGTGTGACAATCATATTGTGGTTTTGGGAATATCTGGAATTCTAATTTCATCTTGCACACAAAAGGCATATTAAATTTAAAAAATGTTTCAGTCAAGCATGCACATACACCTGCATACCAAAAAAAAAAAGAGGCTATAGTTTGGTCAAAAGACAACAGACGATGCAGCACAGGGTGACAGAGGTTTAGGAAAAAATTCAGCCTAGTTGGCAACATACTAATAATTTTTTGCACATAAGCAACACGAGGAGAAGAATGGAGAGACACAACACATGCACTAACTTTAAACAAAATCGTTTATTGCACACGAGGCAAACATTTATACAGTGTTGGTGCCCTCACACTGCACCAAGAAGCCATGCACAGAGATTTATTTGTCTTTTTCCACTTCATTTTTACAAGACGTACGTAACACTAATCAACTAACGAACTATTGCACAATCAAGAAAGCAGATTCTTTATCCGACAAGGACAGGGACAGAGTGCTAACACGATTGGTACCCAATTTTTGCAATTCCTGCAGCTAATAGTATTATAAATCTCGTTAGTTCAGCTCTGTTAGTTGACAAAACCTTTGTGTTCTGCAAGAAAGGTTCACACATTACAATGCTATCTTAACCTATCATTCATGCAGCGGCTTGTTTGCCCAGCATACTGCTTACTGCAGAAAAGAGGTATCTGATAAGCAACAGTTTGTCTACATTCTGCAAACCACATCCTATATCGTTTTCTTACAAGCAGTTTTCTTCCGTGCTTGACTGCAAATTCTGCAAATTGATTTCAGCTTTCATAGAGCTGGAAAACTATTTGCACATTTGTATGTGACACCAACCTTATTATGTAATGCTAAATTTTGTGCAAGTATGGCACATCAGCTGTTCTTTTTTGAGCGACATCACTGTTGGAACAGCCAACTAGAGCAATGGAGCGGTACTTCCTAATTTAAAGGACCCCTGACACCAAATTTGGAAACGCGAGATGCTTGTGTTGTTTCATAGTCCTGCATGCGGGGGCACTTCTGACCGATTGTGAGTGACGAGCGTTGCCTTTAAGATATTTTAATTTGGTTTTAAAATAAGCCTGAGTGCTCATCTGAACTTTGAACTCCTATCAACATAACCACTAGTATGACGTAGACGTAGGCCCCTTGTGACCTTGCAGAGGTAAAGCAAGTATTGTCGACGTCACAGACAGAAATACGCGCGGTGCACTGTGGTTATAGACGAATTCCACCGGACATACGTCACGAAAATGCGGTGGCGCTGTCGTCGGGCGTTTAGTTTCGCGCGGTAGGCAAAAGCCGCCGTGCCTACCGCAGTTGGTGCTGTGTTTTCGCTGGTGCGTGCGCTGTTTGTCGTCGTGCAAAGAAGAAAAAACGGTGTAACGACGAGCAGTGCCACAGTTATTTGCGCAGGAGGGCAGGAGAAGGATGGAATAAGGTTTTTTTTTTTCATTAGTTGTTTACGAAGACCGTCGCAAGAAATTAGCGGCAGCTGTAAAACGCGAGAAATTGTCTCCGACGTCGGTTCATCGGTTATGTTTTGGGGCGGCTTACCCAGCAGAAAGGATTAGCCTTGTCAAGCGGTTGTCATTGTAATGTGCAGCACCGCATTTTTTGGCATAAGCCTTGTGCGGAGGCATAGCGAGCACGTTGTAGATAGCATTGTCATATATGCGGAGAATTCTTCACCGTTGCCATTGTTGATAGCACTTTTTTCCATTGTTGATATAAGTCTTAGACGCGCCAAAATGGTTTCATTGTACTAGCGTGAACTAAAGCGTGGCTCGGTCATGGCGCATGTGCTTCTTTCTGTTTGGTCACGGTTCATTAACACAGCCGCGACTTCGACTATGCTTTTCGTAATCTTATGCGGCTGCGATGATACACCTGGCAAAAGTGTATCGTGCAGGGCTGTTCTGGCTGCTGTGCGCTTCACGGTATGTCCATATCTGTCAGAATTCACAGAAAAACAACACTCGGGAACGTTACCGAGTGTGTTTACGGGCTGTACGCATTTCGCGGTCTCGACTTGAGCGTAAGGAGGGAGCCGCGGACCGCGGTTGACAGACCTGACAGGTACGCAGCCGCCTTGTCCACAGCATGTAGTTAAAGCATTATCGCAAGCGTGTCACGGATGAATGTGTCGCCGAGATCGTCCTTGCATTAGTTAACAAATTAAGACGTACACGTGTGACCTAGACTGTCGCAACGGTGATGATATTTCGCAAATGAGTCACATTCCCGCCGTCAAGATACCTCATGGTTTGATGAGGTTCACAGAGCTGGAGCAGCACGCCAACACGATGTTCATATCAGAGTCTCTCTTACAGCCACAGCAACTTCCTCTGTTGCGGCCACCGCTCGTAAACTAGGGAGCCTTCATGTGCGCGCCTCCGTGCCTCCGTTGTAAACATGCGGGAGGCGCCCCGACGCGCGGTGCTCGGAGGCAGCTTTTGCAGCTGCTGCGCCAGTTGTCACGTGATCATAGAGGGCGGTAGCGCGCTTCAAGCTGGGCCGGCTGGGCGGAGCCTACGCGCCGTGACGTCGCTACAAGGGCCCTGAATATATCGACGGCGCCTACCGCTGTTTACAAACATGGAGTAGGTCTATAGTGAACTAGAACCAACTTCCTAGTGGCGCGAACGGGAGGGTTCAGGCGTTCCTCTTGGCAAAGAAAAATCCAGATGGCGCCAGTGCAACTTTTTCTAGTCGCACCGCCCCTTCTGCTGTAGGCGCTTGCGCGCGTTGTGTGCATTTCTCCACATTCAGCGTTCTTGTAGCTGTGCCGTGCATTAATAGACAGTTTCATTTGAGCGCCCACTACATATATGTGGACGCAGCCTGTCATTGGGAATGGCTGGCAGGCTGCGTCCGCAGAGCTGCTGCGGATGCCCAAATAAAACTGTAACGTGTTTAACAGAGAACGTGTATGCCGTTCGCTTCGACTAACTTCCAATGAATATCGTACTCGGCTGTTTCAGGAGGTTGAAACAACTTACACATGTTATAGGTGGATAGCAAAATGACGTCTTCCGGTTCGATGCCTAGCTTTCGCTGTTTCAAGGTGTGCGCCGTTCAGCGCTTTCGGGTGAGGACGTACAACTGCGGCGTCTAAGCGGCGTCTGTAGTGAACTGGAATCGTTATAATTTATTATCATACTCTTATGTTTTTCTTTATATTTCACTACAGCTGCTTCGACGAAGGCGCAGCTACCATATTTCAGACGCCAGTGATACACCTGCTCACGGCTTCTCACCGTTCTTCAACGGCGGCGCCAAGCAGTGCTGTCAGCACTAGACGCTTGTAAAAAAAAAATAACTGCCGGGTGGCGACAAAAAGAGCAACGCATAGTGAGTCCACTATAGGCGAACGCATCGGGGCGCTAGAAAAAAGTGCAGCCGCGATCCTTGCGGCGAGGAGACGCGTTCGATTTCAGCCGCTGCATTGCCAGGCTCCTCCGTTCAAAACATTCGCAACCTCAGCGTCTGCCACTTGCGAACCGTCGTCGGGCTCGTTAGACGATGAGTAGGGCCACGAATCTGCGTCTGACAGCGATGACATCGTCTACGACGTGCTCGACGAGCAGACGAACTTATCCAACTGGCAGTTCAACAAGCGCGTGGCTGACGTCACCCAATACTGAGCGTACGTCATCATGCGGCGCTAGTTTCTTATCCTCTTTCGGCGCGCGTTTTGAACCTACGTTAAAAATGATCATAATTAAGGCTGCTAAGATTAATTAGACATCACGTAGGAGCATTTGCGGTGTCATTCCGTGATTACAAGACATAGGCCTACTTATTGCCACATAAATGTCACAAATGAAAAATCGGCTGTCATGGGCCCTTTAAGCCTTTTACGACTTACACTTCTGTTTGTGCGACGCGTTGTGTGTGAACCTTTCCCATGTGCTGTGTGTCCTGTTGAGTTGTTACGCTATCCAACTACAGTTATGGAAAGGATGGCATCACGTGCTAATGTACAAGTAGTTTTTCAGCTCCATGCAAGCTGAAATCGATTTGCAGAATTAGTAGTCAAGCACCAAAGTAGACAATTGCTTGCACAAAACGACATAGGACATGCTGAGAAGCTGTCGTTTATCAGCGGCCGTATAATGTACTTTTATTCCGTGTTCCGTATTCCGTTTTCCCTGTTACGTCACGCTTGAAGCGCCGCCCACGCCGGAAGCCGCGACGTTTTTCGAATTTGGCCAATAAAAAGAGCTCGTAGCCGCCCATAGCTTGTCGAACAAGACAAGTGCGGCAGTTTGCGTTTTTTACGTAGGAATTCTGGGGAAATCCCTAGTATTTTTTAGGTATTTTCAGAAGGAAAATCTAGGGGCTTTAGTGACTTCTTGGTTGAGGGCCGCAAAGGGGCCGTATAACTCTTTTATTTCGTCCGCGAGCGTGTGACAAAACAACAATTGTACGTAAATGAAAATAAATTCGTTTTATGAGCTTCTGGTGCTAAAATTAATGAAGCATATTGCGAAGTAAACGCAAAACAAACGTATTTTGAGAGTCGTAGCCACATGGGTGTCGCTTTTGCATCCAATCCAAGTCGCTTAAGGCGGCCGTTGCGAGAAAAACAGCTGATCGTCTCTGCGAGCCGCGTTTTCTGGTTCTGTCACCTATAATGCTGCGAAAAGAATGTGATCGCTACTACCGGGGAGTATTTGCGTCGCAGAGGAATATCAGAAGCTGCGAAGGGCAAGGAAAACATGGAATTCTAGCCGTAAGGTGAGTAAACAATGCCGAGCATGCCGTTACCGCGTTATGTTTGCTTTGGTTCTTACAGGTAGCAAAAAAAAAAAATCGTTATGAACTGGGGAAGCCTGTACTTCTATCGTCTGATATCTAGTAAGCTTCACCTTTTGATTTCGTGAACGAGGTGCGTGAGCGAGCGTAGTTACAGCGTACATGGACGTGCACATTCAGTTGTTTCCCCTGTGCATTTTACGTACATTTCTGCTGAATCGAACTTGCACAGAAGAAACTTGTTGCGTAAAACATTTGCGTTAACATGCACACCACGGTGTTTCATTTGTGATGATATAACGAATAGCTGTGATAAGTATAATTGTTGTAGCCTGCAAAGAACTGTCTGATATATGCTGCATTGGTTTACCGCGTTGCGGCGAGAGCTCTTAAAAAAAAAAAAGAGGGGGGACAATTTACGGAGCCACCTGTCAGGCTGTTCCTGCAGCGGCGGGCCTGTTTTTGGTGTGTGTGACTAGAAGTGCTACGAGTTTTTCGCCAAGTTCCGAGTCCTTTTTTTTTTTTTTTTGCCACGTAAAGGAGGCTCAAGTGTGAAGACTTAACGATGCTACTTTGAAGTGCTTGTACCGAGGTTAGGAAGAAGCGGAGTCAATTCAGGGTCACATTTTCATGGAACAAAAATAAGTGAAACCAACACTTCAAATCTATTTGACTTCTTGTGGTTGGGCCCTGGTTTAAACGTATAAATAACAAAAAACGGTTGGATTTTTTCTCCAGCTCAATGACAAATTCCTTGTCATCGCTGCCTATTCGAATCAAACCGATGGAGCATTAGTTTGGTTTCCTGTGTGTTCTTGCATTAAGTGGCCTGTAATACATTGTGAATTTCTCTACCTGCAGCATCCGGAGCTTGTCGATGGAGTGAGAGGCATGCGTTCGGCTACCTAATGCATCGCAGGCACTCTCTAACATCTCCTGGCTGCCATTGGGCCTGGAGTTCCCCACTCTTCACTGCTGCTGTAGCCACCTCGTCAGCCATGAACATTAGGACTTTATTTCCGTTTTAACTTGTCTTCTTTTTTCTGTTCTTTGTTTCGTGTTTCTTTACTTGCATGTCATCTTTTTGGTGTGACAAGTGTAGTGCATAAGTGTTTTTAAATCGATACTCCTCTTTCTTGGTGTAGTGTGAGCACGTCTGCCCAAGTTGCTTTGATATGTGATCGTCAGCCTTCTGAAATGATGCACACAACACATATCATGTGGCGATGTGGCGTCATTTCATGCGGCAAGCCTGTAAGCATAGCCTTTCTCTCCAGTGAAACTGACACTGCAAGATTTCGTGGCAGTGCTTGCTCTTCATAAGTTTTTTGACATGTGCTAGTCAGCTATCTGAAACGATATGCAGACCATGCTTGACTGTACACCAAAAGACTGTAGTTGTCACTTGAATTAGGAATGTATATGACACAAGTGTTTTTACGAGTTGTACTAAAGGATGGTATGCCTGGCCACTCACAGAAGGTGCTTTTACACTAAGCAAAACAATTACACAGTCTACTATCTGTGTCCTTTTTGAAACTGCAGTTGACTTTTGCGTGGGTCACAGCTATCAATCCTTTTGCAAAGTTATGCCCTCGAAAACCAAACATATACTTTTTTTGGAAACAAATTAGGCCAGTTACATTGCAACATGCATTTTACATTTATGTAATGTTGACGCTATAGTATCTGTAAGAAAAATCTTTGCTATTGCTATTCAGGAAAGCATCCCGTCAATTGCACAGGTGTGTTTTGCACACTGTATACATTGGTTTGTCTTGCCACTTCATGTAATACCATTGTTATGCAACTGTCCTTTCTTATAAGCATTGACAAACCGCCATCTTGTTAGGGGTATTATACTACTCTGTAATATATCTGAAATGCATAGCTGTGCACACAATTGCCCATGTACCTTGTGATTCATATACTGTGCACATTTCATGTGTCCCTTTTTTTCATGCGATAGGATGGGACACAGCAATAAACAGAGACAACATGTCCCGAACTTAAACTAATATTTGAGGTGCGCAGACATTGTTTACAGTATTGGTCCCTGCCACACGCAACCACAAAGGTGCTCCTTGAGACGCATATAACGCTTTTAGCAACGTAACATGTCCATAGTAGAAAGGCATGCTGATGTCATCTATATTTGCATTGTAGTAGTCATTAATTAGCCATGCAGTACAATGTCACACTGTGCTTCCTTCAGCATGATGTTTCTTGTAACTTGTGCATGTAATAAATGTCAGCAATGCTTTAAAAACATGACACTACGGTTTCACAATGTGCGTTTATTTACAGAAAGTATATGCCGTCTTTGCATTGGTGTGAACATGAATAAATTCTTTTTTTACAAGGTTCTGTCTTGAAGAGTGTGCTTACATATTCTTTCGTCTTACTTCTGCATTCACAAATGAGCACACTTCTGAATGAGAAAAAGGTACTTGAAATGCCAGACAATCTGTTTCAGCATCAGTTGGCCGTTTCAAAAGGAACAGTGTGGTGGATGTGCAACACAAGAGCACAGTGCCCACAAGTTGTGCATGAAGCAAAAGGCGAGCCGTGTGGTGTTATACAGGAAGTTAGGAGACAAAGACTTGGTGTGCACTCCCAGTAATAGAGCAGATAACGGTCAGAGTGTTCGTGATTAGAGGACGATCAGCAGTAACAAAAACAATAACAAACCCTTGCTTTCCAGTGAATTGGCTATATCACTTGGCTGCCGAGTACAGTGTGTTATATTGACAGTTGCTAAATGAAAAGTTCCTATCTACCGCCACATAAAAATGACCCAGTCACGTGCAGTCAAGTTCTGCGAAAGACCTGGTCATACAGCATATGATGAAACCCAGCAGCGATTTATTATTACCAGGAAATTTAACATCGAAATGTTTTCTTCTACTTGTTAGGTAACATCTTAGCAGGTAAGAAGTCACACTGCTGAACTTCATTCAGCACATGGGTCAGTTCCTGCTGACAGCGAACACATCTCCATGAGGGTAACATGCAGGATCACTGCTGTACTTACATTGAGATTCACGTTAAAGAGCCACAGGTAGTCAAGATAAATTCAGTCCTCCACTGCAGTGTGGCTCAGAATTGTATCACGGTTTTGGCACGGAAAACCCCATATATTATTGTTACTTCTTAGGCACATGTTTCTCACTGAAATGACACTTGCCTAGTGCTGTTGTCAGTGGTGTAGTTAGCCAAATAGCGGATTACCACTGCGGACAGCTTGTCCAGGAATACATGAGGAGCGTGATGACCTTCCTTGTCTAAGCAGTGGTTGGGGGTCATCTCTGACAACACTGCCATGCTCACTATTGTAATCATCGCTGAAATCATGAACATTTCTGTCACCTTCTGCAATGCAAAGGCAAGTGTAACACTGCACATGCTGCAGCAATGTGAGATGCACATTCTGATTCTTAATGGAGGGTACAACTGCACTGCTGAACGCAGCGGAAGCAGCTCCTCAATAGCCCAGCACAACGCTTCATTACAGACTGCATTGCAGCATGTGCAGTGTAGCACTTGCCTTTTTAACAGCGTTTCTGGGAGGACAGCCTCGGAGAGGTGTCAGGAGCCATGGTCCTGGTTTGTAGCCTCTGTCACCTGCACAAATACAAGTGGTGTGTTGTAAATACTACTTCAATGTAAGAGATCCACAAGGCTGAGCCACACAAAGAGAGAAATGATAGAATCATCTACATGATCTAATGCTACACTTCACCAGTCTGACTTACCCGTACTACGCGAAGCATGACTACTACAAATGGGCTGTCATGACAATGTGAGTCATTTGTCGATATTTTGGAGCGGATAACCGATAGCTGCAAGATGACACACATGCAGCGAGCGACATCCTGTCAGTTGTCACAGTTACCAACAGTACCTGTAGCTAATCAAACAGGGCATTAACCATAGCGCGAGCAAATATTCCGCTAGCTCAAACTGTGAATATCCCAACTTTTTGTTCTGCTCACCTAGAGGCCAGAAGGTACGGCCGCGGCAATCCGGGCCCCTTCGATGCGCTCACGCAGCCGCGTTGTCCACCAGACGTGGGCGTCGTAGTCTGACCCCAGACGCAGTGGTTCACGGCAGGATTCCCATGTCTTCGTCGCAGATCTGACGAAAGCGTGAACCACTGTGAGCCACATTTCGCTACGCGGAAATGCGCTCGAAAGGATGGGAAGACCGATACTTACTAGCATGACGATGTGGGCATAATGTCCCTTGCGGGGATAAAATGCCGCCTTGTGATCGTCGCCCTTCGGTGCAATGATGACGGCAACGCTGCCGTCCACGCATCCGATGACGCCGGCAGCCGTAGGAAACATTCAAGGCCCCCTTTTCATCTGGCGTCCACGGCAAGTGAACCCACTTGTTACGGATCCCGGCGTGCACGATTACCTCCGCCACAACATCGCACACAGTCTGCTCACCGCAGCTTGCATGATGACAATAGTATCCTCGCTTCCAAACGAGGCTTGAAGGCTGCCACTCGCGAAAAACCGAAGGCCGCACAACACCCACAGGCTGCACCGACAGCGCAGTCGGTCGCCTTCCTCGGCCACTTCGTCGCACAATCAGCACAACCGCCGCACCTTCCTTTCTTCGGGTGAAGGTGACGGCGAACTCTTTCATCGACTGGCATGTCCAGCGCGTCGTCGGGCGCACACGGCGCTGCCAAGCCGGCGAGCGACCGCCGCCAACAACACGAAAAAGCCGCCATGTTTGCTATTCCGTCGAAACGGGGCCACTCGCTGGCTGTTCCGCGCTTCGACGGAACCGATTCCGTATATTTTAGCATAATGAGCGCGTACTCGTCATTTTGACGTCACCAAAATTTGGGCTTCCGACACGTCACTTGAGTGACAGGTGAAACGACCAATCACGGGGCGCTAATGGCGGCCAAAACGGAATACGGAACACGGAACAGCGGTTCATTATACGGCCGCAGGTACCTCTTTCATGTGGTAAGTGGTATGTCAGGAAATGAGCCACTGCATGAATGATAGGTTAAGAGAGCACTGTAATCTTGTGAACAAATGCAACGATGGATGGCTGGCGTCACAGTGTAGGGCACGAGAGTATGAACCTTTCTTTCAGGACACAAAGGTTTCATCAGCTAATAGAGTTGAACTAACGAGATTGATAATAGAAGCTGCAAAAAATGTAAAAGTGGTACCAATTGTGTTAGCACTCCGCAACTATCCTTCTCGAATAAAGAATTGACTGTATTGAATGTGTAGTAGTTCGCGAAGTGATTATAGTGTGCCACATATTTTGTCAAAATAAAACAGAAAAAGACATATCCCTCTGCATGGCATCTTGGTGAAGCGCTAGAGCACCACCACTGTGTCTATTAGTGCCTTGTGCGCAATAAACCATTTCGTTGAAAGTTAGTGTAGACGTTGTCCCTCCCTTTTCGTCCTTGTGTCGCTTATGTGCTAAAGATTCTTACCAAGTAAGTTGAGGTTACTTATGAGTACAGACAGGAAAAAAGATATGTTAAAGGAGTACTGACATGAATTTTAAAAATTTTCGGATTGATGCTCTAAATAATAATACTGGCGTCGAGAAACCTAAAACGAGTATTGTGGTGCCTGGGAATGCATCGTATATATTTTATTTATCGCTACCTTAAAAAGACACTTTTGGTTTCGATATCGAGGGGGCGGCTGCTCGGTGACGTTTCATAGCAGTGTGATGTCACGGGGATACAGAAACTCGCGACGTACTAGCGGCAAATCCATCATCTGCCCGTGGTGCACATAAACAACAATAAGTTAAATGTCGTCCAGTGACCCTGACAGTGATTTCTACGATATAGGCTGCATGCAGGATGCAGAACTTGCAAACTCGGGGGAACTGTCTTGACTCGTCAGGATAATGCCCATTGCACTGTGGCTAGCTTGCAGATGCTCAGCGACAAAAACTTCAAAGTCAAATTAAAATATTTGATACGTGTTCTCCGACTCCGGTGTGTGGACATCGTTGACACTGCATACCAAGGAAACCAAAAATGTCCCTTTTGCGATGTCTCAAAATCGTGTCAGTACTCCTTTAAAATTAAAGCAATTTCAACCACAAAATACACATAAGTGCAGCAGCGAAACATTGGTAAACAGCACTAAACTTGTAACAACCAAAAGCAGGTGCAACTGAACAGTTGATATTGTCCCACACAGTGCAATTAAATTTAGGTGTTTTGTGGAATCCCGGGTAGGCAAAATCAACGAGTTCCTCCACAACAGTATGTCTCACAATTGTGACCTGGTTATGGAATTACCAGAACGCTAATTTCGTCCTGCATGCAAAACGCACAATGAAGTCAGTCAAACATATGCATGCAGCAGCTTACCCTATGTTTCAGAAATTACGATAAATCGGAACATTTTCCAAGCATGTTTTTGACACTTTCTGCGATGCCGCATTGGTTATTTATACCACCTGCACAAATCCTTATAAGTGAAACACACGGTGTCTTTAGAAATGTTCACGCATCCGAGGGCAAGCTTGTGAAGTATTTGCGCGTTTTCAAAACCTTTAGTACCGATGAAAGTGCCACCTGCATTATATGTTTCGTAGCAAGCCCACTTTTGTAGCTGCCGAGCCATTTGTTCTAAAAAGTCTACATCGTTATCAGTGCCACGGTACAATTAATAGGTCCCCAACTGCTGCAAGTTCATAGGTAGAAGGCAGGCACGTAGCCAGGACTTTTTTTCGGGGGGGGGGGGGGGGGCCCAAGGCCTAATTATTCGAAAGAAAGTCTTTTCATGGCAAAAAGAAAAAAAAGTTGCCCGGGAATATAAAAGGATGGACGAATTTCGGGGGGGGGGGGGGCGGGCCCCCCGGGCCCCCCCTTGCCTACGTGCCTGGTAGAAGGGTATGGCACACCAGCAGGCGTTTCTTGTGTGAGGCGGTACCGGACATAATACACCTATGCTATTTAAAACTCTGCATGCCTTAGTTGGTTACTTGTTTTGTACTGAGCGCACTATGAGAGTATGTACTTACAAATGCACATTATCATTATCATAACCACTGCTATGTTTGTTAGAGCAAGCTTACTCTCTCTTTGCACTTTGAAAGCTCGACACCTTGGCTTGGTGTTTAGTCAATGAACTTTTTTCCAGACATGCAGCACTGCACTTTCCCCTGATGTTGGACTTTGGCAAGAGGATGCGCCAGCCAGCAAATGTCCACTGGAATGTGAATGCACCGTGCAGAATTTGCACATTTTCTCCAAACTTGCTGACTATCTTCTGTCCTGATCGGTTGGGACATGCTAGTGTGCACACCGTTGAACCTTCGGCAAACATTTCACAAGGATTTAATTGGCTTCAGCCCGTGGCAGGAGCACCAGAAAGATGGTAGACAAGTCTGCTATCTGAAAGGCTATGCCTTACCACCCTGCAACTGCCAAATTAAGCATAGCACACAAACTCAGTGCACCGATTCCAGACAAGGTAATTGAGCAGCGTTTCCCTATACAAATAAACTAGTTAACATGAAAAGTAATACCGAAGGATTCCAACAAAAATATGCAGATCTTATGCGAATTTGTCTTTTTTTTTTTCGAACGTCGATGAATTTGCATGGAGGTAAAGCATCACCTTCGAGATTGGAGTCCAGGAACTCACCCTTACCAGTTTTTTTCTTCCTTCGGAAACTAGGCAACTAACAACGCCAAATGCTACTTTGAAAGATGGTGACGATAATACTGAAACTTTCTGCAGTATTTGAGCACATATGAATCTGCGGTATGTGCAAAATCTATCTCATACAGAAACGTACCCATCCCTACAACATGCTTTCAATAACAAACAACGGAAGAAACTGTTGATGTACTTGATGTCTTGAGCCTCTAATTCATGATAGAACATAGCATGGAATGGAAGAATTTAGGAAGCTTGTACATTAACTGCTGACCTAAAACAGCCAGAAAATATTCCGGGATGTCGGTGTTTGTCATAAGAGCCATGCTAATACATGGCAATAGCAGATGGTAATGAAACTGGCATGCTTTCATCCGGGCTCTTTGGCTCGCTCTTGCTAGTAATCTTAGCACTGTTAACGATTACAAGAATCTAAAAAGGAAATTTCCTTTTCCTGGAGGGCTATTGAAGACTGAATGACACAGTTATGCCCTGCCTTCTGTATTTTGCGGGCCTCGAAGATTTCGCGTGTCAACTGGTCGTGGTGGCGGAAAAGAATCCTCATTCTAGAAAATTCTGCGGTGTACCCGCAATCTTGGCAGTGCACTGCCAAGTGCGTCGAGCGAACATTACTTCTCGGGGAATTTTGATGCCCCCTCAGTTGCGAGTTTACGCGTCGCCCCGATTGCCCAATGTAAACACTTCCACACGTACACAATGCCAATGGCACAAAAACATTCGTGTGCTTAATGGAATATGAATTCTTCACCACTGGGCCTTTTTCCGCACTGCTGTGCAGATATCACCAACTTTATTCTTGGTTGCGAACACCACTTCAATGCCATGACGTCGTCATAAGTTTCTTGCCTTATAAGAGCATGTGCAGTAAGAGTACATCATGATGTTTCTTCAATAAACTTTTCAGTTGAAAGTCAGCACTCGTGTCGTGTGTACTCGTCCTTGGTCTCTGTTATTTCGCACTGTTTAGCCTCTACCAGCTATTAATTGTTACCAACTCGCCCAATTTTCAATCATACTAGCCTGTAAACCTTCGGCCTAGATTTCTTTTACCTTGAGCGGTAGTCCTGCCCACGGTTTTTGAACGCACGAGAGCCCTATTGTTGTGTTAGCCTCCTGGTAAAGCTTTGAACAACGGCTTGAAAATAGAATTTTGAATCACAGCGCAAGTTGCCCTCATTAAAGCCAGACCGATGCAAAAGCTGTGTCCCCTTGAACTTCATGTCTGGCTTCTTGGCAGAGCAGTGGCCTGTGCCCATTAAGTTAATGAAAAAAAGCCCATGAGCAGTGAAGTGGGGACACTACGGCTCATTAGTTTTATTAAATGCTTTTTGTTTAACGTTGGCAGATCAATTTTTGTGCACTGATTAGTACACCACTTCTGACATATTTCGCAATGGTCAAACGAAGAATATGCACGCACAAAGTGTACTTACATACAGCTCCAACTTTCTCCATGGGCTCGTATCCAACGCCAAAGTGTTACGACTGCACTCGCAGCATGGGCACCTGCGCAAATGAAAGCTTTTTTGCACACTAATGTACAAGCGAAGACCTAGCTTATTGCATTCGTTCTCATAAGTGTGTGTCACAAACCTTTTACTAGTTCAACTCTAGGGCAAGAAAGTAACTACAAGCGGTATTCAACCGTTTCCATACAAATAGCGTGAGACGGAAGCTGCATAAGTTTCTGTCGCACAAATTGAACGGTGTTCCCAGGCTACAAGAAAATACAAAAACTGTCACGCTGAAAATAGTTCTAAGTAGAGACGCGTACTGCGTGGAGAAATTTCATCGTCGCGCGTAGAAAACATCGCAGAACAAGGAATGCAAGAACTTACCTTGAGTCCTTGACGTGAGTTGTCAGTTGACACCGGCGCGAACCGCGAAGCGCGTTTAGGGACAAGTGGAGCTAGGGGCGTTTTCCTCCTCAGTACCTAGGCCAGCGGTCGTCTTCAGGGAGAAAAAGTGCCCAGAAGCGCGTTTCAGGCGCTATCGGATGGCGGCGCGGCGGTCGCTCCCTGTAGTGGCCACGAAAACAAATGTCGCGTTGGCTGACGCAGGGAGTTTTGCAACTTACCTGGTTCTATAAACGTTGGTCTGCAGCTCGTCGTCAGCAGCTCGTCAAACGGGTGGTGCAAGCCACCAGAGTAGTCTAGTAACACTGGTCTCCCCCTCCGTTTGCCTCGTCCGTGTGAGTGGGGGGCATTTGTGGAGACTTCTTCTCGCGAGCTGACGTCACTAGGCTCCGCCTTTACCCCCCGAGCATTTCTCCTCCGTCTGAATACCCCTTTACGCTCTTCGAGCCCTTCGCGCCATCTCGCTAGTGATAACGAAAGCACGGTGATGTACCCTGATCTCTGAGTATCGCCACTGGCAAATGGTGTCTATAAATAGCACGCCGTTAGAGCGTCGAAGAACGTGCCGATTGTGGCGGAGTCGTTTCGCGCTGCGCGCTGGTGATCGAGAGGTCGCGAGTTCGATTCCAGGTGACGGAACATTTTCTTCCTAGTTTTTTCTTTGCCATATGTTATTCTTTATATTTTACAACGTCATATCCGTGACGGAAATGCGTCAGTGGAGCCGTGGTGGACCCCGGCATAAAACACTTTCGTGTTAAAATAAAGCACAATGCCATTGCTCCTGCTTAAATTTGTATAGTGATATACAGCATTCTTTTCCAGTGCCCCTCAATATCTCGCCACCAACACAAGAGCAAGCATCCCAGGGGGCACAGGAGTCATTGCCAACAACACCAACTACACAGAGTAGGTTTTATTCCTCTTATTAAAACAAGATTAATGCAAGATTACATAGTAATTCCAGTAAGTGTGTCTTCATTCTACAAAACAAAAAGGAAATATTCCCACATACATCCCCAGTATATAAATATTGGCACTACAACTGGTTAATGATACAGCGCATTACATTAAATGGATGCTTTCATTAAAGAAATGCACTTTTGTTTTAACGTTTTACTATCTGCCACTGGGTGTGTGCCTACTTTTGGCCAAGTGACTTTAAGGGCTTGTTTTTGTTTGTTAGACACAATAATAATGAGAATTGTCTGTTAGTTCTCATTATTACTTTTGGGCCAGTCATATACGTGGCTGTGTGACAAAAATACATTTTAGCTGTGTTTATTTTCTTGTCAAAACATGCAAAAATTCCAAATTAGCCTTTTACACTAGCCTGACCTGGTATTTCAATTTGTGCATAGCTTGCAAATTTTGTTAAGGATGCACACAAAATTCCAGGTAATAATATGTTGCATTAAAATACAAATGTATGTGTTTTTATTGTACCAAACATAGCGAACCATTTAACCAAAGTGTAAGTTTTAAAGCCTCTTGCTTAGACTTAACATTAGAGATGTGGCTGTTTGACGTTCCAGGAACCTCTAGAGCCAGGACCAAGACCCGGAAGGTGCCCACTCCACGTTCTATGAAGAGGCTTCAGCGCTACTGCGACGAGAACTCCCACCTCCATCAAATTGTCGCATGACTTAAAAAGCCTAAGAGACCAATTTCATCTCATGCCCAGCTTCTTCTTGAAGCAGGCAGGCACCTAAAGAGGGACTTTTTGGAAATTCTAAGAGTGCAAATGCATCTGCAACCACTGAAAAAACATGGGAGACGATGGCCGATGCAACTTAGACAGTTTGCCCTCAGTCTTTACTGTACAAGCCCTGAGGCATATAAATATCTATCAAAGGTACTAGGTAGGGGTGTGCGAATAGTGAAATTTCATCTCGAATCGGATAGTGCCGCATAGTGGCCGAAAATATCGAATAGTATCGAAGCGTGCACGGACAGTTACGGCAAGACAAAAAAAGATCAAGGAAGGTACGGCGTGGTGACAGCTTGCGCGCTTGTTTGGGAGTCTTTTTTTTTTTCCTTTTTGCAGCTTTTATGGGCGTGCAACCATGTTGATAGAAGAGCCGCCCTTCTAGTCAGCAGCGCCACTATTAACTTCCTAATAGGTAACAGAGGGTGGTACAGTAGACAGCTTTTTTTTCCCTATGGCCATGCATACGGCTCATCTGACAATGGTCACATTATTGTGCTACATCACCATGGGTGCTCTGGGCCCTAAAATCTTCGGGCGCCCGTTCACAGCAGCGTTTTGATTGCATGCCGAAACGATGGGAGTTTCTGATAGAACGAAGTTTCTGAACAAGTGGTCAGTGCGGCGGTGGCGACTGCACAGCGTGAACAAATTTTCGCATCTGAAACCAATCATCAAGGGTTTCGCAGGCCAAAGTCGGGATGTTTTACGGCCCTTGCGGCATATGCGACCGAACTATGCAAGAAGTCCGGAAGCGAAGTTGAGAAGGGCTTGCCACTTTTCTTGTCTTTCTTTTTTTACGTGCTGAAATAACATAACCTCCTCTAAAGTAAACACGCGCTCATTTTCGAACCAGGAAATCGGCGGGTTTTAACGAAGGCCTATTGTAACGACGTTAGCGTTAGTTTCAGCCACCCCACCTTCACCAAGTTGCATCATTGGCTTTTGTCGCGTTTTAGATATTCGTACTGTCGAATTATTCGAAAGTTCGAATACTAGCTATTCGAAAGTCGAATCGAATTATTCGATTAGTTAGTATTCGATTCGAATTCGAAACTCGAATATTCGCACACCCCTAATTTCCAGACCACCACTTCCCGCATTTTTCTTATCATCATCATCATCAGCCTGTCTACGCCCACTGCAGGGCAAAGGCCTCTCCCATGTTCCGCCAATCAACCCGGTCTTGTGCTTTCTGCTGCCACATTATACCTACAAACTTCTTAATCTCATCTACCCACCTAATTTTCTGTCTCCCCCTCACGCGTTTGCCATCTCTTGGAATCCAGTCAGTCACACTTAATGACCACCGATTATCCTGCCGACGTGCTACGTGCCCGGCCCATATCCATTTCTTCTTCTTGATTTCAACTATGATGTCCTTAACCCCCGTTTGTTCCCTGACCCACTCTGCCCTCTTCCTGCCTCTTAAGGTTACACCTATCATTTTCCTTTCCATCGCTCGCTGCGTCGTCCTCAATTTAAGTTGACCCTCTTTGTAAGTCTCCAGGTTTCTGCTCCGTAGGTAAGTACCGGTAAGATGCAGCTGTTATCTCTTGAGGGATAGTGGTAGATTACCATTCATGATTTGATAATGCTTGCCGAATGAGCCCCATCCCGTCCTAATCTTCTAGTTATTTCACTCTCATGGTTCGGCTCTGCGGTTACTACCTGTCCTAAGTAGACGTACTCCTTTACAACTTCCAGTGTCTCGCCACCTATCGCAAAGCGCTGTTCTCTGCCGAGATTGTTCCACATTACTTTAGTTTTATGCATAATAATTTTCAGACCTACTCTTCTACTTTCCGTATCCAGTTCAGTAATCAATTTACAAAAGTAATTGCTAACATTTTTCTCAATCGCTCCTCAAATCTATCTTTGATTGGAGGAGGTGAAAAGATCCGTAAACAGGGGGTGGGTGCTCGAGCCGACGTTTCGACAAGTGGACTTGTCTTCTTCAAGGCTGGAACTGATTTCCTTAGCTATCATGTGTATATGCTTCTTGCCCTCTTCAGAGTGGGGCTGGGGGAGAGGCCGCCGTGACGAACTGTGTGAGTCATAAGGAAGGCGGAAAAAAAGAAAAAGATGGTTGATCCCTCCGTCACAGGAATCGTAATAACACGAAAGTAAAGCGTGCCCTTACAAAAGTAACTGAATGTTTACTGTACATTGATATAAAAGAGTTTGCACAATGTATATTGATGTCTGGCAGCTATAGCACCGTTTAACATGGATGCACTTTGATGATTGGTGGTACATCTCCATCCCGACGACTAACGTGCATGTTAAATGAATAACCAAACCCTTGTAGTAGCTGTAGTAGTTAACGGTGAAAGCGTAATCAGAGAACGAGGTGTGATAGCCAGAAGAGCGTCGCATATTGGACGCAGAACTTGGTCGCCATCCCGCGGCATGTTAAAATGTGATTGAACACCACGGCCGGACTAGAGGGAAATGCAAAGCGCGTCGTGCCCCCCCCCCCCCCCCCGGCCGCGATTTTTCTCGGGGCGAGACAAGGAGGTATAAGAAGAATTACACCATTTCCCCTTAAAGGTGACCATGAGGCGATGCGAAGCCAGAGCACTTGCACGATCGCGTTCCGTTGGCGTTCGTTGGGCATGCTAGTGACCTCGCGCTGTGGAACGCGAAGAGGAACACTACGCGCGTCTTGTCTTCCCTCTAGCCTGACTGTTAATTCTCACAGGGCGAGCGGGGAACGGGGTGCACAGGTGCGCGAGAGGGGGGCAGCGTAGGAGAGAGAGAGAGAGATGGGAAGGGGACGCGCATGCGCTGGCGCTCATCGCGGCGTTGCGCAGGAGGGAATTTCGGCATGTCTAGCCCGCGTTTCAGAGGAAGAGTGGAGAGGGGGAGGGGGGATAGAGAAAGAGAGGGGAAGGGGAGATATTATGGGGAGAGGGGGTAGGGTATAGGGAGATAGTGGAGAGGAGTGGTGAGGGGGTGTGGAGAGGAGGTGTGTGGAGAGGGAATGCGCATGCGCAGTAAGGGTGGTCACGCCGCACACCACCACCAGTTTGAACTCTGCTATAAGCATGGAGGAAGGAAATAACTGAGGAGAGGCCTTCGCTCGCCCTTTGCATTGCAAAAAGTGTGGCGGAAGTCACGTGCTTTTGCAATGGCTTCTGGGATACCTTGGTCACGCCGTCGACGCCGTCGTCTCGCGCACGGATGTTCTGGCGTCGTCTGTGCCGTGGTCCGCGCCACCATCCATATGACCGCGTTGTTGACAGAGCCGGCTGGACCAGCGAATGCGCATTTTTATGCAGTCTAGAAGAAGTGAGCGTTGGGCGAGTTGGTATTGCATTCCAGAATGCATTTTGCGCGAAAAAAAAAAAAACACGAACGCGAAGGGAAAAACTACGAGACGAGCGCAGTCTAACAACTGAAGGTCTATTTTCAGAAATCACACATATAAAGAAAAAGAAAAAAGGAAAGACACGTGATTATGAATGCAGGTTGGCGGTTAGATAGTCAATCTCGAGTTTATGCAAGTTCACCGAAGGCTTAGCCACACATACGTCAGCTGATTTGTGAATGTAGAATGCCTCCACAATCTCTCGCGCGGTCCTATCTTTGAGCCTCGACAGCATCTAGTTTCTTTTAGTAAAGGACGACATTCACATTCCTTACAATGCAGGCAAAGGTTAGACGAAGGCTGCCCTTTCAACGAGTTCTTATGGTCCATTAATCGGTTATTCACACACCGCCCGGTTTGACCGATGTAACACTTTCCACACGATAGGGGAATACGATATACTACTCCCTTTCCACATTCAATTAATCTCAACCATCTGCGCATCTGCGCATTCAACCAATGCGCAGATGCGACCTAACTTATTCTTGGCGGAAAATACTACGTCAATCCCAAAACGACTTCCCACCTTTTTCATGCGATGAGAAAACGCGTGCACATAAGGAATGCAGACGACCGGCCTATCCTTAACGTGAGCCTCCACCACAGGGCCACCTCTTTCCTCACGTTTTATCTTCCTCAATACTCTTTCACTGAGGAAAGGCAAAGTTTTGCGGGGATAATTGGACTGTTCTAGTCGCTGGACTTGATTGGAAAAAGCTTCTTCAATTTGATGGATGCACGATTTACGCAAGGCGGACAACAGACAGGACGTGGCAATCCCATCCTTCACTAGTTTAGAGTGGTCGGACCTAAAATCCAGGATAGGCAGTCGTTGCATTTCGCGGATGATGCAACGTGTTCGAGGCCTGCTGTGAGCGTTGGTCTTAACGCTTGCGTGTTTAATTAATTTTGCTAGCCGTCGAAAGCGGTTGTTTTCGAAGTAGCTTCTCCGAAAATGGTTGGCGCCGCAGCTTCGCTGTTCGGCACTGCTATATTGTGTCCCTCAGCGCTAGAAGGTTAGAATTCCAAGACGAGAACGACAGCTCCGACGGCTCTTAATGCGAGAGTCGGCGGTGACCCGTTCCCGTCTACATGAGTCACAATAAACGATTGGAAAGCAGTGGCCCGGTGTGCTCACCGAAGCTTCCAGCGTCAAGAATTAAAGACGTGCCTGACCCAATAGTGTTTGAAGGCGATTTGCGAAGCTGTTTGAATGGTTCGCATCCTGTTTACGTTTGTGCTCGGGAAATTTATCTGCGGCCAAGTTTTCTTGGATGTGGTAGCAGTTGACCGACCTGTGCTGCTACAGCTCGGCTCGAGTGCCATTCACGACATTCGTGCGAACGTGTTGACACACACGGTCAAAGGATAGAGCGGAGGCGCATCACCTTCCTGCGTAACAAGATCAATTCACATGTCACTGTTGCGTACCCCGAACTTACCGTTTCTGCAGAAAAAAAACGAGCTCTCCGCGGCGATTATCCTGCCGAGTTGCACCGTTGATACTTGCATTCAGCTGGGAGAGCAAAGATGGAAATTTATTAGAGAAGTACAATATGGGACGTAATGAGGCTGCGAGTGGCACCCAGGCACGCTACAAGCGAGCATCGCAGCACGTTTGTTCTTGATCAGCACAAAAGTTTCACTTTTCAGGCTCGTCTGCCAGTTGGCGGCGGCCCGGCGCGACCGAGCTCGATGCTCGCCTGGCTCCTCGCCCACCGCGGCGCCAGTTGCGCATGCGCAAGCGAGCCGAAGCGTGACCAACCTTGCGAGGAGTAGCTCTCTTCCCTCCCCCACATCCGGCTTCAAAAAATGTGACGTAACGGCCTCTCCTTTGTATTCCTTCCTCCATGGCTATAAGACGCTTCGCATCTAAAAAGAAATTCTAGAGTGGAAGCTCTTGCAACGCCTTGCCAGGAAAAGTGAAGCCAGCTTTTGCCCACCAAAGAGCTCGGAAACATGCTCGTTTAGAGATGCTTAGAGATCAAATGGCTTTGATCTGTTAGTGTAAATACTACGTTAATTATAGAATAAAAGATCGTTGTTACCGACAAAAGTAACCCGTCGAGAGGAGCGTTGGCGATTGATCTCCAATAAAATTTGCCACGAATTTGAGGATTACTATCCAAAACCAGTAACACAAAGACACACTTGGAGCAGTATCTGACCTGTAAAAGTTGCCACATTAAACTCGTGTGGCGTGCGAGAAGACGCTCGCGTTCCTTCGCCGAACGCCGATGGTTTATCGTGCCCCTACTAAGATGGCGGTCTCAGTTGCCATATATTGGTGGGCACGGCTTCACTCTTGCGCAATAATCGCCACTCCAGCAATTTTTTTACCCTCCTTGGGGCGAGCGCGTGAGCGGGGAACGCGGTGTAACAGCCAGGTGAGGCAGGCGAGCGTCGCAGAGCTATTTTTGGTTTGGATTTGTGTGATGCTATGAGCAAGGCCGACGCTTTTACGACGCTTGGCTAAGATTGCCACCTCGCGGTGTGTTAAGGCATTGACAAAATTGAACTTCTATTGAACACGCGCCGAATGGGACGGACGTGTAACGCGTTGCAGGTGCTAATCGCGGAGGCCACAGTAATGACGAATTACTTTACTTTACCGCTCCCAAAGGGCAACACCACCCCGCCGACCGGGAGAGTGGTAGATATAAAAGGCGCGTTTGCAAAGCCTCTAGTGTCTGTGACCGTGGCGCAGTGGATAGCGTGCCCGGCATCTGTTGTTGCGTACCGAGCGGTCGTGGGTTCGATGCCCGTTGACGGAGCCTTTTTACAGCGAAAGCTGTTATGAGATCATTTCACCGGCCGTTTTTGGCGCCGTAGTTGTCCGCCGCCGCCGGTGTCCGTAACCATTATCGCTCGAAATAAGAAAAAAAAAACGAAATAAGAAAAAAAATCCAGGATGGAACGAGGTTCGAACCTGGGACCGCCCAGTAATCAACCTCTGAGCCATGCCGGTGCTTGAAACTGCTTTGCAAAAAGGTCCTATACAGGCTTCATGCCGAGAAGGAACCACATTAGCATATGCAATATAGCGTGGTAGAGGAGTAAAATAAGCACCAAGCGTCGCACAACGCGAATTTTGTAACCGGGAGTCACACAATGCGAATTGCGCAACGAGTAGGTTGTTGAATGCTTCCAACGCATTACAAACGACTCTGCCATAATTCTTCATCGTCATCAGGCACAGCATCAACAAAGTGCGCATAATGCCTTACATGGGTTTAGCAGGTACCAACGCTCTCTGTAGAATGACGAAAAATGGCACAGTGCCTGCTGCCCTACTTCTCAAAAATTACAATGATTTATAGCGTAGTGGGTTCCTCGCAAGTGCACTTGTATTGGTTGCCAAGGAAGCCCATAAGCGCATGATCCACATCCTCAGGGTCTCAGTAAAGTTACAATGATTTATAGCGTAGTGGGTTCCTCGCAAGTGCACTTGTATTGGTTGCCAAGGAAGCCCATAAGCGCATAATCCATTTCCTCGGGGTCTCAGTAAAGTTCTTCGCCCCCCCCCCCCCGTCTCTCTCCCACGTCAACCTATGTTATACAGCATGACGGGAGAGGGAAATAGCGACCGGGCGTCACCCAATGCAAGTTACATAACTGATGGGCCGTTTAAAGAATCCAACCCACTACAAAGGGCTGAGCCATAATTCTTCATCGTCATCAGTCGTCGCGTCAACAAAGTGCACATAATGCCTTACAGACGTGTAGCTGGTGCCTCGCTTCTCCGCAGAATGACGAATAAAGGCTTAGTAGGTGCTTCCCAACTTCACAAAAATTGTGATTTATGGTGTAGTGGGTACCTTTCTAGTGTACTTGTATTGTAGCCCCAAGAGAGCTTAACGGGCTCTAGAAACGCCGCTCTTCCAGCTTTCGCTGTGACTGTGCTGCGGTTTCAGCGCAGGCCTGGCGCTTTTTTATTGCGATAGCCATTATATGGACAGTCTCGGCTGGAAAATGTCCGTCCCCGTCGCCGTCATGCACCGTATATGTATAAGTATGTATATATATATAAAAGCCCCAAAGAAAAATAATTCAGAAAAATGCATCCGAAGCGCGGAATCGAACCAGGGACCTCTTCCTCCGCAGCGAGAGGCGCTAGCCACTACGCCACGAAACGCTGATCCTCCACGTAGGTAACGGCGAGCGTTATATACACATCCTTTACCGCTGGACGGATTCAGAGACGGCTGCGCTTATAAGCGTTTCTTCATTACCAGCGAGATGGCGTTAGGAGCGCGACAGGCGCATTTAAAAGTAGTCGGCGAGCTCGCTCTCTTCTTCTTATACTTGCGCAGGTAGAACCTTGCCCTTCCGCTGTCTGCTGGCGCGGTTTTCTTGTGCTGAGGGGAAGAGGGATGTTTCACGCTTTCACCGTGATGTCCGCGCTCATGTTACGGAGCGTACGAAAGCCACTCGAGCTCAAGGGACGCCGTAAACGAACAAACAGAAGATGAGCGCGAACTATCAAGTGTCACAGCTCGACACTTGAAGCACGCTAGTTTCATTCGCTGCATCGGCCGCCTTTGCAACAGGAGCGCTGTTCAAACTGAGAGTATCCATTGGCGAGCCTCACTTCATATAGCATTAGTTTCTTGCTATCGCATTCATTGCTTCGGCCTTGCGGCGAAACTGTGACTTTTTTTTTCTTTGCCATCTGATCGTGTAAATTTTTTCGATGTCTTTTCCGTGACGGAAATACGTCACTGAAGTCTTGGTGGACCCCGGCATAAAACACTATCGTGTTAAAAAAAGCGGGAGAGGGGAGGGTGTACGTTTCGCTGAATGATTGTCGGTGGAAGCACGTGTCATTTTAACAATAATAGGTTCGAAAATCCTAGAAGAAGGGCTAAACTCTCGTTGGTTTCCGTTGTGTATCTAACATACCGAATCGATTCAAGAGCCCCCTTAGAAACGTTAATACGTGCTGGCTGTAGTGTATTGAACTCATGAATAAGATATGCCTTTATGAAACCGTTAAGCGCACAAAGACGGGAACAAGAAGACGACACACAGAGCGCTCTGTGTGTCGTCTTCTTGTTCCCGTCTTTGTGCGCTTAACGGTTTCATAATGTCAGTGTACCAACTAGCTCGGACCCAGCCTCTTATTCAAGATATGCCTCTGTATATTTTCTGTCCCTTGGGGACCGGAAGTTTGACTGCAGTATGTAAAGTTTGATATCTTCGAAAGTGTGACCTGCTACATTAAAATGCTGTGCCACTGCTTTGGGTAACTTCTCCGCCGTGTCCGCGCGATGCCCGTTTAATCTATCATTAACAGGTTGCCCCGTTTCGCCAATGTACTGTTTTTGGCAATATGAACATTCGATCATGTAGATAACGTTTGAACTAGTGGGGGTAAAACTAGATTTTATATGATTGACGTAATCACTACAGGTGTCCTGTATACAGCGTTGTCCTGTATTCCTTCTTCTCGTCCTCGTCTTTTTCGCTAGTAAACATGTCCTATTAATGTAGCAGGTCACAATTTCGAAGATCTCAAACTTTACATACTTCAGTCAAACTTGCGGTCTCCAAGGGACAGAAAATACACAGAGTCATACCTTATTCACAAGTTCAATACAATCCAACCAGCAGGTATTAACGTTGCTCTTGAATCGATTCGGTATGATACATACACAACGGAAACCAACGAGAGTTAAGCCCTTCTTCTAGGAATTTCGAACCTACTATTGTTAAAATGCCACGTGCCTATAACTCACACAGTTCGTCACGGCGGCCTCCCCCCCCCCCCCCACACACACACACACTCTGGAGAGGGCACGAAGCATATACACACGATAGCTAAGGAAATCAGCTCCAGCCTTGAAGAAGACAAGTCCACTTGTCGAAACGTCGACTGGAGCACCCACCCCCTGTTTACGGATTTTTTCATCGCAAGCTTCCATCTTCCACTTCCTGCCGTTTTTTTTCACTGGAGGAGGGCATCACGTATTTTGTGGAAGGTGTGCTTTGGAAAACTCAGATTTTTGGAGAATGAAAGATTTGGCAGAGCGCGCGCGTGAGCTCTGTGACAATTTAGATGAAGTCTGGACACCGTCCCACTCTAGCTGATATACTGCTGCCCTCAGACATTGCAATAGAGCATATATATGACATTCTAACTCTCAGAACTTAGGGCTTCCATAATTTTTGATGCGTAGTCAGACGTTTTGTAGTCTCTAAAGAGGCGCTCTCGTGGATAAGTGGCTATTTATGAGACGTAGAAGAAATGAGGAAATAGAAGACGCTTCTTTCTGTCTCCCGTATCTGGGTCACGGCTAAGCGCCTTGCGGGGAGGGGGAGTGGGCTTAAAAGGGATAGAGAGAGAGATAGTGAGAGATAGTGAGAAGGAGAGTAGCTAGGGTATTAGGAGAGGAGGTCTTCCACCCTGGCACGGGAAGGAGGCCAGCGCATACAGATTAAATATCATGGAGGTTAGCGGGTCCCGCAAACTCCAGGAAAGCCCGCAGGGCTGGCAGTGGTGACCGCACAGGGAAGAGAATGTCCTCCACGGATGTCGCTGGTAGCCCAAGATGTTGGTAGCGGCTTACCAGTCTGCGTCGCTCGGCGGATAACGCTGGGCAGGAGCAGACGCTCTCGTGGAACAACGGACACAGTACACTCCGCCGTGCAAACGAACACGTGGATATTTGTTAACAATTTACATGACGGCGAGCTCGCCAGCCGAATCTTGTAAATAACTAGTAACATGACAAATAATACAAACACCCACGAACGGACACAGTACACTCCGCCGTGCAAACGAACACGTGGATATTTGTTAACAATTTACATGACGGCGAGCTCGCCAGCCGAATCTTGTAAATAACTAGTAACATGACAAATAATACAAACACCCACGAACGGACACAGTACACTCCGCCGTGCAAACGAACACGTGGATATTTGTTAACAATTTACATGACGGCGAGCTCGCCAGCCGAATCTTGTAAATAACTAGTAACATGACAAATAATGAAGGTGGTACAGGCCTACGCGCCTACATCCAGCCATGATGATCAAATGGTTGAACGCTTCTACGAAGACGTAGAATCAGCAATGAGTAAGGTAAAGACACAGTATACTGTACTGATGGGCGACTTTAATGCAAAGGTAGGCAAGAAGCAGGCTGGAGATCATGCAGTTGGGGAATATGGCATCGGCTCTAGAAACGCCAGAGGGGAGTTACTAGTAGAGTTTGCAGAACGCAATAATTTACGCATCTTGAATACCTTCTACAGAAAACGGGCTACTCGTAAGTGGACGTGGAGGAGTCCTAATGGCGAAACTAAAAATGAAATAGACTTCATAATGTGCGGCCACCCGGGCATCGTACAGGATGTGGAAGCAGTTAACAAGATCCGATGCAGTGACCATAGAATGGTAAGATCTAGAATTCAACTTGACGTGAGGAAGGAACGGCAGAAACTGATACGCAAGAAGCCGATTAATGCACTAGCTCTGAGAGGGAAAGTTCAGGAACTCAGAGTTTCACTTCACAATAGGTACGCGGCTTTAACAGAGGAAACCGACCTTAGCGTTGACGCAATAAATGATAATCTGACTAGTATCATCAAGGAGTGTGCAGCGGAAGTCGGGGGTACAGTCGTTAGACAGGACACTGGTAAGCTATCCCAAGAGACGAAAAACCTCATTAAGAAACGTCAAGCTATGAAAGCCTCAAATGCAACAGACAAAATAGAGCTGGCAGAGCTTTCGAAGTTAATCAATGGGCGTAAAGTAGCCGACATAAGAAAGTATAATATGGAGAGAATTGAGCATGCTCTAAAGAACGGAGGAAGCCTCAAAGCTATGAAGACAAAACTGTGCATAGGCAAAAATCAGATGTATGCAATAAGGGACAAGGAAGGCAAGGTCACAAACAATATGGATAGAATAGTTGAGGTAGCGGAAGAGTTCTACAGGGATCTGTACAGCAGCCGAGGCATTCAGGATGATAACGTAAGAAGGAGTAGGTATAGTAAGAAGGAGTACGAGAAGGAATAGCGCAGAGGAATCTGACATCCCACCAGTATTGACAGGAGATGTAAAGAAAGCCCTAAAGGGAATGCAAAGAGGCAAAGCAGCTGGTGAGGATCAGGTAACATCAGACCTGTTGAAAGACGGTGGAGAGATTATGTTAGAGAAACTGGCCACCCTGTATACGAAGTGCCTCTCGACGGGGAGGATACCAGAATCTTGGAAGAATGCCAACATCATCTTGATCCATAAGAAAGGGGACGTCAAGGACCTGAAAAATTACAGGCCCATAAGCTTACTGTCCGATGTCTACAAGCTATTTACAAAAGTAATTGCTAACAGAATTAATACGACATTAGAGTTCAATCAACCAAGGGACCAGGCAGGATTTCGTACAGCATTCTCAACAATAGACCATATTCATACTATCAATCAGGTGATAGAGAAATGCGCGGAATACAACCAACCCCTATACATAGCCTCCATAGATTACGAGAAGGCATTTGATTCGGTGGAGACATCAGCAGTCATGCAGGCACTGCGGAATCAAGGCATCGACGAAGCCTATATAAACACAATGGAAGAAATCTACAGCGGATCCACAGCCACTATAGTCCTCCATAAAGAAAGCGACAGAATCCCAATAAAGAAGGGCGTACGGCAGGGAGACACGATCTCTCCAATGTTATTCACCGCGTGTTTACAGGAGGTTTTCAGGGCCCTAGATTGGGAAGAGTTAGGGATAAGAGTTAATGGAGAGTATCTCAGTAACCTACGATTCGCTGACGACATTGCATTGATGATAACGCGGGAGACGAATTGCAGCTCATGATTACTGAACTGGATACGGAAAGTAGAAGAGTAGGTGTGAAAATTAATATGCATAAAACTAAAGTAATGTGGAACAATCTTGGCAGAGAACAGCGCTTTGCGATAGGTGGCGAGACACTGGAAGTTGCAAAGGAGTACGTCTACTTAGGACAGGTAGTAACCGCGGAGCCGAACCAGGAGAGTGAAATAACTAGAAGAATAAGGATGGGTTGGGGCTAATTCGGCAAGCATTATCAAATCATGAATGGTAATCTACCACTATCCCTCAAGAGGAAGGTATATAACAGCTGCATCTTACCGGTACTTACCTACGGAGCAGAAACCTGGAGACTTACAAAGAGGGTTCAACTTAAATTGAGGACGACGCAGCGAGCGATGGAAAGGAAAATGATAGGTGTAACCTTAAGAGACAGGAAGAGAGCAGAGTGGGTCAGGGAACAAACGGGGGTTAAGGACATCATAGTTGAAATCAAGAAGAAGAAATGGATATGGGCCGGGCACGTAGCACGTCTGCAGGATAACCGGTGGGCATTAAGGGTAACTGACTGGATTCCAAGAAATGGCAAACGCGTGAGGGGGAGACAGAAAATTAGGTGGGTAGATGAGATTAAGAAGTTTGCAGGTATTACGTGGCAGCAGAAAGCACAGGACCGGGTTGATTGGCGGAACATGGGAGAGGCCTTTGCCCTGCAGTGGGCGTAGACAGGCTGATGATGATGATGACAAATAATACAAACACCCACGAACGCTGCCAAAGCCCATAAGAGAGGAAGAGCTGTTCCTCAAGCGCCCGTGCAACCTCGCTCTCCGCCAGGCGGCACCACCGCGCGATCACAGCACTATCTCTCGCTCGGCGGCGAAAACGACTTTACAGGGGGTGATAGCACCTCCACAACATCGCAAGTCATTTTGAATGAGACGCTCTAAATTGTTACAGTCAGAATATCGTATATATGCTCCATTACCATATCTGGGACCAGGAGGGTGACACGACGAAATAAGTGCCACCCTCCTCCAGTCAGGCTTACGCTGTACTCCTGAACGGGAACGAAGAGGGTCATATTTAATCCATACACTTTACATAGTGACATACGGCATAAATGAAAGCATCGGGAACCTCTCGTTTCTTTGGGTGTGCAAAAGTGACTAAACGCGAAATGAATCGTGACAGTTTGAATTAGTGCTGCATGCTAAAATGCAGTGTCCCTATCTGGGGAGCGGACCAAACGGACATAATTCTGAACGGTAGCGCAAAGAAGCACACGGACGGCGACAGAAAAGACGGGCCACAGTACTATCGGGATCTGGACAAAAGCAAAGGCCTTAGTTTTAAAAAATTCGGCAGATCCCACGTACCGTTGGAGTCGATGTTATGCGAAGCATGCGGCGGGTAGGTGACTGTGGCGTAACTTTTTTTACTGAGCGACATGTTACAAAATGACGCTAAAGAATTCTATATATTTTATATGCACACATATATATGTTGAAGAGCCGCACGTCTGTTATATAACCAGTTGTTTACGGTTGGGTAACGCTGCCAATGGCAACGTGGTTATTGCCAACACCAGAAGCGGTAAGCTGATGTGTAGTACTTATACGTGTCCCGCGAACGCACGCACGTTTCACGAACCCGTTTGTATGTGTGCAAGAAGTTCTTGACAGTTCTTGCACAAGGGCATCATCACCGTGATCAGTGAGTACCAGCAGCTGCTCATGACTTGTTATAGGATCCGGTCGTGATCGTGGTGACGAGGGGTCCATGTGTAGTGAAGTATGTCGTATAGTAGAGCTCTTGGAATTCGTGCATGCCTCGGTCATTTCGTCGGCAAACTGTCTGTCGACAGAGCCGGCGACATGCCGGAACCTGAAGCCACCCTTCGCGTTGGTGAGGTATAGGCCGTCGAGGCTCGTAGGCCTGGATAGTGCTACGTAGACCAACATCAGTGGATGGTGTTTGTCGTATTCGTAGACTACCTGGGCGTATGTGGCCTTCGTAGCCTAGTCTACAAAGCGGCTGTCAATCAATCTGGCATCACCATCGGTCAGCATGAGGCCATCGCGCAGCCTCGTAAGAAATTAAGAGGACACTGCGTCGTTATGGTGGACGACGCAGTGTCCTCTTCGTTAAAGTATTCCTCCGGGGTAGAGCAATGCTTCAATAAAGCTTGCTAAATCATAGGAATACAAACGTAATGTTTATTAGACTGCTATAAAAGCGGAGCCAACACTGGAACTACAGACGTTATTCTCATATGACGCCTGTATCGTAGGGGTACACATCGTAGGAGTATCATGCAGTGTTTATTGTTTTTTTTTTGTAAAATTAGCCAGCACCACAACCACAATTGACGTTGCACAGTTATTACGCCTGCGTAGGCTGTTTTTCCAAACCAGTTTACAGACCTGGCGTGGCTCAGTGGTAGAATACCTGATTGTCCCGCAGAATGCTTGGGTTCGATTCCTGCTGGGATCCTACTTTTCATTCTTTCCATTCGTTGAGTCAACACTGCCGATGTTGGTTTTCCTTAACGCTTTAGCATTTAAGTTATCAATATCTCTTCTCGCCGTTCCTGGGTAGATATAAACTGTCAATCACCTGTGGCGCATACCCGTACACCGCGGCCCGTGGTAAACGGGTATGTGCCACACGTGTCTAGTGCGAAGGGTTTGACGACGTTCACGACAAGATTTTAGCTTTATTCATCTCATGACCCGGCAGTCATATTTGTCAACTCCTCTTACACTCCCATGCAAATTTTGGTCTACACCAGGTTAAGGAGGCCACACCAGGTTAAGGAGACCTCTTGTTGTTACATTTGAAGTACCCGTTAACGGGTCCATCAGGTTTTTAGACCTCACCTTCACTTTTGCTAGTAAGCAGGTATGTTGGTGGTACGAGCCGAAAGGCAAAAAAAAAAACCCATTCTTCCATACTCATATTGCGCTATCTGCTCCTTTAAAGCTATCGAGCTTGTGCGAGTGCGAAAACCACGTGCGTGCAGTAAGAAGCACCGCGAACCGTTTGTGTCTTGTGTAGAGGGTGTCGTCTATTCTATTCCGCTCACATGTGGCAAAGAGCATGTAGGCCAGACCGGCAGGTGCATGAACGATCGCCTGCAGGAGCACCGGTACAATGTCGATAAACTCGCCTTGTCAGGCCACCTCGCTGCTCATTGTGCACGGTGCGGTTGCAAGCCACTGTTCAACCGCGCACATTCGCTAGCCGAAAATTCTGACCAGCTAACGAGAGAAATTATTGAAGCAGCAGAGATTAAATATAGAGGCACTGTAAGTTGCCCTTCAATCTGTTTATCGGAAAAGGAAATGGCATTTTTGTCGCGTCAGCCGCCTGTTTGATTTGCTGGGTCGATTACCCTGTGTACCCTTCCCCCCCCCCCCCCCCTCTCCTTTTCCGTCGCGCGGTGTCATGAGTATACATATATATATATGCCATCACGTGCAATGAACACTGAGTTGTTAAAATGACAGAGAGCTGAGCTACTTGGTACGTATTCACGTCCTGTTCTCTTTCTTGTGTCCGCGTTTGCACGCCCTGTCTCTTTTTAGAATGAATTGTTAGTTAGCTATGTGTCCCGTATTGTCTGTCGCCGTCCGTGTGCTTCTTTGCGCTCCCGTTCAGAAACATGCAATACCAACTAGCCCATCAGTCTGTCGTTTTCAACCGGACATCTTTGCAAGTTCTGTTCTGACGGGGATTTTTGTTTTCTATGTTGTTCTTTTTGATTTAGTATTTTTTCCCGATTCTTCAGTGTTCTATGTAGATTGTTTACACCATGTGAGATTCGCCCATTTAATTATATTGAGGCATATTTAATGTTGTTACTTTTAATTTTTACCTTTTCACTTTGTGATTTTACCACTTTGTTTAATTTATCTATTTCATAATTATTTTTAAGCTGGAGAGGTTGCCCAGCACTGGCTGTTTCAACAGGTGCCTCAGGGATCGACACTAATAGGGCCAGGCCCGTGGCCGGGGGAGGGGGGGCTAGGGGCGCGGGCTCATGCCGAAATTTTGGTGAAGTACGTGTTTTTACCGAAAATAAATAATCAAAGTATGTGTTTTTTCAAATAGTCAACATTTTCAGCAAGTACCCCCCCCCCCCTCCTCCGAAAAAAATTCCTAGCTACGGGCCTGAATAGGAGGCCCGGTGACATTAGTCCGCAGACAGGAATCCTAGAGCGTTAAACTGTATTTCTGAAACGGCCTCGTGTACATGTGCAAACTTTGGGCCCAATTCTGCTTGGTCAGTTGGTTATCCGGCCACACGCTGAGCAGCATAGCCTCCCACTACTCGGGCGTGGTTATCCTAAATGCAGAGTTGGTGCTGTGTTTAATGGTGTGTGTCGCTGCGGGACACGCGAAGATAATGTGGCCGAGGTTGGCGCGAGCCGCCGCGCAAGCTTTTAAATGCGAAGCATTTCTTAGCGAACCTTTGGCACTTTTCTATCTATCTATCTATCTATCTATCTATCTATCTATCTATCTATCTATCTATCTATCTATCTATCTATCTATCTATCTATCTATCTATCTATCTATCTATCTATCTATCTATCTATCTATCTATCTATCTATCTATCTATCTATCTATCTATCTATCTATCTATCTATCTATCTATCTATCTATCTATCTATCTATCTATCTAGCCACCTTCGTGTGGGTGCTCTCATGATCGCCTCCTTAACTTGGTGTAGACCGCAATTGGCATGGGAGGGTAAGAGGATTTCGCGAATATGACTGTCGGGGCATGACATCAATAACGTAAAAATCCTGTCGCGTACGTCGTCAAGTTCTTCCCTCCAGACACGTGTGGCACATACCCGTTTACCACGGGCCGCGGTGTACGGATATGCGCCACAGGTGGTTGACAGTTTATATCTACTAAGGATCGGCGAGAACAGACCATTGTCACTTAAATCAGAGGGTTTTAAGAAAAACCGACATCGGCAGCGTTGACCTAACGAATGGAAATAATAAGAATTAGCATCCCAGCAGCAATCGACAGCAAAGTTAGAAATTGGGCTAGTTGGTTGTACATGTTGGAGGGGAATCGCGCGTTCATTACGTTCGTCCGTCCTCTAGCTTTGTTAAGTCTCAGTTAACTGTAGCGCAATTCCCCTCCAACAGCAGCAATCGAACTCGAGCATTCTGCGTGGCAATCAGGCATTCTACCACAGAGCCACGCCAGGTCCATAAACTGGTTTGGAAGAACAGCCTATGTAGGCGTAATGTCGGTACAACGTCAGTTGTGTTTATGGTGCTGGCTATCTAATTTTACAAGAAAGCAATAAACGCTACATATGTACTCTTACGATACATACGTGACGTATGTAGCCATGCTTATGTATATCTACGTTAGGGACGGTTACTTCAAATTCTGCATTTCGAATATAGGCATCGGTCACCTAGTTGCCTGAGGAATTGGATTTTTCAGTTTCGTTGCAGGCCATGCACGATAGTCGGCCTATGCTTTCATTTATTGCACCAGAGACACTGTTGAACTTGTGGATGAGGTACAATTTACGAGCCTCTTGATCAAAATGTGTTTTGAAATTGGATTGAAGTACCACAGCGGAAAATGTGTGGAAGGGGTGACCAAGATTATTGACATGTTTGTAGAGAGGAAGGTGCGGTAGGACCTTTACGTGTGCTCTGTGGTTGTTTATTCTCATCCTGAACGCAGTCTCAGTTTGACCGATGTACTGGAAATGACATAAAGTACATTCGAGAAGGTATATGATGTTTGCGCTGTCACAGTTGAAGTTACCTCTTATCTGATAAGAAAATGAAGATGCAGTACTGGTGATAGTGGACACATTGTTCATCATTGGACAGAGTGTGCACCTAGGTTTGTTGCATGGGCCACTGCCTGTGAATTCAGGAGTGTTGACTTGAGAGGGCGTTACAATATCTCTAATGTTCCTCGCCCATCTGTAGACAACGCGTGGAGGTTCCGGGAATACACATCGTAAGTGGTCGCTTCTATGTAGAATGTTCTGGTGTCTTCTGAGGATGCGGTTTATGTTAGGTGGAGAGGCTGAATATGTTAGAATAAGATTGGGAGTAGTATTTGCGGGCTCGGATTTCTTGTTTTCTATCAGGTGGCGGCGGTCCTGTTTTTCAGATTTCTTAATCGCGTCGTTGATGACAGAATGTGGGTATTGTTGCCGTGTGAGGTCATTGCTTAATTGTCGACAGTTGGACGCGAAATCGGCCTGGTCAGTACATATACGGCTAAACCGAAGAGACTGGCTGTAGGTATGCCGAGTTTACAGTGCTTGACGTGGTTGCTGCTAAAGTGGAGGTATTGGTGTCCGTCTGTTGGTTTTCTATACACTGTGGTCACGAGCTTATGGTCCGATATTATTTTTACTGAAACATCAAGGAAGGTAATGGTAGATACCGAATATTCATGAGGGAATGAAATATTGTCGTGGGCGTTGCTGAAAGCACAGATGAAATCTGTAAGCTGCTCTTCTCCGTGGCACCAAATGAGAAAGATGTCATCTATGAACCTTCGATAAAAAAGGGGCGGAATGGGGTGCTGCTTAACAATTCAGATTCCAATGTGCCCATCAAAATATTGGCATAGTTGGGGCCTTTGTTCCCATTGAGGTTCCATTATATTGGACATAGTGCGTGTTATTGAACTCAAGGTTGTTCACCTCCAGAACGATATTCAGAAGTGTACCGAGAGTTTTACCGTCAACCGAACTGCTCTGGGGTGAATCTTCGTATGCCTGAATAACAGATTTAATGCCGTCCGAATGAGGAATATTTGTGTATAGAGAGGCGACGTCAAGCGTAACCAGCAGACTATCCTGAGGTATAATCAGATCCATAACGTCAGCCAGAAAATGGATGGTATCTTTGACATAGGAAGGTAATGTTGGGGGAATGTCTTTGATTAGGTTATCGATAAAACTGGATATTGGTTCAGTTACCGTTCCTATGCCGGAGATGATGGGTCTCTCTGGCCGGCGACACCTCTCTTGCCGGCGACACCTTTTTCGTTACATGTTGGCCTTTTAATAAAAAGCAATTCAATGCTGCCTGCATTTTATACACTTGCTGGGCAAGAAGTCGGAATTGCAAATCCTTGCCTCAGGGTCTCATTGGAGGGGTCGTAACTATTAGTGCAACGACATTATGCAACATGTTTTCAGTGATTATGAAAGCTGATCTGGAGGAGAGTAAGTGGACAAAGTTTAAAAAATATAAAAAATGGGTTTTTTTTTAATTGTCAGAAGTTTTCATTGTCCGGTGTTTTCTTTAACTTAGCCCGATCATATCTCTTTATTGAAAAGTTATATAAATATGAGATTCGGCAGTGTGGTAGATAAGCATGCGAAGAACGTAATGCGCAATTTTTGTTGCTCTGCTACAAGGATTTTTCGAGATAAAGACCTTCAAAGTAAAGAAAATAACGTTTCCTGAGCTGATTTTGAGGTTTTTTATAAAAACATCTGCACTACACATCAAAACTAAAAATACCTGAGCAGAAGCAAAAACATGCATATATTTAGTTAAAGAAATTTCAGCTACCTAACTTTAATATATTTTGTGCAATTCATAACGAAAATTGGCCAAAACAGCAGAGCGGATGAGCGCTCCACTCCACCTCTTCGTCATTATTGATTTCCTGTGCTTCGAAAAAATTTTTGGCGGTAAAACAAATTGCGGATCTCTTCCTTCCACTCATCAGGCAATAATATATAAAACTTTGAAATAAAGTTGAGAGGTCGACCAGCCATCGATTGTTCGATCTTACGTGGAATCACCCTATACATATAAATAAATAAATAAATATATATATATATATATATATATATATATATATATATATATATATATATATATATATATATATATGTGTGTGTGTGTGTGTGTGTGTGTGTGTGTGTGTGTGTGTGTGTGTGTGTGCGCGCGTGCATATCTATATGTATATTGTAAGGAGTGGGGTTCGGCGGGTCTCGTTACGGTAGCTGGCTCCCAGGGAAGAGACGCGTTCTTTCAAGAAGGAACGTGTTTATTTACATGATGAAGTCAGGAGGTGAAAAGAAGAGAAATAACAGCAAAAGTCTTCGGCTTTTATAGCCCCGAGACTGTCACTGCATAAGCACTGGCAAACCGGTGTCAACGTCTCCCGCCAATCCGGTGACCTGTCGTCCTGGCGTCCGGCCTCCCGAAAGGAGGCAAAGAGTCACACAATACACTCGCCACGCCCCGAAGACTCGTAGGTGAGAAGGTCGGCGAGGAGTTTCAGTCCAAAGGGGAAAGGGCCGATGACCGCCGTTTCCACTGCCAGTAATACTTGGAAGAAGTGTTGAATGATGGCTGCCTCGGGTGAAGGCCCCACCTGGGTTGATGGGAGCGTCTTCAACGGCGCAGTCCCACGCTGACCAAAACGCACGACAAAGCGGGTGTGTCGAATTCCGGAAAACACGCAGACCGCTCCCTCCGGCGCAGGTTAATTTTCCCTGCTGCGGTAAGGTAGAAGGCAGATGTGGCTGGGTGAGAAACTCTCCCGCGGTGCTTTCTCACGCAGAGAACAACAAGCCAAAAAGGGGTCTCCGAATTCCGACGTCCTTTTTCTGGGAAATCCGTCGACAGCGACATGTCCGCCCGCCCGGCAAAAGCTCCTACAGGAAGAATCGGCATTCCTGCCTCCGTCTAAGCGCCGATACGGGGGGAGAAGACAGCATTCCGGTAGACAGCTGTACGCTCAATAGCGTCGGCCTCGATGAATTTTTAGGCCAAACGTAACAGCTCCTCCGCCGCCCGGAAAATCTCGGCTGGCCAGCGCTCACAACCGCTGGGCACGAAGAGAATGGTTGGTGACGAGGCCGACGTCCTGTCTTGGAACCGCCACTGCGAACTCGCAACAAACTCCCAAACCACCTCACAATGATCGACAGCAGCAAAGTGAACCATACAACACAATGCCATGCCGTGATCAAGCGCCTTGGACTCGCTAAAAACTCTCCAGGCTTCTCAAGACATAAATAAATGAAAAACCCGCTACTCTAAAATATTGACGGAATTTCGTGCCGCCAAAGCTACATCATTCATGGAAGAAGGCATGCCAAAGAGAAATAAAAAAAAAGAAAGAACAGTTTTGGTCACATAAGATAACAACAAAAGATACAATATCATCAACAACACTTTTCAGATTAGTCTGCTCAGACCATCCGCATTGCCGTGCAATTTCCCTTTTTTATAACGAACCTCGAAGTTGTACTGCTGGAGGGTGAGGCTCCATCGGAGTAAGCGACCATTTTTGTGTGACATTTGATTGAGCCATGTCAGAGGACAGTGATCTGTCTCAAAGATGAACCTCGCTCCGTACAAATAACATGACAACTTCTGGGCTGCCCAAACCAAACAGGCACATTCCTTTTCGGAGGCACTATAGGCTTCCTCCCGGACCGTTAGTTTGCGGCTGGCATAGAGAATGGGATGTTCCTCATTATCATCACCAACTTGGGTAAGCACAACGCCCATGCCTCTGTCGCTTGCGTCGCATTGAACTATAAACTCTTTACTATAGTCCGGTGCGCGTAGCACAGGTCGTGAAACTAACAATGCTTTTAAACCCTGAAAGGCGGCTTCTTTACCCCCATCCCAATGCAAGTTAGTGGGCTCCCCTTTTCTCAGTGCGTCTGTAAGCGGACTTGCCAGTTGCGAAAAATTGGGAATGTAACGCTGGTAGTAGCCGACAAGTCCCAAGAATGACCGAATGTCGGTCTTTGTGCGTGGCTGTGAAAAACCGGCAATCGCAGCTGTTTTCAGTTCGGCCGGCTGTCTCGTTCCCTGCCCAACAACATGGCCTAGGTAGGTCACTTGAGAGCAGCCAAAACTACATTTTTCCGCTTTCATTGTCAAACCCGCCCCTCTCAACCTCGAAAATACTTCCCTCAGATGCTTTAGGTGATCTTCCCAGCTGTCTGAAAATATCGCGACATCGTCAAGGTACGGGAGTGCGAACTCCTGAAGGTCTTTCAGTACGATGTCCATCAACTTGGAGAAACTGAAAGGCGCATTCTTTAGCCCGAAGCTTAGAACCAAAGGTCTAAAAGTGCCTACAGGTGAAATGAATGCGGCATAGCGGCTGGCACTTTCTGAAAGAGGAACCTGCCAGTATCCTCTCACGAGATCTAGCGTTGAAATGTATTTAGCAGCGCTGACCCTTTCGATTCGCTCCTCAATATTTGGGATCGGGTACAACTGATCCCTAGTGATGGCATTCAACCTCCTGTAGTCTACACATGGACGAGGGTCCTTGTTTGGGGCCTCCACAAGTATTAGTGGTGACGTGTAGTCACTCTCAGCAGGCTCGATCACCCCCAGCTCCAGCATGCGCCGTATCTCGGCCTCCATAATCTCCTTCTGTCGTGGGGACACGCGGTAAGGTTTGGACCTTACCGGTTCGGCTGATGTGAGTTCTATTTCGTGGGTTATCAGTTCGGTTCTACCCGGCCGATGACTGAACCTATCGAGATACTGCCTCAGTAGCTCCTTTAGTTCCTGTACCTGTTCAGGCTTAAGCGCTTCCGCGCCTACCGAGAAAGCTACAACCTCTTCAAGGCTAATTTCTGAGTCGGAAGTTTTGGTGAATCCGTCGAACTCGGATTGAATTTCTTCGGGCTCCTTTAGGGTGAGATTCACAACCCCATGTCGTTCTACGTAAGGCTTCATCAGGTTACAGTGGTAGATTCTAACTTCCTTCCTTCGACCTGGCACTTTCAACGCGTAGTTAGTGTCAGAAAGCCTATGCAACACTTCGACTGGCCCGTCCCAATGTACTTCTAGTTTGTTCTTTCGCGATGGTCTGAGAATCATTACTTGCTCCCCAATGCTAAATGTTCGAAGTCTGGCATTCCTGTCGTAATAAAGCTTGGTATTCCTTTGAGCCTTGTCCATGTTCTTTTCGACAAGCCCTTGTTTCGTACTTAGTCGTTCTAGCAGATTTAGCACGTATTCTACCACTGTTTGACTATCCCCTCTTTCTTCCCACATTTCTCTCAACATTCTAAGTGGGGAACGCAGCGTTCTGCCATACACTAACTCTGCCGGTGAGAACCCCGTGGCCTCATGTGGGACCGTACGCAAAGCGAACAAAGTAGCTGGAAGACAGTTTTCCCAGTCTTCCTTATGCTCATAACAAAGAGCGCGCAACACTCGCTTCAAGACTGAATGCCATCTCTCGACGCTGTTTGATTGAGGATGGTAGACAGAACTGTGTATCAACCTTATCCCAAACTTCTGTAAAAAAGTTGTAGTTAACGAGCTCGTGAAAACCGACCCTTGATCAGCCTGTATTTCTGCCGGAAAGCCGACGCGTGTGAAAACTGACAGAAGCGCGTCTACTATTTCTGTCGAAGTGGGCTCCTTCAGAGGGATTGCCTCTGGAAACTTCGTGGCTGGGCACAGCATGGTGAACAAATACCTATAACCCGACTTAGTTGCTGGTAGGGGACCCACTATGTCTATCACCAGACGTCGAAATGGTTCTGATATTATAGGTACCAATTTTAGCGGAGCTTTCCACTTTTCCCCAGGCTTACCCGTGCGTTGGCACGTGTCACAGGATCTTACAAATTCCTCCACATCTTTGAAGCACCCAGGCCAATAGTATTCCATTAGCAATCTCTCTTTGGATTTCTTTATTCCTAGGTGGCCGGACCACCCGTTTCCATGGCAGAGGTTCAAAAGATCCTCCCGGTATTCTCTAGGAACGACCAATTGATCTAGAATCCGGCCTCTTTTATCCCTGTAGTGCCGATACAACAAACCTCCTTTCTTATGCAACGTCACGTTGCCCCTAGCGATCCCTTCTTTAGCGTTAAACTGTAATCTAGTTAAGCTAGGATCGTTCTCTTGCTGGGCTGCCAGCGACTCTCTGTTTACTCGTACAAGCCGATCAAAGTTTTTCGAGGCCGGCGACAGTACTGACCCCATTTTGCTTGTGCGAGTGTCAGCTAGTTCTCCCTGATCTAGTTCCGTTGATAAAGCCTCATTTTGCTGATCAGTTGACTCTCCCTCTAGGTCATGATCTAACTCCGTCAATAAAGCCTCATTTTGCTTATCAGCTGGCTCTATCTGCGCGCCTGTAGGGTTACCTAACTCCGCCTCTGTTGACGCTGCGATTGGTTCTTCTGGTGCCACAGAGGCGAGCTCTCGCGCCTTGGACCGAGTCAGCGCTTGAACAGTTCCTTCTCCAAGTTTCTGACCCCGCTCGCGCAGTATCCTGTCTGACCGATTTGAAAATATATACGGGTACTGCAACGACAGAGATGTCGAGACCGCTGCCTCAGTCACAATTTCTCCAAACGGCCCAGTGATCGTTACTTTAGCCATAGGAAGGCAGACGCTGTTTTCCTCTACAACCTGTTTGATCCACGCCACTTCTCCCGTAAAGTCATCTACAGTAATGTACGATGGGTGGACAATGTCCATGGTGGCGCCGCTGTCCCTGAGCACTTTGCAAGGTTTGCCGTTAACCTCCAGGTCATGGAGATACGGGCGTAACAGCTCTATGTTCTCGTCACTTTCGTCCGCGTAGGAAAAAACCACCTTAGGACTTCTGCAGTTTGCCGCGATATGTCCGGTCTTCTGACAGTTATAACAGCGAATGGGTCTCAAAGCCTCGAACTCTTTTCTTTGGGAATGTCCACCACTCGCGCTTTCACCCTTGTTCTCTGGCGTACTTGTTTCTCCCCTCGGATTGTCTAGCTTTTTCGCCTGTGAGCCCTTTCTGAACGAAAACTCTTTCCGCGATCCCTTTCGCCCGTCCGGTCCTCCACCCTCGATGCTCAGTTTTCTACGCATTGCGTAATCTTCGGCTAACTCGGCCGCCCTTTCCACAGTGTTTACGTTATCTCTGTCTTGCACCCATAGCCTCACGTTCTGTGGAATGCTCCTGTAAAATTGCTCTAGACAGATGGTCTCGATGACCCTGTCTCTACTCTCGTAGGATTCCGCACTTTTCAACCACTCTATTAGGTTTCTCTTCATGCCGTAGGCAAAGTCCGGATATCCCTCACTATCCTTCTTTTCTGTGTTTCGAAACCTTTGACGAAATGCCTCGGCTGAACGGCGGTACTTCTTTAATAAGGCAGCCTTAACCTTCGCGTAATCATCTGCCTCTTGCGCGCTGAGTCTGGTAATTACTTCAGCCGCTTCATACGGTAACAGCGAAAGCAACCGCTGCGACCATGTACTTGGAGCAAAGTTCATCCTCTCGCAAGTCCGTTCAAAACTCCCGAGGAATATTCCTATATCTTTCCCGACTTGAAAAGGGTTTAGATATTTGTCCATGCGGTATGAATCTATCTCGCTCACTCTCTCAGGAGCCCCTCCACTCGTTTGAGCCAAACGTCTGCTTTCATTCTCAAGTTCGATTCTCCGCAACTCTCTTTCCTTCTCTTGTTTCTCTCTTTCCTCTCTTTTTCTTTCTTGCTCCTCAAACCTTTTGAAAGCGTTTAACGCGGTTTCAATCTCCCCCTCACTGGCACTTTCCATAATCAGCTTCACAATTTGAGACCTGCCCATTCCTTCCACAACCTCAATGCCTAGATCCTCACATACAAACAAAAGTTCGTCTTTTAGCATTGTCTTTAACTCCATGACTGCTGTTTTGCTTTGGTCCTGCTCGCTAATAGTTAGGTGATCCCTATAACTCACTCAATACTCATAAAGAGGTGATCTACCTAACCCACACAAAAAACAATCTAGCTTCTACACTACTTAAGTGTACACACAAAATGAAGCCTGGAAAGTCATAGCAAAGACCAAGCACTCACCACAACGCAGCACCATGTCGCAAGGTCCATCTCACCGCTGCCAACCAGTTGTAAGGAGTGGGGTTCGGCGGGTCTCGTTACGGTAGCTGGCTCCCAGGGAAGAGACGCGTTCTTTCAAGAAGGAACGTGTTTATTTACATGATGAAGTCAGGAGGTGAAAAGAAGAGAAATAACAGCAAAAGTCTTCGGCTTTTATAGCCCCGAGACTGTCACTGCATAAGCACTGGCAAACCGGTGTCAACGTCTCCCGCCAATCCGGTGACCTGTCGTCCTGGCGTCCGGCCTCCCGAAAGGAGGCAAAGAGTCACACAATACACTCGCCACGCCCCGAAGACTCGTAGGTGAGAAGGTCGGCGAGGAGTTTCAGTCCAAAGGGGAAAGGGCCGATGACCGCCGTTTCCACTGCCAGTAATACTTGGAAGAAGTGTTGAATGATGGCTGCCTCGGGTGAAGGCCCCACCTGGGTTGATGGGAGCGTCTTCAACGGCGCAGTCCCACGCTGACCAAAACGCACGACAAAGCGGGTGTGTCGAATTCCGGAAAACACGCAGACCGCTCCCTCCGGCGCAGGTTAATTTTCCCTGCTGCGGTAGGGTAGAAGGCAGATGTGGCTGGGTGAGAAACTCTCCCGCGGTGCTTTCTCACGCAGAGAACAACAAGCCAAAAAGGGGTCTCCGAATTCCGACGTCCTTTTTCTGGGAAATCCGTCGACAGCGACATGTCCGCCCGCCCGGCAAAAGCTCCTACAGGAAGAATCGGCATTCCTGCCTCCGTCTAAGCGCCGATACGGGGGGAGAAGACAGCATTCCGGTAGACAGCTGTACGCTCAATAGCGTCGGCCTCGATGAATTTTTAGGCCAAACGTAACAATATATATAAGGGATCATTTCTTGAAAGAACTGTCTGATGTACTCCTGCATTCCGCCTATCCTGCATTTGTTCTTAATATTGTGCGCCGGCAAGCCGCATGCTTCACTTTGCGGGCGGTCCTTGATGATTGCCGCCAGCATCTGCAAGGCCTCCGAGTTAAGCGGTCGACTTCAATGGCCACGCCGAACCCCATCCCCTCAGGCGCACGGGTGGGCACGCACTTAACGACTTTCGACGCGCTTCTACAAGATAACACGCTGAACAAAGACACACACGCTGTGCGTTTACATCCGGCGTCCGTGACCATGTTCCCGTTTCATCCCGAAGTGTACGATCTCCCCTTTTAGCGCGGTAATCGTCGCACTCTTGCCATTGTCACTTGTTCGTTTTTCTTCCTTCCCGAACCGCACACGTAGATTCATTTCAAAAAGGTTTACAGCGCAAGAACGATTAGGAAGGGACGAGACAACAGAGGTAAAGAACCGTGGTGATATGCGCGCTGTATTGGAGATGATGAGGCAACGATGGCAGCACCTGTACATCCGTTCTTTCTTTTCTTGTCTAGCGCCCTCTCCCTTGAGCGCTCTTTACCTCTGTTGTCTCGTCCCTTCCTAATCGTTCTTGCGCTGTAAACCTTTTTGAAATGAATCAACACCAACTTGCCCAAGCGTCAACCCTTGCGCACACGTAGCCCTGTTTCTTTCGCCCGCTCTATTTGCTAATTATTAAATGCGAAGCATTTCTTAACGAACCTCAGGCACTTTGGGCGTTTCTATCTACGTATCTCTCTATCTATCTAGCCGCCTACGTCTGGGCGCTCTCCTGGTCCTCTTCATAGGGTGCAATATACCACAATTTACATAGCATAGGATGAGTGTATGACGCACCTGATTCACTGGTGATGACATGAATAACGCAAAATACCTGTCGCGTACGTCATGAAACCCTTTCCCTCAGTCACGTGTGGCACACACCCGCATACCAGAGTTCATGTTATGCGGGTATGTGCCACGGGTGCTAACAGAGTCTCAATCAACGCAGTAACCGCGAACATACACATTGACATGGAAAGTAGGGGTTTTATGTTCTAAAACCACGATATGATTATGAGAGACCTCATAGTGAAGGCCTCCGGAAATTTCGACCATCTGGTATTCCTTAACCTGCACTGACATCGCACAGTACACGGGCCTCTAGCATTTCGCCTCCATCGAAACGCGACCGCCGCGGCCAGGGTCGAACCCGTGACCTTCGGATCACCAGCCGAGCACCGTAATCACTACACCATAGCGGCCGACGCAAGGAAAGTTAGAGAGCTGAAGACAGAGCACCCCTGGAAGACGCTGGGCTACCATCCACTCGTCCGTGTGGTCCACAACGTCGACTACGTGGATTACGCGAAAACCGGGGTCCATGCTTCCTACAATAAGTCTGCCGAGAGGACCATGTCCCTCAATATTACGGGTGACTTCAGCATTGATTTATCAAAACGCAACAAGGCCTGGTTCATAGACGGCATGAAAGACGGCTTGGAAGTGGACAGGCCATCACAAGACCTGTGCCACGTCCAGGACAGAAGGCCATCATAGATCATTTCTTCGTAAAAGACATCCACGGTTTGCACCAGCGCTACTACACGTCGCATTTTACTACACTTCGTTCGTAGCCGCGATCACGAACGGATCCGATAACAAGTCTTGTCCAGCTGCTGGTGCTCACTGATCACTGTGATGATGACCTTATTCAAGAACTGCTAAGAACCCCTTCCACACATGCACACGGGTTCGTGAAACATGCATGCGTTCTGCGTCATAACGGATATGTACAAGCATAACAACTGTAACGCAACTCTAACAACTGCAACTGTGACTGTAACGCATGTGCAGTGCGCCTGCGCGTGCCACTCGGCTGTGTATATATCTAGAGAAACTTTTCTGAATAAAGCTTAGTTGCGAGTAGCGCCTGTCCTGTGCATCTGTCTTCCTTCATTGTCCTATTCGACGTCGCACGATCCGGTATTGAAGAATATAAGCACTACATATCAGCTTACTGCGTTTGGTGCTTGTAACACCTGTGTTGCGTTTGGCATCGTTAAACAACTGTAAACAACTGGTTATATAATACATAAGCGACTCTTCAAATTATGTGTGTGCGTATACCATTCGCACTTTTCTCTAGCGTCATTCCGTAACCTTTCGCTCAATGTGAAAAATTGCGACACAGTCACCTTCCTGCGCATGCTTCGCATAGCATCGATTCCCACGGTACGTGGGATTAGCCGAATTTTCTCTTGTTTGTTTGTGTGTTCTGACCCCGCCTCTTGTGAAGTTCTAACAAATTGCGACACTGTGTTTAACGGTATATATATATATATATATATATCAACACACCAAAGAAGCTCTTCCAAAGGGCCAAACGTACTTGGGAAGAGAAAAGACACAACTAAGTCCCCGAAGAAGACACGCAAGTTGGGCGAGTTGGTGAGGTTCCTATCGGGCAAAGAAGGTTTCTTTGTTGTCTTGCCCGAGGAACTCTACGCCGAGAAAGCCCGAGGTTCAGTTTTGAAGAATTTTCGGCCTGTCAAAGTGAATCCGCCCCTAGTAAAACGAAAGGCAGTGGCGTTGCTGTTAGAATCGAATTTGGAAGGCCTTGCGAAGAAGGTGAAATGTTCTGTGCTATCGGTACTTGAGATCTTCTTTGCGGCCAAAACCCACAAACTTGGTGTTCCCTTCAGGGCAATTGTGTCCGAGCATAACACGTGGCAACTGGTTGTTTCCACGTACCTTAACAAACATTTGTCTGCACTAAATGTGACAGATCCGTATATTGTTCCAAACTCAGATCAAATCACAAGGTACTATTGAATGACAACCCAGGAACATGTACCGGGTTCAGCGTTGATGTTGAAGATTTGTTTTTTTCTATTCCGCACGGTGCACTCATGCAGTTTGTTAAGGAATGCATCGAAAACGACCATGACGAGCACCTTTTTCAAGATGTTTCTGGTATCTCTACAGGGTCATTTCTGGAACTCCTGTCTTTCTACCTAAACAATACGTACGTTGTCTCGGAAGGACAAACATCTATGCAAAAGAAAGGCGTTTGTATTGGTGCAAAGGTGGCTCCCGTGCTGAGTAACATTTTTCTTAGCAAGGTTGACAAGAGAGTAGAGGATGAATTAGCTGGCACTCGTATCCGCATATTTAGGTACGTTGATGATTTCCTTGTCATTGTCAAGTCACCCGGCCCAGAAGCAGTGCAATTTGTGCTTGATATCTTCAGAAAAAATGGGTCCGGACTCAACTTCACGCATGAACTACCAGAGCATCACAAACTGCGTTATTTAGATCTGGAACTAACTTTCCAACAAGACCACCTATGCTGGCAGTATGCCCCCAGGAGTGAGAAGCCTCTGCTGAGCTACAAGTCATGTCACTCCAAACTTGTAAAAAACGCCGTGGTCTCGGGCTGCCTAGGAATGGCAGTAAAGAAGTCTTGTACTCACAAGATGAGTACTAGTCTAGAGACCCAGGTACGTCGATGCAAGGAAGCCGGTTTCAAAGACTCGGTTCTTGTAGAATGTGTGAGTAGATTAATGAGAACATTGAAACCGTCGAAACGCCACCTAGAGAAGCGCAGTAATATGGATGACCGTGATCGAAAGGTAGCCGTAATGCCTTACGTGCATTCTCTTTCCCATAAGTTTCGGAAAGTAGGCGCCAGGTATGGTGTTAGTGTGCTGTTCTCTGCTCCTAATAAAGTGGGCAAGGTGGGAGCCGCAGTTCAAAGGAAGATAGAGGCATCAGGAAGAATCTCAGGCTGCCAAATAAAACATGTTAACAAGTTTGTTCCGTGCAAAATCGCTGTTGTGTACCAGATACCCTTGTCATGCGGCCGTACATACATAGGGCAAACAGGGCGGTGCATTAATGTGAGGCTTCTTGAGCACAAGAATTCATTACCAAAGAAAGTAACTAACTTGTCCAAGCACTGTTTTGAGTGTCAGTGTGTACCGTTTTTTGTTGACACAAGAATCTTGTTTGTTCATAACGACAGCTACACTAGAGAAGTAGCTGAGGCATTTCACATATCAAGGAAGGCCAGTGATTGCGTTAGCCAACCTTCCCTGGCGTTATCTTCGAAAGAAATGTGCCTGTTAACCAGGGGTGACTAGGAGGCTCACACGAGGCTTTTTACCTTATGGTTTGACAAGTGATTTATCTTTGACAATGAGCGTGCGCGCTCGCCTTGAAAAGTACGTGTTGTTTTTCATTAAACCAGTTGCAAGTTCAGCGCCGTGTGTGTCTCTTCTTCCTTCGTCTTGTGTTTAAGTAAGCGCTGTTTTACATTTTTACCATGGAACTAAGTCGCGTCTTTTGCGCTGCTCTAAAAAAAATCACAGCATATCCACGGAGTGAATGATGATGAGTGGGCGAAGCTGCGGAGGTTCATCGATAAACCGTGAATCTTCCGTGAATTCTGCCCAGTACATCATCACCGACGTGAGATCGGGCGCGTTTATACTAAAGGTTCGATGAGTTATGACGACGTCGACACCGTTGGCAAATAAAATTAAGATAACCGCTAAGTTGTGTCTCTTCTATATATATATTGATACATACCATCCCGCTGCGGCACATACACGTTTGGGTATGAAGAAGAGAACGTTTTTGCTGCTCTGGTGCCGGGGCAGACGTCGACTCCTGGTTGTCTGTCTTGTTTCGCCCGTGACATTACTGGTGGAGGTGCGGGGTACATGTACCTTGGCTCCCAAGTGTCGGCCGTCACTCCTAGCACCTTGGAGACAGCTACATCTCCCAGAGCAAGAAGCAGCCGCCGCCTGCGAGGATTACCCCCCGAATTTGGTCCCTTGTCATTGAGACTCGAAAAGATGATGACTCCGACAACAAGCCAGGCGAGTCAAACTAACGATGCTCATTGTTCTCCCCTCGCGCATGTTTTTCATGCGCCACACACACCAACGCCATTCCGTGGAGACATTTTCGTAGATGTTGATGACATGGCTCGATCACTTTGATCGGGTTGCCATCATCAACAAATGGGACGACGTTCGCAAGCTGCGGAGAGTCTACTTCGCATTGGAAGATTCTGCGAAAACGTGGTACGAAAACCACGAGGGCTCTTTTGCAACATGGCAAGTGTTTAGTCGACAGCTCCGCGACGCGTACCGCAACGCCGAAAGTAAGGAGAGAGCTGAACAAGCCATCTCGTGCAGGAATCAGCGGCCGAACGAGCGAGTTTCAATGTTTGTCGAGGACATGCTTCGACTCTTCCGCCGCGCAGACCCTGCATGCCATGTGAGAGGAAAAGAAGGTGCGGCACTTGATGCGTGGGGTGAAAGAACAGCTTTTCGCTGGAATCGTGCGAAATCCACCGACAACTGTGGCCGAGTTCATCATTGAGGCAACCACGATGGAGCGTACTGTCCAGCAGCGGTCGTCACAGTACGAACGCAACGACATCACGGCCACTGCATGCTCCATCGGATCTGACAGCGAGAGGCAGGCCATCGCAGACTTCATACGAAGTATCGTGCGGGACGAACTGCGACAACTCCATGCAGTAGGAGCCCAACCACCTGTGACTGCACTCGCGGACGTATTCATACAAGAAATAAGGCAGGTGGTCGCACCTCTTGCGCCGCTTGCACCACCAATACATGAGGCCCCCGTCCTGACATATGCGGCGGCACTGCGATCTTCTGCGCCACCAGCAACTGGTCTCTCTATGCGGACGATGGACCAGGCTACGCACCCATTCCAGGACACCGCTTCGAGTCTGCCTCCAGGTTCAAGGTTTCCGAGCGCATCCACATATCTGCCGTCTGCATCGAGACAAAGTGCTAGCAAGGCAAGTATGTGGCGCACGTCGGACAATCGTCCGCTCTGCTACCACTGCGGCGAAGCGGGTCACGTGTATCGCAACTGTCAGTACCGTCAACTAGGTCTCCGCGGCTTCCACCCTGATGCTTGACGCCAACGCTGGGTGAGCGCCCCCGCGAAATCGAGGCGTATCTCACGGACCAGCGAATTCCTTCGACTGTTCAGCGCCGCCAATCGAGATCGCCATCGCCTCGCCGGTTTACATCACCTACCTTGCCCTCGTCGTGTTACGCTCCTTTCAGGAGCCGGTCACCGAGTCCTCGCAGGGGAAACTAGGAACCGCGACTTCTGGGGGTGAAGTCGCTGACCGACGAACTTTCAAAGAACCTCCCTCGACGCAACGACCCGACGACGACCGTTCCGGTTTTTCAATGTTTTCCGACAGTAAAAAGATCGTTTCTGCCGACATCGCCGTCTTCGTGGACAACCATGCTGTCACCACCCTCGTTGACACCGGTGCCGACTATTTTGTTATGAGCGCCGCACTGGCATCTGAACTGAGGAAAGTTACCACACCATGGCAAAGACCCCAGTTGCGCACGGCAGGTGGCCATCTGGTGAGGCCGACTGCAATGTGCACGTCACGTGTTCGAATCCGTGCGTCGACATTTACAGGGTCTTTCCTCGTGTTGCCTGTGTGCTCTCGGTCAGTCATCCTGGGAATGGACTTTCTTCGTGAATACGGCGCAGTCATTGACCTCCGTGAATTACGTGTGTCATTCGAGGAACCTTTTCGTGCTGCCACTGACAGCACCGAATTACCGAAGACAGCGTTACGTATTGCCGATGATTCTGTGACTCTGCCGCCTCGAAGCAGTCTCTTTGTCACTGTGGAATTGGGACAGGACGTGTCCAACGCTGTAATTGCGGAGGCCAATTTGTCTTTCCTTCTTTCACGACAAATCTGCGTTGCCCGAGGAATCACTCAGCCTAGCAACAGACGAGCTCACCTGCTGGTCACGAACTTCAGCGACTAATATCGTCATCTTGCCAGACGCACCGCCATTGCCTACTTTGAGGAAATTGCAGACGCCCAGAGTTCGTCAACATTGGCTTCACTTTTGTCTGGCGACCATTCTACCAAGGACTTCACGAGCACTCTTGACGTAAACCAGGGTTTACCCTCAGCACAACGAGAAAGCCTTCTGCATATACTCGGCTCATTTCAAGACTGCTTCGCTACAACGTCGAAGGTTAAACAGACACCGCTTGCTCAGCACCGTATTATCACCGAACCTACCGAATGACCCATTTTACAACATGCCTATAGGGTGTCGCAAAAGGAACAAGACACTATACGTGACCAAGTTCAGCAGATGCTTAAAGACGACGTCATCCAGCCATCGACTAGTCCCTGGGCCTCGCCAGTTTTGTTAGTAAAGAAGAAGGATGGTACGTTGTGCTTTTGCGTCGATTATCGGAAATTGAACAAGGCCACCGAAAAAGACTTTTATCCTCTACCCCAAATAGATGACTCCTTGGACCGTATACGCAACGCCAGATATTTTTCCTTCATGGATTTACGTAGTGGCTACTGGCAAATCGCCGCTGACGAGCGTGACCGCGAAAAAACTGCTTTTGTTACTCCTGACGGCCTCTACGAGTTTAAGGTCCTGCCTTTCGGTCTATGCTCAGCGCCAGCTACCTTTCAAAGGATGATGGATTCGGTTCTGACAGGGCTCAAATGGAAATCATATCTTGTTTACCTTGACGACGTGGTGGTCTTCGCAGACACGTTTGAACAACATGTCCAGCGCCTGCAGACAGTCCTTCATGCAATTAGAACAGCTGGGCTTTTCTCAAACCTGAGAAGTGCCATTTTGAATACGAAGAACTGAAATTCCTTGGCCACGTTATCAGCCATGCCGGCATCCGCCCCGACCCCGAGAAAACCAGCGCCGTTGCCGCATTTCCCGTGCCCACAAATAAGCGCGACCTACGCCGATTTCTGGGGCTCTGTGCGTACTACAGGCGCTTCGTCAAAAATTTTTCGAAGATCGCTGAACCCCTCAATGAACTTACAAAAGACGGCGTCCCGTTTGTTTGGGGTCAGGATCAGCGCCATGCCTTCGACACCCTCCGAAACCATCTCCAGGCTCCGCCTGTACTGGGTCATTTTGACGAAAACGCTGACACAGAGTTACACACAGACGCCAGCAACGCCGGCCTAGGCGCCGTATTAGTTCAGTGGCATAATGGCGTAGAGCGCGTGATTGCGTATGCGAGCAGAACCTTATCACCTGCTGAGAAAAACTATTCTGCTACAGAAAAAAATGATGGCTGATCGCTCCGTCATAGGAATCGGTATAACACGAAAGTGAAACGTCTCGTCACAAAAGTAGTTTATTGTTTATAGTGCATTGGTATATGAGAGCTTGTACGATGTCTACTGTTGTTTGGCAGACATAGCACCGTTTGATGTGGACGCATCTCACTCACGTTGACGCCTAGTGGCACATCTCAATACCGACGACTAACGCCATTATCATGATTTAAACCTTGCGATAGCTGAAGTTCTTAACATATACGTGGACACCTCATATGGGGTGAATCCCGCGCAAAGATGGCATCAACAAGCACATAATAAACACTGAAACTCGATATGCACCCCTTCAAGGCGTCGTGAAATGCGAAGAGAAACGCTACGCGCGTCCTGTCTTCCCTCTAGCCTGGCCGTTAATTCTCACATGGCGAGCGGGGAACGCAGTGCGACAGCCAGGCGAGAGTCGGAGAGCTATTTTTCGTTATGAATGGATGCTATGAGCGAGGCTTTAAAGTCCCTGAAAAATAACTAAAGTAGCGCCATTCGTGTCAGTGTACAGGAACCTCCTCGCTCGTGCGCTTTGTAGATTGCAGTTGAAGTTAGTTGAGCTGCGAAGCTCGCACAGCATGGCTCTTAGCCGGACAGAGAGCCTTGTGCAATTCTTCCACCAGAGCGCCCGAGGGCACTGCAGTTCTAAGTGACGCAGTTGTAGAAGTCCGCGAAATAAATGGTATGAAAAAAAATCACGCCTATTCTAGTACACTATAATCACGCCATATCTACGAAGTGAATGATGATTGAGGAGCTGGATCGGAGAAGATCGGTAAAACCCGTGAATCTTCCGTACAATCATCTACCATCATATGAAGACGTGACAAACGTTGTTATATATACATATATGCACAAGGTTTGATTAATTTACATTTTTGATGACCTATACACACAATTTACATTGTATAGATATTGATGAGATATATATATACAAGAAACAACTAAGAGCGTCTGATTCTTCATTGTCGACACTTGCAGACGCAACGCTCCAAACGTTCTTTCAATTTGAAAACTGCCCTCGAGACGCGCACGACAAAGTGGCCCTAAAAATAGCTATCCGAAGCTCGCCTGGCTGTCGACCGCGTTCCCCGCTCGCCCTGTGAGAATTAACGGCCAGGCTAGAGGAAACCCATGACGCGCCTAGCGTTTCTGTTCGCGTTCCACGACGCTTTGAATGGATTGATGCAGGTTACGGCGCGGAACTTCGCCCCAGTGATCGCTCCTGATGGCAGCGCCACTGCAAACTCGGCGGCGCTAAGAAATCGCTGGAGTGGCGCACTAGCTTTTTAGAAGGTTGTCCGAGCGCCATCTTGTTTGTCCTCGTCTGGGTTGTTTACTTGATCGGTGCACGGTGCGTGGTCGACCGCGCTTGAGTACGGTGGTTCTGGATGCTTCAGGATGTCGACCTGCTATGCCAGTGGCACCAACCACCGGTACAACAGCAGAGAGAAGAGGTTTTCACTACAGCGGGTAAAATCTGTAGTTTCCCGGAGGACACCCTAGAGGCGTTGCTGCAGCTGCTAGGAGAGGAGGCAGAGGCGAAGGAACGCAGTTGGCGCTACTTTATATTTTTCAGGGACTTTACGAGGCTTCGGTTCAAGCTGCCACCTCACGGTGTGTTAAAGCGTTGACGAAATTGGAAAGTTGACTTTTATTGGAAACGCGCATAATGGGACGGTCATAGCAACGGTGCGTTTGTTTTGTTTTTTCGAGCCTGGTGACACAGATGTCACCGCCCCATTATTAAGGGGACGCTCATAGCATCCATCCATCCAAGAGCACTGTGAGAGGAAAGTGTGAAAGATAAAAGGCGCGTTCATGTAGCTTCCGTAATGTGTTTGGCGGTAGCTCAGTGGGCTAAACGCCCGCCAACCATCGCCGCGGACCGAGAGGTCATGGGTTCGACTCCCGTCAGTGGAACTTTTTCTTATAGTTTTTTTTTCTTTGCCGTCTGATGGCGTTCATTTTGCTGACGTACTTCCGTGACGGAAATACGTCACGAAAATCTTGGTGGACCCCGGCATAAGACACTTTCGTGTTAAAAGAATGCCTAGCTGTTGTCTGGGCCATAACAAAGTTTCGGCCATACTTGTACAGCCTTCCCATTCAGGTAGTTAGCGACCACCATTCTCTTTGTTGGCTCGCGAATCTCAAGGATCCCTCAGGTCGTCTAGCACGATGGAGCCTTCGGCTACAAGAATTCGGCGTCACCATCGTACACAAGTCTGGGCGGAAACACACCGACGCTGACTGTCTTTCACGTGCGCCAGTCGGTAATGCCAACACTGACCTTGAAGACGACGATACTTTTCTTTCTGCCGTGTCACCAACCAGCTTGACTCAGCAACAGCGTGACGACTCGGAGCTCAGCCCGCTCATTGACTACCTGGAAGGGCGCACATCCCACCATTCCCGAAGTTTCGCACGCTCGCTAGCCTCCTTTTGTTTCCGGGATGGAGTCCTTTATCAGAAGAACTTTGACCATACGCAAGCTACATAGCTGATAGTTGCGCCAACCACGCTTCGTGACGACATTTTACGTGCTTGTACGACGAACCATCGTCCGGAGACCTTGGCTACACGCGCACGTTGCAACGGATTCGCCGCTCCTACTACTGGCCACGTCTCGCGAAGACTGTGAAGCACTAGGTTCGCACGTGTCGCGACTGCCAATGGCGTAAGATTCCACCTACACGACCACCGGGACGGCTACAACCAATAGCCACACCGAAGGCGCCTTTTCATCAGATTGGCATGGACTTGCTGGGATCATTCCCCACGTCTTCGTCTGGAAATCGGTGGACTGTGGTCGCTACCGATTACTTAACACGGTACTGGGAAACAAAGGCACGTCCAAAAGCTACCGCAGCAGACGTTGCCCATTTTTACGTTAACAGCGTCGCCCTCCGTCACGGAGCGCCAGCTGTCGTCATCACTGACCGTGGGACAGCATTCACTGCAGAGATGCAAGAAGTCTTAAAGGGGTACTGACAAAATTTCGCGGCTGAGATAGCCTCCTGGTTTGATTCCCGTGTACGCGCGTGTACCATCCGCAAAATATCGACAGCGACTAAAGCTTGGAAGGTATTTTATATGAATTTTGAAGTTCGCGAGCGCGATCTAGCATTATAGGCCGCACCTGTTGCATTGACACCCTCGGAGGTGACCCGAGGTGACCCCCCCTACTTCCCCTACGTAACCGTTGCAGCCGGTACAAGTTATGATGACGTCGTAGCCGCCATTTCTGTTTTGAAGCGCTTCCCGACGAATCGCTCCTCGCCAGCGGGTCAAACCTGAAGTGATTCGCCACGTCGAAAATTCCTTCCATCCCCGCCGCAAGAAAATCGTCGCCATCAGACGACGATGAGCCCAACGACGACAGACCGCGAGGAAATGCATCACTGTTCTCTGTGCTCACGTGACCGAGCGTTTCACTCGCTAGGTGGTGACAGTTGCACCCGGCGGCTTGTCGTTTTTGGAGCTCTGTCAAACCGAAACTGAGGCTGTGTCGGTAATTAGGAGCTTGTAATTAATTATCTGTCGCGCGCTGCAGCAAACGATGTGTCGTGTTATGACTAACAGGCCCCCAGCAACACATTGCAGCGAAAAAATTCGGCAGATCCCACGTACCGTTGGAGTCGATGTTATGCGAAGCATGCGGCGGGTAGGTGACTGTGGCGTAACTTTTTTTACTGAGCGACATGTTACAAAATGACGCTAAAGAATTCTATATATTTTATATGCACACATATATATGTTGAAAAGCCCGCACATCTGTTATATAACCAGTTGTTTACGGTTGGGTAACGCTGCCAATGGCAACGTGGTTATTGCCAACACCAGAAGCGGTAAGCTGATGTGTAGTACTGATACGTGTCCCGCGAACGCACGCACGTTTCACGAACCCGTTTGTATGTGTGCAAGAAGTTCTTGACAGTTCTTGAACAAGAGCATCATCACCGTGATCAGTGAGTACCAGCAGCTGCTCATGAATTGTTATAGGATCCGGTCGTGATCGTGGTGACGAGGGGTCCATGTGTAGTGAAGTATGTCGTATAGTAGAGCTCTTGGAATTCGTGCATGCTTCGGTCATTTCGTCGGCAAACTGTCTGTCGACAGAGCCGGCGACATGCCGGAACCTGAAGCCACCCTTCGCGTTGGTGAGGTATAGGCCGTCGAGGCTCGTAGGCCTGGATAGTGCTACGTAGACCAACATCAGTGGATGGTGTTTGTCGTATTCGTAGACTACCTGGGCGCATGTGGCCTTCGTAGCCTAGTCTACAAAGCGGCTGTCAATCAATCTGGCATCACCATCGGTCAGCATGAGGCCATCACGCAGCCTCGTAAGAAATTAAGAGGACACTGCGTCGTTATGGTGGACGAAGTGACTTTACGGTGCGGTCATGTGGATATCATATGTAACTTTCGTTAAAGTATTCCTCCGGGGTAGAGCAATGCTTCAATAAAGCTTGTTAATCATAGGAATACAAACGTAATGTTTATTAGACTGCTATAAAAGCGGAGCCAACACTGGAACTACAGACGTTATTCTCATATGACGCCTGTATCGTAGGGGTACACATCGTAGGAGGGTGTGTCCAGATAAGATCGAACACGAGGTCCCGGTCACCATTCCCGATTGTGATGAAATTTACTGTAGGTCTAGGCATTACACCCAGAACAATGGTTTCACAGTTAGTTTTGCGAAAAAAAAATTTGTTCGCCTGAAAAAAATATATAAATTTTGGCCACAAAAAACGCTTTTCCGCCAATTTCGCGATTTCTGAATTTTGAGCGCACCTAGGAAAAAATCGGTGCACTTCTTCGTCACAATATTTATTCCCCTTAAAGAACAAGTGAAATACAATCTTATGAGTCTATTATTTTCCCTGCTTGTGGAAGCACTTTTGAAGAAAAAAATCACAAACTTGGCAAATCGCACAAAATACCTCTATTTCAGGAATTTATTGCTGCAAGCAAGTTAAAGTGAGGATAATCAAAATCGGTACATATTAACTTTGATACTTTCGCTCTCTTTTAAAATAATTCGCGTGGTTTTATCGCGCTCGGTCTTACTTGATAATTGGGCTGAAACGTAAGTAATTTACCAAAAACGCCGAACTTTGAAAATGATTTTCTCAAAAAGTCCATTTTTAATTTTTTTTTAAATCCCTCTGATTGAAGTCAAGGACGTCATCTACGATTGTGCAGAAAAAAACGTTGCATTATTTCGGTTGCTAACAAGTTATAGTGCGTCAAATGTGACCATGCCAGCCTAGCGGCCGCGTCGTTCGTTATGGGCTGAAACTCGGATATAAGTTGCTAAAAATGCTTGTACGTGACATAATCACAAATCAGCAGCTCTACACCAACAAATGCGCAGCCCGGTGTCATGGTTAAGCAAGCTTTGTCTTGGGATCAGCCGCTTGACAAACCCGCAGCAGCGGCCGCTCGATGCTGCGGGCACTCACATTACATGAGTACCACTTCGACTGCGGATGAGCTCCGCTTGCGCGCCAAACTATACGCTCAGAGGACAAACGAGAGAAGGAATGCATCACTGTGAAAGTTAAAGGCCGTTAAGTGCCAACAAATGTCATAATATGCAACTAAAACTCTGCCGTTTTTTCTAGATAACGAATCTTCAACATTGTGAAGAAAAATTTACATCCCTTTATACCAATGTATTGGGCATGTTTTTACAGAAATGGATATTTACGCATATTGGGTTTTAAATGATGCATTGCATCATGATATTGAGTGATATTTTTTGCATATTGGTTTGCTGTTTGTTGAGTTGGAGGCTTTGTGATGACACTCCACCGAGTAATGTCTGTGATGCAGAACTATGCGTTGAACATGTAACTGATCCTGGGAGGTGACCTCATAAAGGTATAATTATTTTTCATTCTGTTTTTGGTAACAGATGATTGCTTCTGCATTCAAAGGAGCAGAAGTAGATCTATCATGTCATTAATTGGAAGTATTGAAAAGCAGTTAAAAAGACAGGGCATGCAAATGCAAACACAAAAAAGGAGTCAAGACACCAGAAACACCAACTTACAACTGCAACTGGCACAGAATAAAGAAATGTGTTTAACAGTTGAGGCCTGGCATGTCGATAATAGTGGTAGCACATGCATCAACCAATCAATGACTGGCTCATGCATCTGGCTATGGTCAGCCATAAGCAAATCTATCAATCTGGCACGTGTGGTGCCAGATTGATAGATTTGCTTATGGCTGTGCAGATAAGTTTCTGCGCCCTGTTGCTTTTCCGCTGTTCTGTGCCTTGCAGTTGTTAGTCAGCACTTTTTGTGTTTTGACCTCTCTTGTGTGTCCTTGTGTGCATGCCCTGTCTCTTTAACATGAATGCCTACCAACTAGCTCAACTTTCTGTTATTCTACAACATAAACTGTTTTGCTGAATCATGAAAGTGCCTTGTTTTGCCCTTTATCAACAGACCCATGGAGCACAGGGGAGACGAAACTCCTCCTTGACTATTATGCAAGATATCTACCACACGTTGGACCAATGAAGCGCTTCAAAACAAAAAAAGTTATGTATGAAGCCATTGCACGGGACATAAAGAAAATACTGGGGATTATTCGCACGGCCACCCAGTGCGAAACACGATTCAAGACATTAGCAAAGCGCAAGACTGCTGAGGAAAAAAACAAGAGCTCTGGTCACACCAGATGTGATGTTTCATTCGAAAAGGAGTTCAGTGCTATAAAATCTTTGGATGACAGCCTTGAGCCAGAAGTGCTGAGAGGCGTACGAACTGTGCGATATAAGAAAACTGCACCACCAGCCAGCAAGTCCAGCTTGTGCGAGCAAGTCACAGAGAGTGGCGACGACCCGAACCCAACAGGCACCTCTGCAGCGACATCACAACCAAATTCATTGGATGAGCCTCGTGAGGCTGCAAAGAAACGACAGCGCGCAGAACGTCCAAGCAATGACCGAATGAAACATGTCTTTTTTTGACCGAATGCAGCAACTGCACAACGACAAAGAAAAGAAGAAGGAGCAGCGACATCAAAATAGAGAACTCAAATGCGAGCTGCGACATCAGCAAATTCTGAAAGCCCATGCTGAGCACATGGAGATTCTAAAGCAATTTATGCAAAGCTCTACACCATGAGCAATGATCAGACAAGTGTTGCAGGGAGTGGGCCGTCATTTCTTTGTTTTTTCTTTTTTCTAGTCGTAACTTTCCGACTATTATTCTTCAGTTCTGCACAGTGTATGCCGCTGCTGATCTTTTTTTTGGGGGGGGGGCTCAGTGTGTGCTACTCCGTTTATTTTTTTGCAGTTGTGCTACTCTGCAGTTTCTGTGCTACTCTTTTTTTTTTGCAGTTCTGCTGTGACTGCTACTGCTGATTGTTTTTTTTTTATTCAGTTGTGGTGACTGTTTGCTACTATGTTTTTTTTTTCTTCTGCAGTTCTGCTGTGACTGCTACTGCTGAATGATGATTCTTTTTTTTTATTCAGTTGTGCTCAGTGTTTGCTACTCTTTTTTTTCGCGGTCCTGCTGTGACTGCTACTGCTGACTTTTTTTTATTCAGTTGTGCTGAGTGTGTGCTACTCTGTTGTTATTCTTCTGCAGTTCTGCTGTGACTGCTACTGCTGACTGATGTTTTTTTTTTATTCAGTTGTGCTCAGTGTGTGCTACTCTGTTTTTTTTCTGCAGTTGTGCTACTCTGCAGTTTCTGTGATGCTGTTTTTTTTTCTTCTGCAGTTCTGCTGACTGATGTTTTTTTTTATTCAGTTGTGCTCAGTGTGTGACACTGCTGACTTATCCTTTTTCTGTATTACCAAGTTGTGCTCAGTGTGTGATACTGCAGAGTTGTTTTGCCCCATGCTCAGCATGTGAGAGTAAACACTGTGCTGACTCTTTTTTCAGTTTTGTCAAATCTCAGATACTGTATTAATGTTGTGTTGCATTCTAGTTTATTAAAAGTGCACAACTGATGCAGTCTGTAAGTGCCTGTAAACTATGGGTCTTTAAAGAATTACTAACATGAACCTTTAAAGGTGGAGAGGTAATTTTTGAGATGAACTTAAGTGGATAAATGCATTACCTATAGAGTATCAGTGTCAAATATATTGAATTTAACTGTGTATGTTTCGCAGTTGAGCATCTCTCGATGTCGAAAGCAACTCAGGTATGACTTCAACTAGGAATGACCCTAGGAAATATTTAGCACCAAGTGACACAAGGACGAGATGGGAGGACACAACACGTGCGCTAACTTTCAACAAAATGGTTTATTTCAACCGAAGCCCGAATATGTACAGTGATCGTGATGCTCACAAGCTACAGCCAGATGTCATGCGCAGAGAAGTACTTTTGTGTCATTCTAATTTTTACAGGAGTGATGAAAAAGGTTATGACAAGAAAACATCACTTCCCTGCGCATGACATCTGGCTGTAGCATGTGAGCATCATGATAACCGTACATATTCGTGCTTCGGTTGGAATAAACCATTTTGTTGAAAGTTAGCGCACGTATTGTGTCCTCCCTTGTCGTCCTTGTGTCACTTGGCGCTAAATATTTCCTAATGTCTTATCAACAAGGCCGAATTTCTTCCCTTGTGTAGGAACGACCACCGACCCCACAAGTTTGTGTTGGCTTCAATGCTTGTTCTGTGGTACACACTCTGCCGTAGTTGTCAGTGGGATTCTTACGTTCACATGCTGTTGCGTGCAGCATTGTTTTGTGCAGTCACCTGGCCCGCTGTTTTTTACACAAACACCTTTGTCGTACCTCTATTGGCACACTCTGGGACCGAAGGAGCAACCTGTCACAATGAAAACCTCTCTGAATGGGTAAACATCTCGCGCTTCGGTTAACAGGATTTCCAGCTGTGATGAGGGGTGTTTTCAACTGCTGATTGCTACAGAAAATCACACGCTACTTTCGTGTCAATATTCCTTTAAAAAACTTCGAGCAATTCTTCGTGAAGATAACATATCCACGGCCATAAAGGGCACACTAAAATATCTAGGCCAGCTCGTTTTTTTTTTTTGCATCGATTGTCTAGTGTTATTGGTGGGCAAAAAAGCAACATTAAAGTTGCAACATTTTGGTGATTTACTTTTTTGTTGATTAATTTGTTATTGTAGTTCATTACATGGTTAGTATATTTCTTAATTGTTGAAACCATGCCAATTGTTCTAGTCAGTCACTCAGAAAGGATTGGTAATAAGAGTATGTGTTAACCTTGCATTCAAGTAAATACCTTTGTGTACAGCTTGTGGTAGACAATGGGAGTCTGCCTTTACTTGATCCTAAATTCTATTCATATGCATTCAGAGGTACTTAACGTGCTGTCACTGATATGTTGCACACCTGTGTTGTCACTAACAACCCTGTACATAAACATTTAGAGTCCCCCGCCACGGTTTCAGCACATGAAACCCCATGAAACCCCAAGTGTTTACTTTGTTGTATATCTTGTAACCCACCCCTAATGTAATACCCCATAGTGGGGTCTTTAAGGAAATAAATAAAGAAAGAACGATTACTATGTTTGTGTGTTCCAACTTCTGGTATCTTTATGACTCAGTCAATAACCACACATCCGTGTTCACGTTCACACTCCTGTGTTTTCTTGGATGACTTTTCAATAAATAAATACAGAACAATTGAGTCTACTTTCGTTGGCTGTCACTGTGCACCTTGCAAGCTTTTTAAAAAAATCGCCTTTCAAAAAAGTGCAGCTATTCTATCTCTCTTCAGTTCGCCAAGCCGTCGAAGTGCACCCTCTGATGCTCTTGGTACTGCGTCTCCTGCTTCTTCATCATCTGGTTGGACACTGTCGTGCAGGGCGTTGTCCTCTTGTCGTTCTGCTTCAGTCAGAACATCATCTACATTCGTGTCCCCATCATCCAAGCATAGATTGTGCAGGACACAACAGCTCATAATAAATTTAGTTACTTTATCTACAGTTTCAAATTCCACATATCGAAGCTGGCGAAATCTTTGCTTCAGGAGGCCAAATGCATTCTCAATAATGACTCTTGTCGCTGAGTGACTCTTGTTGTAGAGGGTTTGAGATAGTGTCATATTGCCATAATCCTTGAATGGTGTGAGCAGATGCTCTCTAATGGCGTATGCAGCATCTCCGAGTAGATGATACTTGTTTATTTCACATACTAGTGGCAGTTCTTCATCAGCGGTTGACAGGCTGAGGACACGAGAGTCATGAATTTTGCCGGGTGTCCCTGTGAAAACGTCCACGAACCTCCCCCTTTGATCACATATCCCTTGCATTGTAAGGGACACTTGGTCATGCCTGTTCGTGTATGTGGATCTGATCTTCTTTTAGAACATGTCATTGGGATGTATGTGCCATCAATGCAGCCAATGACGCCTGGGAAACCAGCTACCTGCAAAAATTTAAAAGCACAAATGCAGTGTAAATTAGTGGCAAGACATTGTTGGCGGGGCATACTGAGCGAGAAACAGTGCGCCTAGACTGGACAAAAAAAATACCCCTGTGTCTATGTGCTTCGTGTAACTTTTTGTCCCATCAAGGTGCGCTGTTTCTCGCTTAGTGGCAATACTATGCTGATGCCTGGTCTTGACGTGCCAACATACGTGGCCCTATAGCTTACTTACAAAGGACCACATACCTTTTCAAATTCTCTCGCAGTAGCCTCCTTGTCCTTGGGATACTGTACCACCTCTTTGGCGATGTCACAAAGAAAGTCGAGGACTCGGTCTATTACCAGCTGCTGTGTCGAGTCTGCCATGTCAAACAAAATTCCAACTTCCCTGATTGATGCTTTGTTTGCAGCATACCTGGTGACAAGGGAAATGCAACCCTATATTTAAACATATTGATGCCTTCTACCCATAAAACTCGGTATACTTAAGCATACCACTTTGCTTTGTTTTCTGTCCTGTGGTGTCATTCTGTATTAAAAAGCACTACGGATACAGCTTAAGGATTTATACGCACACCTAAATGGACACCATTAATTAATGACAAGTTCAATGACCAGAGTGACAGTACGACTGCTACTACAACATGTACGTAACAACAGTACTTGTTAAAAAATTTAGTAGTAATGAATTAATAAATGCATCGGCACGAGTGTAGGAAAGCTGAATGTTCGCCTTGCTAACACAAAAAAAAATTCGGCAGATCCCACGTACCGTGGAAATCGATGTTATGCGAAGCATGCGCGGGATGGTGACTGTGGTGTAATTTTTTACATTGAGCGAAACGTTACGGACTCACGCTAGAGAAATGTAGAAGTGGCATACGCACACTCATATGTTGAAGAGTCGCATATGTATTATATAACCAGTCGTTTACAGTTGCCTAACGATGCCAACAGCACCAGACGCGGTAAGCTGACATGTAGTGCTTATATTCTTCAATACTGGATAGCGCGAATCCGAACAGCACAAGGAAGAAACACATATGCAGAGGACAGGCGTTACTCGCAACTAAGCTTCATTCAGGAAAGTTTCAATGGACATACACACAGTCGAGTGGCACGCGTAGGCGCACTGCACGTACGTTACAGTCTCAGTTGCAGTCGTTACAGTTGCGTTACAGTTGTTATGCTTATACTTGTCCGTTGTGACGGAGAACGCACGCACGTTTCACGAACCTGTGTGTACGTGTAGAAGGGGTTCCTGACAGGTCTTGAACGAGGTCATCATCACCGTGATCAGTGAGCACCAGCAGCTGGACCGGACTTGTTAATCGGATCCGTTCGTGATTGCGGTTACGAGGAGTCTAAGTGTAGTGAAATGCGAGGTATAGCACAACTGGTGGAAATCCTGGAGACCTCTTACGATGAAATGATCTATTATGCCTAATGTCCTGGACGTGGCAGCGAGGTTTCTTGATGCCCTCTCCATATTCAAGCCTTCTTTCACACAGTATAAAGAGCAGGCGTTGTTGGGTCTCGAAAAATCAATTTTGAAGTCACCGGTAATGTTCAGAGGCCTCGTTCTCTCGGAAGATTTATTGTAGGAAGCAATGACCCTGGTTTTTGCGTAGACGACGTGGTCCACGTTGCAACCTGAACGAGTGCATGGTAGTTGAGCGTCTTCCACGGGTGTTCTGTCGTCAACTTCCTCACTATCCTTGCGTCCGCCGCGGTGGTGTAGCGGTTACGGTGCTCGGCTGCTAACCCGAAGGTCGCAAGTTCGATCCCGGTCGCGGCGGTCGCATTTCGATGGAGGCAAAATGCTAGATGCCCTTGTACTGTGCGATCTCGGTGCATGGTAAAGAGTACAAGATGGTCAAAACTTCCGCAGCGCCTCGCTACGGCGTCTCTCATAATCATATCGTGGTTTTGGGAACCCCAACAATTATTATTATTATTATTATCACTTTCCTTGCGTGTCAATGTGTTTGTTCGCGGTTACTGTGTTAGTTGAGACTTTGTATCACCTGTGGCACATACCCGCATAACATGAACTCTGGTATGCGGGTATGTGCCACACGTGACTGAGAGAAAGGGTTTCACGACGTACGCGACAGGTATTTTGCGTTATTCATGTCATGACCAGTGAATCGTATTCGTCATACACTGATCCCCTGCTGTGCCAACTTCGGTATACTACAAGTTATGGAGACGGCCAGGAGAGCGCCCAGACGTAGGCGGCTAGATAGATAGATAGATAGATAGATACGTAGATAGAAACGCCCAAAATGCCTGAGGTTCGCTAAGAAATGCTTCGCATTTAAAAAATGGCACCGACAGGCATTGTAGCTATTTAAAGAAAATGAAATCAACGACCTAAACATACCAGAATAATGACAATTAAGACAAACACATCCACACAGCTACGAGATAACTAATTACTGTTTACTTTGTAAAGAAGCATTGGAACGTTGTAATGGGCCGTCCTCTCCAGCGCCTTCTAGTGGGTCGCCCTCTTCGCCTCTTCTCGGAGAGCGCGCCCCTCGTCCTCGTGAGAGTCTGCGCTCCGTCGTGACTGCTGTGCATCGTCGCCGTCAATCCAGCCGTCAATAAACGCCTTTAGAAAAAAAAAAAAATATATATATATATATATATATATATATATATATATATATATATATATATATATATATATATATATATATATATATATATATATATATATTGTATAGCCGTACAGCCAGCGCCCAAAGTATTCACCCAACAGCGGTGTGCACAGCTCGCGTCATTATTCAGGATGCTCTGTACGCCGTCGAATTGATCATAATTCCTGCCTGCTCTCACGACGTCATCCTAGGATGGGATTTTCTCTCCCGCCACGACGCCGTCATTCATTGCGCACCCGCCGAAATAGAGCTCTCACCATTCTCTGAATTGGCGCCGGCAGACAGTCCATCGGCTGCGGGCAAGGTACTTGTCAAAGACGACACTAAGGCGCCTGCAAACTCGTCGACGGCGGTGTCAGTGTACTGCGCCAGTCTCTCCGACACCGTTGCACTTCTCTCGCCATCTGACCGTGTTTGCACGAGGAAAGGCATGCTGGTGCCTTTCGCGACCGTGCAAGTCACTCAGGGCAGTACGTCAATTTTTGTTATCAACCCATCTCCGTACAGTGTTATGTTGGTCCGAGGGGAATGTCTCGGCAGCGTGGAACCCCTCGAAGACGCACAAGTTATGGACGAACCAGATGAAATGCACTGCCACAGTTCCAGTACGCTCGGCGCTGTTTCGACGTCTGGTTCATCACCCGCTGATGTCTTTGGTTCCTCCATTGCTGACGACCTTACACTGGTCCAGCGTTCCCAGCTTGTGGGCCTGTTGGACGAATTTCGCTCTTCTTTCGATGTCGCACAAACTTCTCTCGGCCGCACTTCCGCCGTTACGCATCGCATCGACACTGGCGCCCAGCCGCCACTGCGGCAACGTCCATATCGCGTATCTCCCACAGAACGCCGTGTAATCAACGAGCAAGTCGACGACATGCTTCGACGAGATGTTATTCAACCTTCTAACAGCCCCTGGGCGTCTCCTGTCGTTCTTGTTGCGAAGAAGGACGGTTCTGTGCGGTTCTGTGTGGACTACCGACGACTCAACAAGATCACTCGTAAGGACGTGTATCCACTACCGCGAATAGACGACGCGATTGACAGCCTGCAAGGAGCAGAATTCTTCTCATCTCTCGATTTGCGCTCAGGGTACTGGCAAATACCCATGGCTGATGACGCTCGACCGAAGACCGCCTTTGTCACGCCCGACGGCTTGTACGAATTCAACGTCATGCCGTTTGGGCTGTGTAATGCGCCCGCCACCTTTGAGCGCGTGATGGATACCGTTCTGCGCAACCTGAAATGGCACACATGCTTATGCTACCTCGACGACGTCGTTGTTTTCGCTCCGGACTTCTCCACGCATCTTCAACGCCTGCGGCATGTTTTGACGCGTTTGAGCGAGGCCGGTCTGCAACTGAATCTAAAGAAGTGCCGATTTGCAGCACGGCAGCTGACAATACTCGGTTACGTCGTGTCCAAGGACGGTATTCTCCCCGATCCAGCCAAGCTTCGGGCCGTGACCGAGTTCCCCAAACCTACGTCCGTCAAGGAACTGCGCAGTTTCGTAGGACTGTGTTCCTACTTTCGGCGCTTCATTCGAAACTTCGCGACCGTCATATCGCCGCTGACAAAGCTCCTCGGAAGTAACGGGTCCCTCAATTCATGGTCGTCAGAGTGCGACGACGCTTTCGCGAAGCTCCCTCGTCTGTTGACGTCGCCTCCCATACTACGCCACTACGACCCTACGGCCCCTACAGAGGTACACACAGACGCCAGCGGTGTTGGCCTTGGCGCTGTCCTTGCGCAGCGCAAACCAGGGTTCCCTGAATATGTCGTGGCATATGCAAGTCGTACGCTCACCAAAGCCGAGACCAATTACACTCTCACCGAAAAGGAATGCCTGGCGATCATCTGGGCCCTAACGAAGTTCCGACCTTATTTGTATGGTCGCCCATTTGATGTCATCACCGACCACCATGCACTCTGCTGGTTGTCATCAGGCCGCCTAGCCCGCTGGGCACTTCGCCTACAGGACTACGATATCCGCGTGCTGTACCGCAACGGACGCCAGCATGCTGACGCCGACGCACTCTCGCGCTCCCCCTTGCCTGACGACAATACCCACAGCTCAATGTCTCATAATGCCGTTTCTTCCATCGACGTTCACACTATCGCTACCGAACAGCGCAAGGATCAATGGATCGCTTCACTGTTAGACTTGCTCACTGATCCTTCGGCAACACCATCCACTCGCGCGTTGCGTCGTCAAGCCCACCATTTCGCCATTCGCGACGACCTCCTCCACCGACGCAATTACAACGCCGACGGCCGCCAGTGGCTACTAGTAATACCCCGCAGTCTGCGTTCTGAAATATGCGAATCGTTCCACGCTGATCCGCAGTGTGCGCACTCTGGGGTATCGAAAACATACCACCGCATTCGCCAACGGTACTTTTGGCGAGGCATGTACCGCTACGTGCAGAAGTTCGTTCGCTCCTGCATCGATTGTCAGCGCCGCAAAACTTCAACGCACCAGTCACCAGCACGTCTGCAACCTTTACCTTGCCCTGACCGGCCGTTTGGGCGTGTTGGCATCGATTTGTATGGGCCACTCCCTCTGACTTCGGCTGGTAACCGCTGGGCCATCGTCGCTGTAGACCACCTTACGCGATACGCCGAAACTGCCGCCCTCCCAGCGGCTACAGCGCGCGATGTAGCCTCCTTTCTGCTCCGCCGGTTCATGCTGCGCCACGGTCCACCCCAGGAGCTGCTCAGCGATCGACTTCCTGTCGGAAGTCGTCGAAGCCATCCTCAAAGAGTGCAACGTTGTTCACCGCAAAACTACTGCTTACCACCCGCAGACGAATGGGTTCACGGAACGCTTTAACCGCACGCTCGGCGACATGCTCTCGATGTATGTCGCCGCCGATCACACAAATTGGGATTCCATTCTACCTTTCGTCACCTACGCCTACAATACCGCCCCTCAAAGCACCACTGGTTTCTCACCATTTTTCCTATTGTACGGCAGGCACCCGTCGCACACAATCGACACAATCCTTCCATACAAGCCGGATCGATCTGACTGTGCGCCTATTTCTGCCACAGCCAGACTTGCTGAGGAGTGCCGCGAGCTTGCGAAGACCTTTACTACGCAGGACCAAGAGCGGCAGAAAAGCATCCGCGGTGAGACCAACACTTCTGCACCCACGTTCCTACCTGGAGCACTCGTATGGCTCTCGGTCCCTACCACTGCAACTGGCCTCTCTTCCAAACTGCTGCCCAAATACGAAGGCTCCTACCGTGTCGTCGAACGCACATCCTCGGTCAACTACCCGATTGAACCCATCGACCCATCTTCCGGCATGCGCCTTCGAGGGCGCGACATTGTCAACGTGGAGCGCCTCAAGCCCTACCATGACCCGCTCATAGTGACCAGCTGCTAGGTCGCCAGACGGCTCCCTTTTCGTACCCGGGGTAATTGTAAAGAAGCATTGGAACGTTGTAATTGGCCGTCCTCTACAGCGCCTTCTAGTGGGTCGCCCTCTTCGCCTCTTCTCGGAGAGCGCGCCCCTCGTGCTCGTGAGAGTCTGCGCTCCGTCGTGACTGCTGTGCATCGTCGCCGTCAATCCAGCCGTCAATAAACGCCTTTACAACTTGATAAGATTGTGGCACATTGGGATTACTGGCGCATGACACTACTACAACCTAAGCTTGTTTTAACACTTCATTTTGTTATTTGTCTTCGTTTTATTTGCCCTTATCGAATGTACCATCTTTCGAATTCTTCATACCAAATGAAACACAAGATGTGCTGTTCCGGTGTCTTTGCTGGTGAGCCACCGTGCCTACAGTCGGACGGATAGAACGGCGAGTTTGCGAAGCGCTCGATGAGCTTGTAGCAGGTCTCCCGTGGCAGTCGGTAATTCCTGCGGAACTAAAGCGGAAAGATACATTATATTTTGTGGTATTTATTTCATTTTCGTGCTTACCTCTATCTCGGTATATAACCGTACTGCGCTCCCAACATAATTAATGACTTTAGGTATCCTTTTCGGGGGCCGAACAATTCATCAAACTTCTCTTCGTAAATGTTACGGATGTCGTCGGAGCCGCTGCTGCTGCTGCTGCTGCCGTCGTCGTCAGCTTCCATGACGGAAAGAAGCACCGATGGCATGGCTAAAGCCTTCACGCACCGCTTCTTCGGCATGCTTCGTGTAGCGTGCGTCCTTGAGGTTCAACGTACTGCAGAACACGGACGGCCGGACGGCGCTCGCACAGGACTTCTGCTACAAACGCACGCACTGACGGAAATCGTCAAACTCACGTGACCGGAGTTGTGCCAGATCTCGGTCGCGCTCCGACTTCAAAGTGAGAGCGCCTCAGAGCGCTCTGAGATGGAGCGTAGTGCTCTGAAAGAACCAGCCGAACGTATTCAGAGCGCTCGATTTCGACCAGCCGAACGTGACGCGCGTCGCGAGAGCACTCTGGAGCGCTCGAAAACGACCAGTCGAATGTACCATAAGTGTTAAATGCGCAAACACGCGCACTACTAAGCTCAACCGCTGTTTCGCACTCGCTTGTTGGACCTGGTCCCACGGCAAACTCTGCAAGCGAGTCGGACGTTGCACTATGCAATACTATTCCGACAGGCGGCGCTACGCGTCTTGCGAAACTCCAGAGTCTGACGTCTACAGACCGGATGGATGGATGGATGCTATGAGCGTCCCCTTTGTAACGGGGCGGTGACATGTCTGCCACCAGGCTCGGAGAGAAAAAAAAAAAAAACCTTCCTTGTTTTATGTTGGCCTAATACCTTATTTACATTGATTAAATCTATGTTATTATGGCAGAATAACCTTATTTTTCCCCCGTTATTTATTTTTGTTCTTTATCTCTACTTTTCTGCCACCAATACTCTAACCGTCTCTTACTTATTTCTATCGCGGACCTGTTCAGCTTTCCATTGTTGTCCCTAAAACCCAAGGCTTCATGTAGACTCGTACCCACACGTATACCTGGGTGTATATCGCCACGTTCAATGAGCACATGTTCCATCGTTTCCTTAGTTCCCCCGCAGCATGTACATTGTTCTTCTTCGTTACTGAATCTCGCTTTATAACTACGCGTTCTAAGGCAGCCCGACCTTGCTTCAAACAGTAAAGCGCTTCCCCTTGAATTATCATAAAACCTTTCCCTCCTTATTTCGTTTTTTCCCTTTCGGTAGTTACTCAGAGCCGGCTTCTTTTCCATCGCTGCCATCCAATAAGTCCTCTCCGCCTCTCTGACCTTCCGCTTAATGCTCCTTGTTGCCATATCGCCCGCACTGCTAGCCGTATATTTACTGGTGAGCCTCCTAGTTCTTTTTCTCCACTGCGTGTCAACGCTTTTTCTATACAAATACCTGAAAACCTTCTCTGCCCATCTACTCTTCTTCATTTTCCTCAGCCTCTCTTCGAATCTCATTTTGCTCTGAGCTTCCCGCACTTAAAAGCCTTGTCCATCCCATATCACCCTTTACAGCCTCATTTGTCGTCTTCCCGTGAGCGCCCAACGCGAGGCGGCCCACCGTCCTTTGATTTACATCCATTCCTGATTGTACCTCTGACTTCATGCACACCACTGAGTTCCCAAATGTAAGCCCCGGGACCATCACACCCTTCCACAGCCCTCGAAGCACCTCGTACCTATTGTACACCCATAAAGCTCTGTGCTTCATAATTGCAGCATTCCTCTTTCCCTTTGCTACCGATGCTTTCTCTTGTACCTCCATATATCTATCCCCCTCATTTACCCATACTCCGAGGTACTTGTACTCGCTTACCCTCGGTATTTCTTGGCCCTGTATAAAGACCGCATGGTCTTCGTGATCATTGAATACCATCAATCCACATTTTGTTGCACTAAATCCTAGTCCTAAAGCCTCACATTCCCTTTCGCATATATCTGCCAGTCGCTGTATATCATCTTGACTGTCCGCAAATAAGACAATATCATCAGCATAAAATAGACCTGGAAGCTTCTGCTCAACCATCGTGCCGACCTGTTTGTGTGACAAATTAAATCCGATGTTGCTACCTTGTAGCGCTTTTTCCATCCTCACCATGTACAGCATGAATAACAGCGGGGACAAAGGACATCTCTGTTTCAGCCCCTTGCTGATTTCAACGCTGTCCTTGCTACTTATTCCTTCCCATTCTATACAAACTGTATTTTCTCGGTATATTTCCCTCAAAAGCTGTATACAGTCGTCACCTATGCCCACTTCTTTCAGTATATCCCACAAAATTTCCTGATTAACGTTGTCATACGCCCCGGTAATATCTAGATAAGCTACGTATAAGGGCCTGTTTTCTATTTTCGATATTTCTATACACTGGGTAAGAACAAACAGATTATCGTTTAACCGCCTGTCGATTCGAAATCCATTCTGAAGTTCTCCCAAAATATCATTTTGTTCTACCCACGCTTCTATTTTTAATTTTACTGCCTGCATCGCCAACCTGTATAGCACCGATGTAATGGTTAGCGGTCTATACGAGCGAATGTTATCCTTTTCTCCCCTGCGTTTATAGATTAAGTTCATTCTACTTTTTCGCCAACTGTCTGGTATTTCCCTCTCCTGTAAGCACTTTTCTACGGCTTTCAGCAGTGCTTCTTTAGTGTTATGTCCGAGTTCGTTAATGAGGCTGACGGGAACCCCATCTAAGCCCGGTGTAGTGCGCTTAGGAATTTTTCCTTCGGCTTTCTTCCAATTGAAATTCTCTAGTACTACATCTTCGTCGGTTGCACTCCTTTGCGCACTTTTACTCACCGGGGGAATCCCCTGGGCGACCTTTTTAAACGAATCGGCTGTTATCTTTCGGATGTAACCTAGCGCTTCATGCCCTTCCAATTGATTTCCTCCTTCATCTACCATATGTTGTTGCATTTTGACAGACTTCCTACCCAGCGCTTTTAGGTGGCTCCAAAATATCCTAGGCGCGGCCTTCTTCTTTTCGCGAACCTCTGTCATCCAGCGTTCACTTTCACCTTTAATTTTTGCCTCGACTAATTTCTGCACAATGGATTTTTGCTCTAAATATATTTCCCATATTTGGTTGACTTCGTCCTGTGGCCGCTTCTCCTTTTTTGCTTGTCTGTGCTCCCGTGATGCCTCACGTCTCTTCTCGATCGCCTCCCGGATTTCTTTGTTCCACCAACTTTTTGGCTTTCTCTTTCCTTTCCAACAAATAGTTTTCTTCTCTTTTTCCATTTCTTTTGTGATTATATGTAGCAGCTCACTATACTTCCAGTCTTTACCTGGTAGTTCGTCTACTATTTTCTCGACTCTTGCGGCTATATTTCTTATTTGTTTGTCATTTAGATACAAGCTGCCAAACTTTGATTCTATGTTCTTATTATCAGTGTTATATCCCATTTGTAATATTATGCGTTTATGATCACTACCCAAGCTGTTAATGCCTTCCTCGTCTATTCTCATCTCTCTAAGTTTGTCATATATTCCTTCTGTCATGAGACAATAATCAATGCTCGATTGCCGGTTTCCGACTTCCCACGTGATCTGCCCCTCACACTTAGGCCCCACGTTAACTATCTCAAGACTATGTTGCTCGCAGAGATCTAGCAATAACTTGCCATTGGTGTCTGAATATCCGTCAAGGTCATGAATGTGAGCGTTCATGTCCCCTAGAACGATTATTTCGGCATCAGGACCAAATTCTTTAATATCGGTGCTTATGCATTTCACTATCTCCAGATTCTTTTCTCTGCAGTTATTCCCCGTCCACAAGTAAGCTACACCTAGCCACGTTTTCTTTCCACCTACTGTGCCCGAAACCCACATGTGCTCTGAACACGTTTGTTTCACTCGATCCAATTTTGTTCTGCTATGAATTAGCATTCCAACACCCCCACCTCTCCTTTCTGATGTGATCCTGTTACATCCTTCCCAAATATAATTGTCAATATGTGGTGGCTCTTCCAAGTCTCTAGGGTGTGTTTCTGTAACCGCATAAACACCTATCTGTTCCTTGCTTAACTGCTCCTCAATCTCTAACCATTTTGCCTTTTTTCTGCCACCCTGCATGTTTATGTAACTAATTGCAACACGCGCCGTCTCCCTTCTTTTACCTTTTCTCTGGTTTTTCGCTATACTGCCTGTCAAAGAGTCCCCCTGGTTGTTTTCCTCGTTACAAGCTACCATGGACACCGAAGGGCCCGCGTGCCCCCCAAAAAAGCTACTGCGCGACCTGCCAGTCGCCAACCCACCTCATGACCAAGCCTCTTATCGAAGTGAATTCTGTCTCTTTGGAAACCGCCCCACCTGTGCACCTCCCTGTTTATATCCACTACCTCGAAGCCCTTCTCACGAATAATTCGCCATATCTCTTTGTTTGCGTCGACAACCGCTCTTTGCAAGTTGATATTCCTCACTGGTACTTCCGGTATTGTGCATACCACTATCTGCACCTGAGGGGAAATGGCGCGCATGTCCTCGACCCCTTTCGCCAATGTGGGCGCTAGTTCGGCTGATTCTTCATTCAAGACGTCGTTTAGACCTCCCGCGATTATCACGAGGTTACGTCCATTAGCCTTAGTTGCGAGTTTTGCGCTAGCTTGTCTCATCACTGATCCCAGCCTATGTCCCGGGAACTTCCCTATTAAAACTCGTTTGTCGCCTCTCACCCTTTCCTTGACTGCTTCTTCGCATCTAACTAAATTCGAGTCCCCGGCGATTATCACGTGCTCCGACTCTTCTGCTGGACCGTCCCGCACCTGGCCACTGCCTCGGTTATTAGCCCGTGTCACTGCTGCTTTGTCCCCTCCCCTTCCCAAAACTACTTCGCGGAAGCTGGGTCCTGTGACCCTTGCACCTGTCTTTTCCAAACCTGTTTCCCCCTTCGCGTCTACCACTGTGGGGGTCGATGCCCTGCTGTCGCTTGCTTCTTTGCTAACTTCTCCTCGGCTGACTTAAGCCTTTCCCCCATGGCCATCGTTTTTTCCCGCTCTGTCGCCAACGCAATCTCCAGCTCGGCGATTCTACTTCTACTCCCCTCTTCTACTATGGTGTAAAGGGAGAGGGGGGATTCAAGTTCTACTTGAATCCCCCCTCTCCCTTTACACCGGTTCTCCGCTCTGCGGAAGCCGAAGTGCCGCCATGATGTTTCTGCTGCTTTTCCGGTTGATGCATCCGCCCCATGCCCGCCCATGCCCTCGCGACGCAGAAACACCGAGCGAAAACTCACTCGGCGGCAGCCTGTTCAGGACGACGCTCAAAACACTTGCGAAACGGAGAAGGAAATATTTGCTTTCTCGCGTGTGCACATGCGTGTGCAGAAACAAGATGGAAGGAAAACGCGGAAGTGGCTCGAGAACTTCCTTCCGGAAGCTCCGGAACCGGCAATGGCCGGCGGCGTCGAAACAATAGATGGCGCTACTTAAAAAAAGCGGCAGCAGACGCGATGGAGAGGCTTTATACTCTCCACCATCCTACACTACACCCATGGTATTCAGATAGCTAACAACGCTTTATTCGCTACACTGAAAACAGACAAAATTTGATATCCTAGCTCAAAGCTTCATGTTCCACGACGACAGGCTTACATGTGACTCGGTGACAAACTTATGAGGCAGTTCTTTACATGTAATAACACTCAATGTAACCTAGGAAATGCCGGTGACGTGTACACGTCCTTACACACTCGTGTGACATTTTTACGCCTTGTTGATTACTAACAAACGAGAATCAAGCAAGAAGTAGTAGTAGCAACAGCAATATGATTCGGACATAAGCCTCCAACATGGCGGCGAATCGGCAGCTTCGTCAAACCTCCTACAGATGGCAGCAATTTTGCATAAGGTTTGAAGTCGTAATGCTCTACCGCTACCTTTTGCGGCGCCTGACATCGCCGCCAGCTGGAGCAACATATTCGTCTTCAATGCACTCTCCGCGCCTGTCACGTTCCTTGTAGGAGAATCTCGGCAGCGTGGAAGAACTCGACGCTTCGCGTTTGCTTGACGTTCCGCATTACTATTGCGACCAGCGTTCGAGGAGTCGTCCAGTGATCTGTTTCTCAGCACCATCGCCGATACCCTGAGCCCTGCCGAACACGCCGACCTTCTTCGTCTTGTGCACGTATAATTCATTCATTCATTCATTCATTCTCTTTATTTTCCAGAATAAAACGAAAACATTACATTCTGGATGGTCTCCTGGTGCATCCAGACGACGGGCGAAACCGCCGCCCGCCGCGGGCGGCTGAGTCACGTGACGCCGGGGCCGCTTGCCGGGGAGAGCATTTTGGGAAGCGATTTGAAGAGGGTCACGTGGTATGGGCTCTACGTCACGATATGACGACAACCACTCCGCCTGGCCTGGCTGGCCTGGCGCCGTCGTGTTTTGGTTTTAGCACAGAACACCTGTGTTTTAGTTTGTGTGTTGCATGTGCGCAATCTGACAGTCGGCGGTAGTGGTAGGGAAAGGGAACAACTTTATTTAGCGCAAGCCTCAGTCCTGGTCCGTTTTTTGTGGTTCCAGCGAGTGTTCAAGATCAGCTGCACAACCGACAAAGCGACCTTTATTTGTGGCCTTCTGCATAGCCGTGCATCTTCCAGCGAGGGCTCAAGTTCAGCAGCACGGCCGATGAAGCATCCTACATATTCGCCTTTCCGTGCAGCGGTGCATTCTTTATGAGCCCTCGGACAAAGCAGCTGTGTTGCGCTAGGTGGATGTCGTAGTGGCTTTGAGAGCTATGTAAATAGGATATAGCATTGTCTATAATTAGTTTAGCGGTTTAATGATATTAGAGGCCGCCGTGTGGATGTGGTTTGGCCTCAAAGATACTCATGTCAGCTGTCGTGAACGTTCATGTTTGTTGAAGCGGATATGTGTATGCAAGCTTTCGTGCAAAAAAAAATGCATGTCGACAGTATTAGATGGTGACCATAAACGATTTTACTGCGCTTGTCTTAAAAGCAAATGCAGGTGGATAGCAGGTAACATCTCTTCATTGGTTCACAAGGTTGGTACTACTGAAATGTCATTATTAGCACGGAAAGCACATAACTAATGCAATAGGACGCAAGTATTTCAGATAAAAAATCGACAAAACTCGCGGACACCTTTCTGTGGCTATGCAGTGGAAGCTACTCGACTGAAAAGTACCGGGAAGTAATTGATATAATGCAGTGCAGGAACCAAAACATGCTTCTGTGTGTTATGGAGCTACAGGAAGTGCACAGTTTTGATCTCATGTTCTGTTTTAAATGGTATCAATGTGGAGCATGTTCTGGTAAATCATTGCAGTTCCACTACTCTCCTAATGCGCCTCGTACAGGGCACCTCTCGGGTTGTGCAATTGCCACTATTCAAACCAACTTGGCTGCATAGCCACAGAAAGAGTTTCACTAGTGTATGCAGGGTATTGCACGAGACCATCAGCATGTGAAGCATTATGGGCAGAACATACGTGTTAAAAACATTTTAAGGAAGCTTGGTAGAAAAACATATAGCACAGTCATTGAAGAAAAGCCAGGTGGATAATAGACAACATTGCTTGTGCTCAATGTCTCAGTCTACACAAATGAGAATCACAAGTGAAAAACAGTGAAAGTATACAGGGATAGAAAAGGGCGCCTACACAAGCGCTGACTCACAACTGCGCTCATGTGTGTGCGCCCTTCCATCCATCTTGCGCTGTTTTTCGTTACAATGTTTCAAAACCAACGACTCTGCCAACAAGCATTCACAAGTGAAACTATGGCAGTCAATTATTTCGGAAAGAAATGACTGTTATTGCACAATGCAGTCAACGTGTTATGAATTACATATGCAGAATAAAAGTGTTAAAAGTCCACAAAAGTAAACATGGGCAGGCACTGTGTAATCTTTGATGCAGAGGGCCAGGAGAGAGTCACTTCACTGGTTTACAAACGTGACACTACATACACAATAGTGCATCTCTAATTGCACGCAAAGCACAGGTGTGGAACAATGGCACTGAAATATTTTATTTTAAAAAATGACTATGCAGGGTATTGCACGAGATTATTTATCTGTGATGCACTGCACACAGAAAACACGTCATAAATATGCACTGGAGAAAACATACCGAGCAAACATGGCACATTCGTAAATGTCTAGGCAAATAACAGTTGGCACATCTTCATTGGTTCTCGAACTCTGTACTATACACGCAATGAACAAACGAAACGATTGCACTCAAGTGTTTTACAAAAAGGAACTGTACAGATATTGCTGGAGACATTCGCTATGTGAGTCATTACAGGCAAACATGTTGAACATTGAGCAAGGCCTATAGCAAGCATTACCAGCAAAACATTGCACTATTGTAAAAACAAGGCAAGTGGATTACACTATGCTGCAATAAATGAGGATAAAATAAATAGTAATCAAGCTCAAATCAAACAAATGCATCTATATTCAAAAAGTCTCTAATATTTCCAAGACTGTTAACATGCTCAGAAAACATTGAGTGCTCACTATTGTGGTACCAGCTCTCGCATTTACAACTGGTATGATGTTTCTGTACATGACGCAAAGTATTAGAGAAGTATCATATGTAAGCCTGGAAGTATTTGCAGCTAGGTGTAACGGGTCTGTAATCTCTTAAGACGCATAGTACACCAAGAAATGCCTGAAAGTGTGCTGCCATAAATAGGAAGCGCATCTCTTGATTAGCACATCTGCTAATCAAGTGGCGGAGCTACATTAGTTGTTTGCCTAAGTTCTTCTGCCTTCTTTCCAACACGTCCACGAGAAGACCAGTGTTCACATTTTCCCCAATTCTTTAGCTTCAGTGCGCAAATGTTTTTTTGAGCAACACGGTTTCTTTTTACTGGTTTTCCTGAGCAACCTTTTATGGGTGATCCCCGCACTATGATGCCACTTGTGCTTGGCGTACTTTGAACCAATTTCTTTTCTCTTTCATTCAAAGTGTCAATTAATGCTTGAAGCTCAGTTGGATCGGTGCAGTACATTATGGCAGATTTTGTTCGTTCTAAGCATTTTTGAGCCCTCTGCCTCAGCGAATGAAGACTTACGGATTTACTTTGCTTCAGCTCTTTTAATTGTACGGTTTCTCTGTCTTCCTGACAGCCCTCATTATGACTGTTTCCACTATGATGTGTATCCTGTAATGCTCCCATGTTAGAAAGGGTTAAGTGAGAGCTGTTACGAAACTTTTGTGGAAGCTGTTCAAACGACCAGCCATTCAAGTTTTGAAAAATGGCACAAAAATGTTTGCATGGTAGTTTGTGCCTTTTGAAGTCGGGGCATGAGCATTCAGGAGTGTTGAAACACACTTTGTATGTGTCAGCAGATACACTAGATTTGACTGCAAACATGCCATGCTGAAGCAGAGGAGTGATGTTTCTGTGATCAATGTCTTCAGCAGCATGCATTCTGTTCATAATATGTTTTATCACTGTAGGTGGCCTGTTGTGTAGGTATTCAGGGACTGTGTTGTGATAAAGTCTGTACTCTGATGATCTTTTCATGTTTTCCTGGTAGTAGTGTGTCTGCCTGTCTGGGAGAAATTGCTTAATAAGGATTGAAAGCAGGCCACTCAAGCTCTTTCTCCCTCTGCAGCTCTTGAGGTAGTGCTCTTTCAGTAGCTTGTTTTGTGCTTCCGTTCCATTATTTGTTGTGACCACCACCCCTAGCTGAAGCCGATAAAACATTATCCATTTCTCTGCAAGCGGAAGCCATTGCCCTGATACATATGTTCTAAATTTTACATTCTTCCAAAATTCTGATTCAACCAGTTCTTTGTGGGCTTTTTCATATTCCTGAAGCGTTTCAGCATGTGCGATTTTGCGCAACATGACCAATGCACCTTCACGATTTTCAATTCCATTTTCTTTTCGTCGTAGCCACCTCTCCGGTGCCTGCTCCCTATGAAAATCACATATCATTACTTTTGACTCGGGAAACACAGTAGCAACAGCTGTCATCTCTGCCTGTGAACAGTCCATCATCCACTATTCTGGTACGAAATTGGGACACCACTTTCGAAACATTGCAAGTGCCTCTTGGATGCATGATGATGTCTCAAACTGCACAATAAAAATTCCAGCGATCATATAGCCAATAGATGTTTTGACAACTATAAAAAAAAGAGGGAGAGCATAATCTGTCGTCTTGTTTATTGCATCGATTAGAGCCAAATTGCTGCCATATTTAGCCATGATTTCACCCATAAATTTTGACTGGTAACAAAACAGAAGTGTTTCCATGTACTCATTTGCCACTGATTCCTCCATGTCATCGGAATCTGTAGGGTTGCCAGATGTTTGCACTTCATTTTTTTGGTGAGGCCGAAAAAAGAATCTTGATTCTGGATCACCTTTTTCCAGCTCTAATACAAGTGCTGCAGCACTCTCCTGGTCAACATTACTTGCTCGTTCTTCCCGTAATGCTGCTTGGATGTGATTTGCAATGTCTGATTTTGTGGGGTGAAAAGCTCTGCATTTTGTACTAGGCACTTTTTTGCCAGCAAAAAGAAGGTCTTCAACATAGTATCGAATGCACTTTTCAACTTCCCTCACTGATGTTACACCGTTCGTGACAAGTTGGTGAATTTTGTTAATGTTGGTGAATTTTGTTAATGTTTTGTCTACTGCTTGTCCAAAACAAGCCAGATCATTGAAGTTGTGATTACAGTGTCCGGACATTTTTGTCATGCTTAGGTAAACGCGCTGTTCTGATGGAGGCTTCAGTCCTGATGATAGCTTACTGCTCAGTTCCCGGAGAGAGGCAGATTTCATAGTCTTCAGCCTGTTGCTGGTGCAGCCATCTGGTACTTCAATCTGAAACAACATGAATTCATTGTTGTGGAGCTGTGAATTTCACCACACTGTTCACTGTTTATTTATTAATTATTTTATGATAACGTATGCAACGGCTTTTTTCAGCTCTACGAATAAATGATTTCATTGTGTTGTACCTAAAGATGCATATTTAATTTGTAATGCTTTAACATGAAGAATGTAAATTTATCTGTGAATTGAACTCAATTAAGTCTGATTTTGTTGTACTAAGCATACAGTTCACAAAGCCATGTGTCAAGGTAAAAAAAAGATGTGTAGACAGCATGTGCTAGCATTTGACAGGCATGTGCTGGCGTTTGTGAAACATCATGCAGGAAGATTTTACGTGCTATTGAATGCTATCCAGTGGTAATGACAACAAATTTTGTAGTACTAAGCATACAGTTCACAAAGCCATGTGTCAAGGTAAAAAAAATTTGTAGACAACATGTGCTAGCATTTGACAGGCATGTGCTGGCGTTTGTGAAACATCATGCAGGAAGATTTTACGTGCTATTGAATGCTATCCAGTGGTAATGACAGCAACGCTTGTGAAAGGCCCTATGGAAATGTATTTTGCATAGCCTATCCATTGATGCTTCAGTATACAAATAAAAGAGCATAAAGACATCTAATGATGATCAAATGAGGTTGAACTTACTCTGTAACTTGTGAAGACTTCTACAACTTTAGCTTGCAGCATAGCTGTGCAACCTTTCTTCTTCGTGCCCTGCAGTTTGATTTTCTTTTTTGCAAAGGTGGATGTACTCCACTAGTTGAGAACAGGAGGTACCGTGTCTTCTGTGTTTTGCTGCACTTTGTGACGGTCTCTTCCATAGAGGCATTCCTTGTTTGTGACTCGCACTACACGAAATGGCATGTTCAATGACAGTGGTGTGTGACCTTTGCTTGTTGAGAACATCAGTTTGCCTGAAGACAAAAAGAAAACAAATAGAAATATTTTGCTTGTGACAAAGGCTCCTGCACACTCGCAATAAGCACGTTTCACATCGACACTCAAATGCTAAGGAGTGCTGCAACTCTCAGCATCTATCTTATGCTGCTGTGGATTTTGTAAATGAGACAATAACAGCCCTGTGGTCTGTAAGCAAACATTTTTACATGCTTGAAAGAAAGGCATCTCTCATGCACCGGCCGACTAAAAGTTGTTAGTGTGCGCATTGAGTGCCAGGCCTTTGCAATTGTGTAGTATCCCTGGAGGGAAGATCTAGCATAAGGTCAAGGTGCTCGCTTTCACTGTAGCAATTGAAATATGCGGCATAACGGCATAATAGTGTCATATTAGAGAAATAGGTACAGTTGTAATGCAGACAAAAGTATATTTAATTTCGGATTTCTCTCCTAGATGTTAAGTCACCATCCATACAATGTTTACATTAACCAGCTCATTCAGCTGCACTGTCGCAGCGAGTCGCTCTGCTAGAGGACGGACGTGTTTTTCGTGGGCTCCGGAATGACAGCGTCAGATAAGTTTTTTTTTTGCATGATTCGAGCTGGTTTTTTTAGTTATACGAGTACATAAGCCACTAGATTCAAGCTTAATAGGGCTTACAACTTTGTACTGTTTCCTGAGTGACAGTTGCCTGGGTTGTTTTTTTATTATTTGTTTGTTCGGACACCACGTGGCTGAAAGGTACACACGTGCTTTGCAGTGTAGCATACTTGCGGAGTTTAGTGATATCATTTGGCTTTAAGTGTATCTAATCCGCCGTGTGAACGATCTAGCCATGGTCAAAAAGACCGTAAAGTGTTCAGGGTGCGGAATGGGATGGAAAATAGAAGTCTGTACGGATGAGAAGACGGAGGGAGCTGACGCCAAGTGTAAGCAATGCGAGTTAGAGACGAAAATGGAAATAATGATGGCTGCCCAGAATGAGCTCATGGTAAGAATCGCCGAGCTGGAGAATGCGTTGGCGACAGAGCGGGAAAAAACGATGGCTATGGGGGAAAGGCTTAAGTCAGCCGAGGAGGGGTTAGCAAAGGTAGTCATGGCAAACAAGGAAGCAAGCGACAGCGGGAACAGAGGGGCATCGACCCCCACAGTGGTAGACGCGAAGGGGGAAACAGGTTTTGAAAATACAGGTGCAAGGGTGCGTGTTTCCGTAGCCTAAGCGGTACACAAGCGGAAGTTCCGGTTTAATATTAAGAAAACTGCTAAAGGGCGAACACGCTAACTACTGCTACGTCTGAGTACAATAAAAGAAATCATTGCTTTTTGTACAACAAGAAAAGCCTTACGATAAACTCCTGTTTATTAATGTTTCGGCTATAGCGTTTGGGAGTTTGGGTGGCCCTCTCGCGACGGCTGTCGGGGAATCCTTTTGTTGCCGTCAGCTAGGTACCTAGGTGACCTAGGCACGTAATCTCTCTTGAGTTTTTGGCGGTGCTTTTAGGGGCGAAGCTCCTTATAGCGGCACCCGTTCGTCCCTCGTAGCGTAGTATGTAACCAGTCTTACGCTTTGACCTGCAAGGTGGTGCCGGTGGGAGATTTCTCCTGTGCGTTGTTGAACAATAAAAAAATTCGCAGCGTTAGCTAAAAGCCGACTTCTTCTGTCTCTCATTCCCATTAGCAGCCATTCTTTACCTCCAAGGTAGTGCCTGGTGAGATTTCTCCTGTGTGTGATTAAACAATAAAAATTTTGTTCAAAACGCCGTTGATTGATGAAATAAACCAACGAAAGACGCCAGATGTTTTGTAAAAGCAAAACGGAAGAACGCCAGATGTTTCTAAAGCAAAACGAAAAGACGCCAGCTGCTTAACGAAAGACGCCAGATGTTTTCTAAGCAATGGTTTTCTAAACAATGAAAATTCACAGCGTACATGTAAAATTAAAGTGAGCTGCAAGTCGTCATAACTCATCGAACCTTTAGTATAAACGCGCCCGATCTCACGTCGGTGATGATGTACTGGGCAGAATTCACGGAAGATTCACGGTTTACCGATGAACCTCCGCAGCTTCGCCCACTCATCATCATTCACTCCGTGGATATGCTGTGTTTTTTTTTTGTCTGAGCCAGTCTAACAGCAATCACGGGCCGTTCTGGAGTGTAGACACACCTTGGAGAACTTTTACTTGACATTCGAGAATCATCGAACCCCATTGTAATGCTGCTGCCTGGAAAGGGCACGCAATTTCTTTTACCTCGGTGATATTTTTGTTCGGCCAACTCGAAAGTAGTTTTCGTGTGTGTTTGTGTGGGAGGGCGGGGGGGAGGGGGGGTGCCGGGGAGCTGAGTATTCGGGCGGTTCTGCTGCGCGTCCCCGTGCCTTGTCGGCATAGAGAAAAGTAGGGGCATGACCAGGATTTGGGGACATATGCACGTAGCGCCATCTGTCGTCGGGGACTGCGGTGGCCTGCCGTAACTGAATGTGAAATAGGCGAAAAAAATCGTATCTGACGAAAAAATACAGATATCAAAAACGACTCCCGGTTCTATACAGCAGAGACTTGCTTGAACATTCTGTTAAAATTACAGTGTGGCGCTACTAACCGCCTGGCTTCCCAAAGTGTTTAAAATTTTACAATGGGGCCCCATGTATTTCTAATGGGCGGTGTTCAATTGCCCTGGGAAGCCACAGGCTTTGTAGTGCGATACTGCAATTTTACCAAAATGTTCCAGTAGGTCTCTACTGTATAGAACCCCGAGTCGTTTTTGATAGCTTGCTTTTTTCAAGAGATATGATTTTTTTTCGCATATCTCCCATTCAGTTATGGCAGGAGGCCGTCGTCACCGCCGAGAGATGGCGCCACACACAGATGTCCCCAAATCCTGGGAATGCCGACTTACCGTAGTCGAGGCGGCTACGCGTGGTTCCGCAGAGTTTTCGAACAGCGCGAATCATCGTCGTGAATCTGGCGTTTGACGAGAATGGGACAGAGGAGCCAATCACAACGCCAGAGGCCGCAGAAAATGAGTGAAGCACCGACGTGCTAATCACCGAAATCTCGCGCGGTGGCCTCCCACAGCGAATGAATGGTCTTCGGCCCCAACATAACGGTGGCGAAGTTACACTTTGGTTTTACCCCTTGGCAGTGAGCGCCTTGCCGCGTGCGGCGTACTCTTCCGACGGTTTATCGGCGGCGGTTAGTCGGCGCGCGCTGCCGACTGCGAAGCTTCGGCCCAGTTCCTGGGAACGTTTCTCTCATCGCGTGGTCTTTAGCAGCTGGCTCGATGGTCCCTTTAGTATCCCGTGCATGCCGCCGGCAGCAATAGACAAATCTGTCTTTTGACACCCGGTTGAGTAGATAGCGGGGGAAGAGTACCGAAACGCAGTGGACGCGGGTGCTGCAGTTGTGCCTGGCCGGTGCCTTGGATGGTTTCGTTTGGGCAGGCATCCCTTCAACATTCGAATTATCTCCGCGGCTATCGGTCAATAACATTTATTATAGTTCAGTTCGACAGCCGCAGCACCACTAACGTCTGCCATGCAATAAACGATGCGCGTACATCCAGCGATACATTCTTGTTGTGCACGCTGAGCCTGCATGCCCTCGCCCCTACGACCACGGTTGACTTGTCCGTATTTGTGTACAACACGGCAGTAATCTGAAGAACTTGATGGGACGGCTCTTCAACATTGTCAACTAAGTTCTGAGGAGAAAACAGGTTCCTCAGTCGGATACCAACATCGAGATGCAACTCTTGCTGAGTGCGAACAAGGAACTTTACTAATTGCGCTCCCCTGGACTTCGTCCTCGTTATTTCCTTACGCAAGAACAGCCACACTTTTGTGGCTCGTACTTGAACATGAACCGACTAGTCCAGCAACACGTACTTCTGGACTTTACTTAGTTGCAAATATGTATCCTGGACGTTATCTTCTACTCACACTGCGATATTGAAGCAGCACCCATTAAACGCCTATGTATTGTTCTTTTCGATGCGGTTTCTTGTGCAAGAGACTTATTTACATTGGTGCATGTGGAAAATTTCTATTTGAATATTTGAAGTTCAGTATTCTGACGGCGCATCTGACGACTGACGTGGAAAGTGCCGCATGTGTTGTACTTGTATAGACGAGCACGAAAGTTGCAGTTAGACATATGTCTGCAGTATGGCCGGTTGTCTCTAAAAAATTCGTCTAGGAGCGTTTCTTTAGATTCATTTTATCTACATATAACCTACTGCCGGCGATGTCAAATTCGTAAAATAGCTTTATGCTCACTTTATTTCGCCTCAGGGTTATCCGGCACTATATTTTGCTTAAAAATTTAAATGTAACGTTAATGTAACGACACGTTCCAATTTTCGAAATGTAACTGAAACGAGTTTCTTTCAAGCCAAAGGAACTTGTAACGGAAACTCGTTCCAAGGTTGGCAAGGAACGAGGAACGAACTTTCGTTCCTGTTTTAGAGGAAAGTGTACAACACTGACACCGGTCAACAGTAGCCACTGCGTCAAAGCCCGTGCCGCGTCTCCGCGGAAGAGCGCCGCGTCATTAACGCGCTAGATATGCTTCGTAGGGACGTTAATCGACAATCTCGCAGTCCCTGGGCATCTCCTGTCGTCCTTATTCACAAGACAGACGGATTTGCCGCTTTTGCGTAGTCTACCATCGTTTGAATAAGGTAACGCGCAAGGACGTCTATCTTTTGCCGCGCATTGATAACGCCCTTGACACGCTTCAGGGAGCAGAATTCTTCCCGTCGCTAGACTTGCGGTCTGGGTAGTGGCAAGCACCAATGGCTGAAGCCGATCGCCAGAAAACCGCTTTTATTACACCTGGCAGCCTATACGAATTTAACGTGCCGCCCTTCGGGCTTTGTAACGCGCCTGCCACGTTTGAAAGGCTTACGGATATTACGCTGCAAGATCTAGTCATCTACGAGGGGCGTTCAATAAAGATTTCCCCTCACCCACTTCCTGGGGATGCAGAGCAACGAAACTTTGCAGATTTATTAGCCCTTTTCTACATAGGTGCCAGCCAGGGACGCACACTTCTCCCATCTTTTTATGAAACTGTAAACACCTCGCTTGTAGGAGTCGACAGGTTGCTGCAAAAGCCATGTTGTGACTTCAGAAATCAGTCTCATCATCTGGAAAATGCTTGCCCTTCAAATATGACTTCATTGTTGGAAAGAAGTGCAAGTCCGATGTTGCGAGGTCGGGTGAATAAGGGGAATGCGGTAGCATTTTAAAGCCGCAGGAGCGTGCTTCCATCTAGGCAACATGCGATTTGTGAACTGGGGCATTGTCTTGCAGAAGGCGGACACCTTTGGTGAGCATGCCACGTCTCTGGCTTTTGATGGCCTCCCGCAATTTCCGCAGCAGTGAAGCATAGTACGCCCCCATAATCATGGCACCCTTTGCTAGGAAATCCATCAAGACTACTCCGTGCTGGTCCCAAAAGACTGGGCATGACCTTGCCTGCCGAGGGCTGGGTGTGTGCCTTCTTTGGAGGCGGTGAGACCAAGTGCTTCCATTGCGTCGACTGGACTTTAGTTTCCGGATCATAGTGATGCACCCAGCATTCATCCTGTGTAATCAGTCTATTGAAAAAGTCCTGCTGGTTTCCATGGCACATGGTCGAAAGAGCCTGGGAGCATTCGACTCGCTCCTGCTTTTGGAAAGGTGTGAGCAGCCGGGGAACCCAGCGAACGGATACTTTACGAATATGAAGATGGTCCTGAATGTTTTTTCCATGGACCCCACACTAATCTTGACATGTTGGGCTAGGTCTCGAACGGTAACGTGGCGATTTTCCAAAATGGCGGCCTCCACTTACTGGATGGTGTGTTCATCGACAGCGGAGTGAGGTCGCCCTGCAATCGGAGCCGCTTCCACCGAAATCAGATCCTATTTGAATTGACGATGTCAGTTCTTCACTATATCTTATGATGGGGAATCCTCCCCATAAACCTCTTTTATCTCATCGAACGTCTCCCTTGGAGTGCTGCCTTTCAAGTACAGGAACTTGACGGCTGCTCTGTATTCCACTGCATCCATTATCACACCTCACACCACTTCAGCACCTCTAAAAGAAAAACCGTCATTAGTTTAGAGTTGCACATTGGCACGTGACCTACAGTGACTTATGCCATTGCACATGCGCAGTTTCAACATCCTGCTATAAATAGAAGTGAGTAAGGGGAAATCTTTATTGAACGCCCCTCGTATGTGTCTCTGTTACCTCGACGATCTCGTGGTTTTCTCGCCTGATTTACCTACACACCTAGCTACTTCGTTTTAGGCACGCTATGACTTGTGTAAGCAACACCGGCCTTCAACTTACCCTCAAGAAATGCCGCTTGGCTGCACGGGAGCTGATCATCTTAGGCCACATCGTGTCCAAACGCGGCGTATTACCGACCCTGCAATACTTCGTGCAGTCGCGGAATTTTCCAAGCCGACGACCGTGAAGGAACTTCGCAGTATTGTAGGCATATGTTCGTGTTTCCGGCGCTTTGTTCGCAATTTTGCATCTATCACGTCAACATTGACCCAGCTTCATCGCGGCGACGTGGACCTCTCCTCCTAGTCCCTTACATGCGACGTCGCCTTCGCTACGCTGCGCCGCCTCCTCACCTTTCCCCCTTTCTTCACCACTTCCGATCCGGCAGCTCCCACCGAAGTACACACAGACGCCAGGGGCGACGGGCTCAGTGCTGTCCTCGCTCAACGAAAGCCCCACTCTCAGACTCAGTGAGTCATAACATTATTCATCAAGGGGAGTGGGGGTAAAGGAGGTTCAGGCTCGTATGCTGCCAGGCCATGCTTCTCAATGACATTTTCAGCTCGTGCGAGGACTCGTGTCCGGACGTTTCGGTCTGTGCCGAAGAGAAGGGCCTCCCCATTGCTCCTCGGTGTGGGGTGGCGAGATGAGGTCGACGGGCGGGAGATCCTCCGCACAAGGCCAGATGATGTGGTTGAGTGAGGCAACGCCTCTGCATAGGCAGCAGCGTGAATCGATGACGCCCGTGTGGGTGATGAGTACACAAGGAGGCACAAAATGGTCTGCAGTCGGCGCCAGGCAACCTGAAACCTTTTGGGAAGACTGTGGTGAGGAGGCGGATAGGCGCACCGTTAAGGCGATAGTGCTGGGCGATTTCGTGGTATGTGACAAGGGGCTCCGGCATCAGGCCGTCCGACTCAGAGGAACCCACCGCTCGTTTGACGAATCCTCGAGCGTGTTGGTGAGCCGGGGTGACCCAGACCGGTTTAGTGTGGCGTGGTTCGTCCCTCAGCGAGAGCCGGCAAAGGAGCCTTAGGGTGATAGGCGAGACGAGGCCTCAGGCGAAGTTTGAGATGACGTGCTTAAAATCGATGAGTACTATACGCTGGCTTCGGTAGACGTGGCAGCCAAGGCAATAGCCGCCTCCTCCGCCTTAACAGCGCAGGCTGTGCCCACGGTGCCGGCTATGACGGTCGACTACGCGGACACTGACGAGGAGGGCGAGACAGAGACAACGCAAAGGCGTCGCCGGGCGAGGTGTAACGGTCCCGTCCACGGAAACGACGGCGGGGTGCTTGGCGTACTTGTTACGAAGCATGGGCACGCGGGCTTGACGGCGGGCGTCATGGAAGCCCGCAAGAATTCTTGGGTAGTGGCTTCACGGAGAAGGCCGGCCGAAGGGCGTGCGGTAATGAGATCAGGTCCAGTGGATGAGAGGAGGTATCGTGGGCAATGGAGCATCCAGCGACCAGTCGGAGAATGATAAAGGCGTTGCACTTGAGCGGTACGGTGGGCTTCAACCAACTCGTCGATGGTATTGTGCACTCCCATGCGTAGGAGGCGCTTCGTGGACGCGTTGGGGGGAAGGCCGAGGGCAGTCTTGTATACCCGGCGGATAAGGACGTCGATCTTGTCGATTTGAGGTGAGTATAGGGACAGTAAGAGAGACAGGTAATGGTGAAGCCGTTAATTAGGCGGAGTAGATCGCGTTCGCGCTTGCCTTCGTGCCGTGCTCGAACACCAGCTAACATGCGCGCAGTCTACTGAATCGAAAGTGAGAGCCGGCCGATAGTGTGAGTGTTGCGACGATTCACGTGCAAACCCAGCACGCGAAGATGCGAGACGACGGGCACGGGTGTGGAGATGGCGTGAACAATGATTCTGGGATGGAGTGGGATGGAGCCGTATGAGGAGGAGGGCTGATTTGGCCGCTAAGCAGGTGAGACCAGCCGCGTGCACATGGTCCACAAGAACGTTGGTGGAGCGCTGCAAAGTCTGCTCAAAGTGCCTGTCGGAACCCGACGTGACCCAAAAAGTCATGTAGTTCACGTACAGGGCGTGCTTTAGGCCGGAGATGCGGTGGAGCTTTACGGGAAGCGAGCGGAGGGCGATGGTAAAAAGGAAAGGCGACAGGACTGCGCGACGGGGTGCAACGCGAGAGCCGAGAACGTAGGTGGTAGACGGAAAGTCCCCTACGATGAGTTTCGCAGTGCGATCGGTAAGGAGCTAATGTTGTCTAAGAGTCGAGCGCCTTGGTTTAGGGCCCTAAGTTCGGTGAGGATAGCCGAATGAGAGACGTGGTGAAACGAGTAGTGAAGATAGCTCGAGGCTGAAGAGAGCCTTTGTGTCCGAAAAAGTGGCTAGGCTGGGGAGGTAGTGGTGAAGTTGCAAGAGAGCGTCTTGCGTTGAGACGCCAGGGCGGAAACTGAGCAGTGTGGGGATGGAGGCTGTGGGTACACGTGCGTTTGCAAGGGAGCAGGAACGACGTGTTCTATGAGCTCACCGACGCACGAGGTAAGGGAGATGGGCTGAAGATTTTCTACCATGAGCTTTTTGCCCGGTTTTGGGAAGAAAGTTACGCGCGCATGCTTCCACAATATTACCGGAGCGCCGGCAGTCACTGAGGAAAGAAGTAAGGGCGGCGACCGAAGCGGCATCGTGATTACAGAGGAGTTTGTTGGGGACTCGTCTGGACCAGAGGCGGAAGTGGTGTGTAGCTTGTGAAGCGCCGCGTTAAGGGCGAGACAGACGGTACGATTTTTCATGCGATTCGACGTCTGACACGGCGGAGGGGAAACCGGAATGGTGACCTTTCATAGCATCGTACAGCCACCATTCCCTCTCCCCCACCGCCGCGTCGGCCGTCGGATTGCGTGGAAAATCGGACTGTCTGTCCCCCGCTTTAACCTCCGCTTCGGGCGTCTTGTTCGGGGATGGGCGACCTCGATGTTGGGCGTGGCGGAGTGCTAGCGACGCGCACGCAGCGCGTCCAGGTCTTCATGACGGACAGCTTGTAGAGGCGGCTTGCACGGGGACGTACAGACTTGCATGGTGAGGACGTAGCGATCGCTACCCAGGGATTCATGTGCGTTCCACCAACGTGCATCGTGCACGTAGCGGTAGTAGCCGAGATCCGGGACGGCGTCTCGGCACCCGATGTTGCCTACGCGCTTAGGTTGCGTGGCGTCGGTGAGCAGGGTGAGGCGCAGGACGTGAGTGAGTTGCCACAGCCTCGTGCCCGGGCCATCGGCCTTGGGGTAACCCCAGTCCGGGTGTCAGATGTTGAAGTCGCCGAGAACTAGGAAAGAAGTTTTAGCCACTCTTACTAGCGCGGCGCGGAGTAGGGCGAGAAAAGATGAACTTTCTGTGACCCGTGGGGGTTTGCAGACATTCAGTCTAAGAAGAGAAAGGTCTTCTCATTTCCGAGGCAGAATCTCGATAAAGGCACGGTGGAACACAGGGAAGGGTCAATTGACCAGATAACCAAGAGCATCCGCCGGGTTAGGATGGTCGTGACGGGATGGGGCATGGAATGATGAGCCAGGTGACTGTGGGCAACGTAGGCCGAAAAGGAAAGGGCGGTGTTAGTTTCGCGGAGCACGAGGACGTCAGGTGTACCTGGCGGGTCCAGTTGTTGGAGGTGCAGAAGAGGTGGCTGCGCTTGGGGCGGAAACCACGGCAGTTCTAATGCCAAATAGTTACGATGGACCAGCCATGATTAGCGTTAGAGGAGGACGCTTCCTCGGCCTGCGGTTGCGAGGGTCGGGTAGCGGAAGCGGTGTTGGAAACGCGGGTGTGAAGAGGTGTCTTGCATCGGATGCTCTTGAGCATGAAAGCGTGCATGGTATCGACCGTCTCCTGAGGTGTTTGAAGAGACGTGGTACAGGGGAAGGCAGCAAGGTCTGTAAGCAAGGAGTTTAGAAGCTCATGCGACGTCGTGAGAGGCTAGCGAACGGAGTTGAAGTGGCTATCTAGCCGGCTCTCGAAATATGCCTGGGCTGTTTTGATGGCTGTATGGATCTCCCGGCAAAGGTGGAGACACTTAAGAGGCGTTTTTGCTATTTTAGCGCACGTGTGAACAAGAGAGAGGACAGAAAACGGCACGGACACAGCGCTAACTTCCAGCGTAGGCGTCCCACCAATAAATAGGAAGAAAAGCAGCACGCGCTGAGGCGTGGCGTGCCTCTTGCGTTTGCCGACGCGCTAGTCGGACGGTTGTGTGCCCATGCTTGAAGAGAGAGGCGGTGGATTAGGGGAAAGGACATAAGCGGGCGAGGGCTACCTCGAGCTTCGGTTCAAGCGTGCTCAGCTCGGCTTGGAGGGACGCAATTTCAGTCTTCTGTGCCTCTAGTAGAGAACATTGCGCGGCGAGTTGTCGTAGAGAGGAGCTTTCCTGCTTCAGTGCGGCGAGGGGAGCACGGGCAGGGCCATGGGACTGCGCGCAGTCCGTGTGGGCTGTGCAGCGCGTTTGGGCGCCGCCGCGGCGAGGGGTGGAAACGCAGTAGTCCTCCTGGCGGGAGGAAGGGGCAGCTACGGTGGCAGCGCAGGGCCGCGTGACGTTGCCTTCGTAGGAGCTTGCGCAGCGTCTGAAGGCGATACGGTCTGCTGTGGCGAGGGATTAGCCAGTGAGAGAGTTCTGGCGTTGGGGCCGCTGTGCATAGTGATGCTTGCAATTAGGATTGTGCTCGACTAAGTTTGCACGGCGGGCTTGTTGGTGATACCTAGCATCCAAAGGTATAGCGCATTCAAGATGGGACAAAGCGAATGACACATATACACTCATACACAGCGCTAACTTTCAACAATACAGCTTATTCACAAGATCGACAGTACGTATACATAGGTTGACGAACTCAGGTGCGTAACAGGACACGTGCTCAAAAGAACCAATCATATTTTTACGCCGTGTATGCGCCGGACTATTGCACATCTTGATGTACACTTCGGAAATTCTCATTAGCTAAAGAAATAGAATTTTTGAGAGCGACGTGAAGATGTGCATTAGATATATGATTGTTTCCTGTAAGCACGTGACGTGCTACGCACCTGATGTCTGGTATATATACTGTCGATCCTGTGAATAAACTGTATTGTTGAAAGTTAGCGCTGTGCTTCACCGCGGTACTTTAGGTTCGGTGAGGGCTACAAGAATGTAAGGAGTCTGCCCATACGGGGCCCTCCCAGGCTATAAGGATTAGGGTTACTAGCCTGGAGATGTTCGAGGATGGCGTCGTCCGAGAAGTCGTGGAATACGTGTTGCAGAATGCCTGGCAGGGCGTCGTCCGTGGGCGGGGTGTAGAGGTATAGACAATGAAGACAGTGCCGGACACTTTGCGGGATGTGATGCGCACGGGCGCGAGCCGAATACGCGAACGCTGAGCGTGAAGGTTTTGTGAACAGGGTGGATCCGCACCGTGTCCTGCAAGATCCTGCACCTTCGCTGCTTGCGGTAAGCTTATTAAGGTCGACAGAAGCTTTAGGACGACCTACGACGTGATTGGTGTGGGCCGATAGACCAGGAATCGGAGCGCGACGGCGGGGCTGAGGTGGCCAAGCACTGGTCTGCTTCGATGGCGTTGAGGGTGGTCGCGGGGAGGCTGACATGGTGGTAGGCCTTGTTTTGGCGGCAGCGGCGAGGCGTAAGGCTGCGCGGCATTGCTCTTGGGCGCGAAGACCGGGTGATTACCAGGAATCGTCCCAAAAGTTCTTCGGGAGACACTTCCTGTCCTTCGACAACGTACTCCATGGTGGTGGGCAGCCAGGAGACGGACGGCGAGGAAGCGGCGGGATGCCGCACTCGAGCTAGGCTTGAAGAGGCCTAGCTCGGTGAACGGCGTGGTCGGGAGTTCCAAAGGCTTTCCTGGGCCACCCCAGACGAAGATCGGGACAAAATCGGTGTCGAAATGATCAGTTTGCTCTACCCACTCGCGAGGAAATTATCCGAATATGGCCTGAAGAGCCGGCCTGAGCGCCGAAACTTGGCGGAACCAACGTGAGGTGCGGTAGCAGTCGTGCAACGGCCCCGACCCGCCTGTCTACTCAGAATACGTCGTCGCCTACGCAAGTCGCACATTAAGAAAGCGGACACTAATTACAGCGTGAGTGAAAAAAGAGTGTTTAGCTCAGGTGTGGGCGCTTGGAAAGTTCCGGTCATTCGATCTAAGACCAGATTTAAGACCGGAGTTAAACGCTGTGTCACTAACTACAGACCGATATCACTATCAAGTGTGCCATGCAAAATGCTCGAACGCGTCATTGCTTCTAACACTGCTCAGTTTTCAGAAAATAATGGCATCTTTTTTTGCGAACCAGCATGGTTTCAGGAATGGGCTTTCATGCGAGACACAGCTTATCGAATTTACTCACGAACTACAACAGAATATAAACGGTGGCTTCCAAACTGATTGTATATCCATCGACTGTTACAAATCCTTCGCTTTCGTAGCCCCATACCCGCCGCATAGCTAAATTATCACCTTCACATCTAGATCCGTAAACAACATCGTGGATTCGAAATTTCCTATCATTTCGCAAGTAATTCGCAGTCGTCGGCAACCGCTCTTCCGGGTTAAGTGACGTCACATGTGGAGTTCCACAGGGAAGTGTTTAATTTTCATCAATGGCCTACCCGACGGTATTGTATCTAATATCAGATAAAAAAACCTAGCATCACTAAAGCATAGCTACGACTAGAAGCAACCTAAAAACAACTTAGAAGCAACCAGATCAGTGGTCAGAATCGTCCAGTTTCGCTGTTTAAAGCCTTGCGCGGCTTTGTGCAAGCCTCGCCTGATTTTTTTCGCTTCCTCTATATTGACCACGTAACCTCGCAGCAAGATCTTGACAGAACCGCTAATTGGTGCTCGTCTTGGCAAACGATCCTTAGCATGGATAAATGTAAGTTACTTTTAGTCGTAAACGCGCCAACTCGACATTTCGTTACTCCCTTAGCAACAGTACTGTAAGTGAGACATCTATGTACATATACCTTGGTATTAATGTCACACCAGTCTTATCTTGTTCTTGCCATACCGAAAAAACAACTGCAGGGACGCGTGTACTTTGATATTTAAAACGAAATCTTCGGGGTGCACCGTCAGTTACACAAGGACTAGCCTACTTCTCATTTGTTCGTCTAGAACTTGAATTTGCGTCATCCATATGGTCGCCTCACCAAGCATACGTGATTCAATCCCTCGAATCCAAAGAAAATCGTGCAACTAGCTCCGTTGTCCGCGACTACAGAAGAGCATAAAGCGTGCCCGATACGAAGCTATCATTTCCATTGCTGGAGTCACGTAGGAATATCGCACTTATCAGCCTCCTTCATAAAATAATCTGCAGCCATTAAACATCCGCACTACCTCATATTTATGCGCATCGTATATCTCGTCGTCTTCACTATCATCGAAGTTTGCAATGTCTGTTCGGGCGAACAAAGGCCTTCAAATTGTTGCGACATGACGGCATCCGACGTGGATGTGCCGTCGTCAATCGTTGAGAGACAAAGGCGGTCGGCCGAGGAAGGAGACGAGAAAAGGAGCGTTGGCCGCAGCGTCCAACCAGCCGAAGTGCCAGAGCGTTCTGTTGAGCTCGTGGCTCGCGTATGACGAGCCACGCGGTCCTGTTCTTCCCTTGCGCCGTTAGCTGGTCAAGACCGGCGCGCCGCTACAAGCTCATCGGCTTTAGCTCGTGCCACAGCATATTGGAACGGTCTTCCAGATGAAGTGGTTGACATACGTGACCCCACGGCATTTAAACGAGAACTTCAAGTTATGTTTTCATATATTTTCTTCTTTGTACTTGTGCTTTTTACTTCCACGTAGCTGCGAACATTGTAAAGTTTGGGGTTCAGCGGGTCTCGTAAGGTAGCTGGCTCCCGCCGTCCGTCCCCATAGCTGATGATTTCCAGTGAGGAGGCGCGTTCTTAAAAAGAGGAACGTTGGTATATTTACAGTTTTACAAGTGAGATAGAATACGAGTGAATCAACTCACTCGACTGTACTGCTCTACTACTATAAATGACCCTTCTAGGGTTAACAGTATTAATAAACAAACAAAAACAAAAGTATTCGGGTTTTAAAGCCCCGTGTCTGTCAACACTGAGGGCCCTGAAACCGATGTCCGCAGCTCCCGCCAATCCTGCGACTTGCCGTCCCGGCGTCCAGAAAGGAGGCAAAGGAGTTCGGGAAGTTTGACTGGGGAACACCAGTGCACCACACAATAATCACGCACCACGCCCCGACGACTTCACTGCTGGAATGTCGGCGAGGACGATGAGTCCGAAGGAGGGTTGGGGTGAAACTTGAACATGTTTAACTTAGCGCAACGACGACACAAGACAAGAGGAGACAAACCACAGCGCGGTGAAAGGTCGATGACCTCTGCTGCCGCTGCCGGGAACACTTGTAGGAAGCACTGACGGCTGCCTTCGGTTGGAAGGCCCCAACTGGTGCGATGAGAGCGGCTACAGCAGCGCTGTCCCACACTGACAAACACCTCCCAACAAAGGAGAGGTGTCGAACTCGGAGTACAGGCAGACGGTCCACGCCAGCACGTGCAATCCTCCCTGTCTGCGGCCGTATAATGAACCGCTGTTCCATGTTCCGTTTTGGCCGCCATTAGCGCCCCGTCATTGGTCCTTTTACCTGTCACTCAAGTGACGTGTTGGAAGCCCAAATTTTGGTGACGTCAAAATGACGAGTACGCGCTCATTATGCTAAAATATACGGAATCGGTTCCGTCGATGCGCGGAACAGCCAGCGAGTGGCCCCGTTTCGACGGTAGCAAACATGGCGAGCTTTTTCGCGTTGTTGGCGGCGGTCGCTCGGCGGCTCGGCAGCACCGTGGGTGCCGTGGGCGCCCGTCGACGCGCTCGACATGCCAGTCGATGAAAGAGATCGCCGTCACTTTCGCCCGAAGAAAGGAAGGTGCGGCGGTTGTGCGACGAAGTGGCCAAGGAAGGCGCGCGACGGCGCGACCGACTGCGCTGTCGGTGGTGCCTGTGTGTGTTGTGCGGCCTTCGGTTTTTCGCGAATGGCAGCTTTCAAGCCTCGTTTGGAAGCGAGGATACTATTGTCATCATGCAAGCTGCGGTGAGCAGACTGTGTGCGATGTTGTGGCGGAGGTAATCGTGCACGCCGGGATCCGTAACAAGTGGGTTCACTTCCCGTGGACGCCGGATGAAAAGGGGGCCTTGAATGTTTCCTACGGCTGCCGGCGTCATCGGATGCGTGGACGGCAGCGTTGCCGTCATCATTGCACCGAAGGACGACCATCACAAGGCGGCATTTTATCCCCGCAAGGGACATTATGCCCACATCGTCATGCTAGTATCGGTCTTCCCATCCTTTCGAGCGCATGTCCGCGTAGCGAAATGTGGCTCACAGTGGTTCACGCTTTCGTCAGATCTGCGATGCAGACATCGGAATCCTGCCGTGAACCACTGCGTCTGGGGTCAGACTGCGACGCCCACGTCTGGCGGACAACGCGGCTGCGTGAGCGCATCGAAGGGGTCCGGATTGCCGCGGCCGTACCTCTGGCCTCTAGGTGAGCAGAACAAAAAGTTGGGATATTCACAGTTTGAGCTAACGGAATATTTGCTCGCGCTATAGTTAATGCCCTGTTTGATTCGCTACAGGTACTTGGTAATAGTGACAACTGACGGGATGTCGCTCGCTGCATATGTGTCATCTTGCAGCTATCGGTCATCCGCTCCATAATATCGAGAAATTACTCACATTGTCCTGACAACCCATTTGTAGTAGTCATGCTTCGCATAGTACGGGTAAGTCAGACTGATGAGGTGTATAGCATTAGATCATGTAGATCATTCTATCATTGCTATCTTTGTGTGGCTCAGCCTTGTGGATCCCTTACATTGAAGTAGTATTTACAACACACCACTTGTATTTGTGCAGGTGACAGAGTCACAAAGGCTACAAACCAGGACCATGGCTCCTGACACCTCTCCAAGGCTGTCCTCTCAGAAACAGTGTTAAATAGGTAAGTGCTACACCGCACATGCTGCAGTGCAGTCTGTAATGAAGCTTTGTATTGGGCTAATGAAGAGCTGCTTTCGCTGCGTTCAGCAGTGCTGTACCCTCCATTAAGAATCAGAATGTGCATCTCACATTGCTGCAGCATGTGTAGTGTAGCACTTGCCTTTGCATTGCAGAAGGTGACAAAAGTGTTCATGATTTCAGCGATGACTACAATAGTGAGCATGGCAGTGCTGACCCCCAACCACTGCTTAGACAAGGAAGGTCATCACACTCCACATGTTGTATTCCTGGACAAGCTGTCCGCAATGGTAATCCACTATTTGGCTAACTGCACCACTGACAACAGCACTAGGCAAGTGTCATTTCAGTGAGAAACATGTGCCTAAGAAGTAACAATAATATAGGGGTTTTCCGTGCCAAAACCATGGTACAATTGTGAGCCACACTGCAATGGAGGACTGAATTTATCTTGACCACCTGTGGCTCTTTAACGTGAATCTCAATGTAATTACAGCAGTGATCCTGCATGTTACCCTCATGGAGATGTGTTCGCTGTCCGCAGGAACCGACCCATGTGCTGAAGTTCAGCAGCGTGACTTCTTACCTGCTAAGATGTTACCTAACAAGTAGAAGAAAACGTTTTGAAGTTAAATTTCCTGGTAATAATAAATCGCTGCTGGGTTTCATCACATGCTGTATGACCAGGTCTTTCGCAGAACTTGACTACACGTGACTGGGTCATTTTATATGGCGGTAGATAGGAACTTTTCATTTAGCAACTGTCAATATAACGCACTGTACTCGACAGCTGAGTGCTATAGCCAATTCACTGGAAAGCAAGGGTTTGGTATTGTTTTTGTTACTGCTGATCGTCCTCTAATCACGAACATTCTGACCGTTATCTGCTCTATGACTGGGAGTGCACACCAAGTCTTTGTCTCCTCACTTCCTGTATAACAACACACGGCTCGCCTTTTGCTTCACGCACAACTTGTGGGCACTGTGCTGTTTTGTTGCACATCCACCACACTGTTCCTTTTGAAAGGGCCAACTGATGCTGAAACAGATCGTCTGGCATTTAAAGTACCTTTTTCTCATTCAGAAGTGTGCTCATTTGTGAATGCAGAAGTAATGTGAAAGAATATGCACGCAGTTTCTTCAAGACAGAACCTTGTAAAAAAATTTATTCGTGTTCACACCAATGCAAAGACGGCATATACTTTCTGTAAATAAACGTACATTGTGAAACTGTAGTGTCCTGTTTTTAAAGCATTACTGACATTTATTAAATGCACAAGTTACAAGAAACATCAAGCTGAAAGAAGCACAGTGTGACATCATACTGCATGGGTAATTAATGACTACTACAATGGAAATATAGATGACATGAACATGCAACATAAAAGCGTTATATGCGTTTCAAGGAGCATCTTTGTGGTCACGTGTGGCAGGGACAAATACTGTAAACAATATCTGCGCACCTCAAATTTTGGTTTAAGTTCGGCACATGTTGTCTCTGTTTATTGCTGCGTCCCATCCTACCGCATGAAAAGAAAGGGACACATGAAATGTGCACAGTATATGAATCACAAGGTACATGGGCAATTGTGTGCACAGCTATGCATTTGAGATATGTTAGAGTAGTATAGTACCCCTAACAAGATGACCATTTGTCAGTGTTTATAAGAAAGGACAGTTGCATAAGAATGGTAGTACATGAAGCAGCAAGACAAACCAATGTATAGTGTCCAAAACGCACCTGCGCAATTGATGGGATGCTTTCCTGAATAGCAATAGCAAAGTTTTTTTCTTACAGATATAGCGTCAACATTACATAAATATAAAATGCATGCTGCAATGTAACTGGCCTAATTTGTTTACAAAAAAGTATATGTTTGGTTTTCGAGGACATGACTTTGCAAAAGGATTGATAGCTGTGACCCACGCAAAAGTCAACTGCAGTTTCAAAAAGGACACAGATAGTAGACTGTGTGATTATTTTGTTTAGTGTAAAAGCACCTTCTGTGAGTGGCAAACAGGCATATCATCCTTTAGTGCAACTTGTAAAAACACTCGTGTCATATACATTCCTACTTCGACAACTACAGTCTTTTGGTGTACAGTCAAGCATGGTCTGCATATCATTTCAGATAGCTGACTAGCACATGTCAAAAAACTTATGAAGAGCAAGCACTGCCACGAAATCTTGCAGTGTCAGTTTCACTGGAGAGAAAGGCTATGCTTACAGGCTTGCCGCATGAAATGACGCCACATGATATGTGTTGTGTGCATCATTTCAGAAGGCTGACGATCACATGTCAAAGCAACTTGTGAAGACGTGCTGACACTACCACAAGAAAGTGGAGTATCTATTTAAAAACACTTATGCACTACACTTGTCACACCAAAAAGATGACACGCAAGTAAAGAAACGTGAAACAAAGAACAGAAAAATGAAGACTAGTTAAAACGGAAATAAAATCTTAATGTTCATGGCCGACGAGGTGGCTACAGCAGCAGTGAAGACTGGGGAACTCCAGGCCCAATGGCAGCCAGGAGATGTTAGAGGGTGCCTGCGATGCATTAGGTAGCCGAACGCATGCCCCTCACTCCATCGACAAGCTCCGGATGCTGCAGCTAGGGAAATTCACATTGTATTACAGGCCACTTAATGCAAGAACACACAGGGAAACAAACTAATGCTCCATCGGTTTTATTCGGATAGGCAGCGATGAGAAGGAATTTGTCATTGAGCTGGAGAAAGAATCGAACCGTTTTTTGTTATTTATACGTTTAAAGCAGGGCCCAACCACAAGAAGTCAAATAGATTTGAAGTGTTGGTTTCACTTATTTTTGTTCCATGAAAATGTGACCCTGAATTGACTCCGCTTCTTCCTAACCTCGGTACAAGCACTTCAAAGTAGCATCGTTAAGTCTTCACACTCGAGCCTCCTTTACGTGGCAAAAAAACCTCGGAAATTGGCGGAAAACTCGTAGCACTTCTAGCCACACACACCAAAAGCAGGCCCGCCGCTGCTGGAACAGCCTGATAGGTGGCTCCGTAAATTTCCCCCTCTTCTTTTTTTTCAGAGTTATCGCCGCAACGCGGCAAACCAATGCAGCATATATCATACAGTTCTTTGCAGGCTACAACAATTATACTTATCAAATCTATTCGTTATATCATCACAAATGAAACACCGTGGTGTGCATGTTGACATAAATGTTTTACGCAACAAGTTCCTTCTGTGCAAGTTCGATTCATCAGAAATGTACGTAAAATGCACAGGGGAAACAACTGAATGTGCACGTCCATGTACGTACGCTGTAACTGCGCTCGCTCACGCACTATCGTTCACGAAATGAAAAGGTGAAGCTTACTAGATATCAGACGATAGAAGTACAGGCTTCCCCAGTTCATAACATTTTTTTTTTGCTTTTCGCAACCTGTAAGAACCAAAGCAAAGTAAACATAACGCGGTAACGGCATGCTCGGCATTGTTTACTCACCTTGCGGCTAGAATTCCATGTTTTCCTCGCTCTTCGTAGCTTCCGATATTCCTCTGCGACGAAAATACTCCCCGGTAGTCGCGATCACATTCTTTTAGCAGCATTATAGGTGACAGAACAGAAAACACGGCTCGCAGAGACGATCAGCTGTTTTTCTCGCAACGGCCGCCTTAAGCGACTTGGATTGGATGCAAAAGCGACACCCATGTGGCTACGACTCTCAAAATACGTTTGTTTTGCGTTTACTTCGCAATACGCTTCATTAATCTTAGCACCAGAAGCTCATAAAACAAATTTATTTTCATTTACGTACAATTGTTCTTTTGTCACACGCTCGCGGACGAAACAAAAGAGTTATACGGCCCCTTTGCGGCCCTCAGCCAAAAAGTCACTAAAGCCCCTAAATTCCCCCCCCCCCCGGAAATACCTAAAAAATGCTAGGGATTTCCCCAGAATTCCTACGTAAAAAACGCCAACTGCCGCACTTGTCTTGCTCAACAAGCTATGGGCGGCTACGAGCGCTTTTTATTGGCCAAATTCGAAAAACGTCGCGGCTTCCGGCGTGGGCGGCGCCTCAAGCGTGACGTAACAGGGAAAACGGAATACGGAATAAATGTACATTATACGGCCGCTGTGCTCGTGTAACAGAATGGAGCGGTTTGGTGAGAATCCCTCCCAAGGTACCATCTCACGTTGAAAACACCGAGCTAAAAGGGGTTTCCGAATTCCAACGTCCTTTTGCTGGGAAACCATCCACGGCGACATGCCCGCTTAGCTCGGCATAAGCCCTCTCCAGGAAGACTCGGCGGTCTGTGCCTCCGTCTAAGCGCCGATGTGTGTGTGTGTGCGGGGGGGGGGGGGGGGAGACAAGATACAGCTGCTCGCACAATGGCGTCTGCCTCGATGACTTGTAAGGCCAAACGTAACAACATAGAGCCATTGTAAAACGATGTTTCGATTTGTGCTTAAGGTCTCGCTCTTGCGAAGCTGCCTTAGTTTTTTTTACCTGCAAGTAATAATTCATTTCCCTGTATGTCAAAATGAGTACACTTCAATGAAATTGGCCCTCATGATTTTATTAGATTCATCAGCTGTTGGTTTCATATAGCTCTGTCTAACAAACGAGCCAGATTGAACTCATAAAGTACGAACCTGTGATCAGGGCGTGTCGCTGGAGCCAACGTTTCGACAGGCCGAGATGTCCTCCACCGGGTTTGTGCGCCACAGACGACACAGACGGTTGGGCACACACATACCTTTATTCTGCACTTGGACAAAGCCACACGACTTTTTACACATATGACATTCACTCTGCTTGTGCTCTCGTCTTCCATTCTGTCATGACGTATATAAATTCTACTTATCCGAGCGCATTTCCTTATTCAGCTTAACTGAGATTGCAGAGCCTTCGAAGGACCAATTGTTTTATAATACAACGCTATTTATTTGTAATATCACTAACCAACAGGGAATGTAACTTCACACACTAAGATATAATTAAGATTAGGTTATGTCACATCAGACAGAATCAGTTTCTGCAGAAATACAGCAAAATATGATTAAGAATGTGGACTACAACAATCATGGATGGCTTGATCCCATGCAGCTGTGATCAGCAACTCCTCCCACAAGTGTGAGTCGGGACCGACTGCGCTCATGTGTATTCGGCACACTCCACGGCAGTTGCATTCATACTGGTGAAAAATTGCCTGAACCACGGCTCTGATGACTACTGCGATAGCTCTACTCATCTCAGGCAGTGGAAACAAACTCAGGGGTTCATTTTGCGTCCCTGCCTTACAGTTCTTTTGTAGGCAACCCTGCTATCACGAAAACCTTTCGGTGAGAAGATGGATAAGTAATGAAGAAATTCTCAACAAAAGCAACGGCCAGTATGATGATAGCCCCCATGTCACCTAAGTTCAAGCTGTGTTTGTCTTTTGTGCCACAATAAAACGAAAATTTCAGACTCTCTCCAAAGACTGACTTTTAACACGTGACAAAACGCCAACTGCGACGCACCGACAGCAAAGGGCGACAACTAATGGGGAATAATAAAGAAAGCACGAACTACATGTGAGAAAAAAAATGAATGAATTGAACCGAATAATGAGAATTAACGCATAGTTTCAAATGAACCAGATATGCAGCCTGTGGTCGCAGCCGACAGGCCAATGCTGCATCTTAGTCAGACTCTGATGCTGTAAGGTCGCGGTCTTCCTGGAGCTCCAGCACATGCTCAATTGGGTGTGGACGCCCGTCAGCACCAATGCGTGCTGGTTGCACTACGCCGCCCCTGCAACATGAAATGAACAGAAGCAAGAAATGTGTAAGTAAACTATGTCCAAGAGGACTGTCCACTACATATACTGCAAGATCGCCATCGATATTGTACGAGCATATCAGCTATCTTACCCACAGTAGGTGCATTGTTATTCTTTGCAAAAGTATCGAAAGGTGGGCTAGTTGGTAATTCATACTTCTTCAGCTTACTGGGAACGCGGGAACACACAACAGACGAAGGAAGAACCACAAAACACGAGCGCTCGTGTTCTGTGGTTCTTCCTTCGTCTGTTGTGTGTTCCCGCGCTCCCAGTAAGCTGGTGTTGCTGCTGTTCTTTACAAGATCTCGCTTTATAATTACGCGTTCTAAAGGAACCATCAAACAGTAGAGCGCTTCAGAAAATGCCTCCCCACTTATTTCATTCTAGCCCTTTCGGTAGTTACTCAGAGGCGTTTTCCCCGCATCACTGCTATCCCGTAAATCGTCTCTTACTAACTGACCTTTCGCCTAACGCTCTTTGCTGTCATCGCTCACACTGCCAGCCGTATATTTACGGTGAGTCTCCTAGTTCTCTACTGTGATTCACCGCTCTTCCTATATCAGTACCGGAACACCTTCTCTGCCTATCTACTCTCCCTCACATTCCTCAGCCTCTCTTTGAATCTTATTTTGCTCTGAGATTCCCTCACCTCAAAACTTCTCCATCCCATATCTCCCTTTAAGGCCGAACCACATGCAGCGTTTTTGCCGGTGTTTAGTTCCCCGGCGTCACTCAGCGTTTCCGATCGTTCATCGGTAGGCTTAGCAGGAATGAGTGTATTGGCCGAATACGCGGTCTCGAAGATATGCGACAACTTTAGTCTCACTCAGAGATCATATATTACGAATTTGTGGTTCTTAATTTCAATAGCTGGCTTACAAGTAACTACTAGCAAATAAAGGAAAATGTGCCTTTCGGTGGCACTACGCCTCGTTGTTCGCCCTACAAATCTGCAAATGAGACATAAAAGTTTTAGTCAGGAGTATTTCTTGTTGGTTTATTGACGAAAACTGCAGACTGCTTTGCGAGGTTTAATATTCACTCCCTCTGGTCACAATGTGCGACGCTGGGCTGGCGCTGGCCTCGTCGCTTCTTATGCGGCGTTTATGAGACGACGCCGAGTGACGCAAGGCCAGAAAACGTCGGTAAGAACGCTGCATATAGTTCGGCCTTTATAGGCTCACTTGTCGTGTTCCCCTCAACGCCCAACGCGAGGCGGCCCACAGTCCCTTGATTCACATTCATTCCAGAGTGCACCTCTCACCACATGCACACCACTTAATTTCCAAATGTAAGCCCCGGAACCATACACCTTTCCGCACACCACAAAGCACCTCGAACCTATGGTATCCCCACAACAATCTGTGCTTCATTATTGCAGATTTCCTCCATCCTTATACTGCCGAGGCTTTTTCCTGCACCTCCAGGTATCTATCACCCTCATTTATCCATACTCCGAGGTACTTGTATTCGCATACCCTCGGTATTTCTTGGCCGAGTATTGACACCGCCTGATCATTGGGATCATTGAATACCATCAATCCACACTTTGCTACACTAAATCCTAGTCCTAGAGCTTCACCTTACCTTCCGCATATATTCATCAGCCGCTGTACATAATCTCGGCCGTCCGCAAATACGACAATATCGTCAGCATAAGATAAACCTGGAAGCTGCTGCTCAATCATCACGCCGCTCTTTTTATGGGACAGATTAAAACCAATGTTGCTACCTTGTAGCGCTTTTTGCGTCGTGACCATGCACAGCATAAATAACATCGGGGAGAAAGGACATCCCTGTCTCAGCCCCTTGCTAATATCAACGTTCTATTTGCTACATATTAATTCCCATTCTATGCAAACTGTATTTTTTTCGGTATATCTCCTTTAAAAGCTGTATTCAGTCGTCGCTTTATGCCCACTTCTATGTATTCCAGAAAATTTCGTGATTAACGTTGTCATACGCCCCAGGGATGTCCAGAAAAGCCACGCACATGGGCTTGTTTTCTGTTTTAGATATTTGTATACACTGAATGAGAACAAACAGGTTATGGTCTGCTTGCCTGCCGATTAGAAATCCATTCAGAAGTTCTCCCAAAATATCGTTATGTTCTGCCCACGTTTTTGTTTTTATTTTTACTGCCTGCATCGCCAACCTGTATAGTACCCACGTAATGGTTAGCGGTCTATACAAGCGAATATTATCCTTTCCTCCCTTGCCTTTAAAAATTAAGTTCTTTCTACTTTTTCGCCAACTGTCCGGTATTTGCCTGTCCTGCAAGCATTTTTATGCGGCTTTCAACAGTGCTTCTTTAGTGTTATGTCTTTGTTAATGAAGCTGACGGGAACCACATCAAAACCCGGGGCAGTGCGCTTTGAAATTTTTCCTTATGCCTTCTTCCAGTTGAAATTCGCAAGTATTGCCTTTTCCTCGGTTGCGCTCTCCTAGTTTTTAAGCGAATCGGCTGTTACCTTTCGGACGTAACCTAGCGCTTCGTACCCTTCCAATTGATTTCCTCCTTCGTCTATGTTGTTGCCTTGTCACAAACTTCCTACCTAGCGCTTTTATGTGGCTCCAAAATAGCGTAGCCGCGGCCTTTTTTCTCGTGAATCTGTGACACCCAGCGTTCACTTTCACCTTCAATTTTTGATTCGACGAATTTCTGTACAATGGATTTTTCCTCTAAATATATTTCCCCTATTTTGTTGACTTCTTCCTGCGGCCGCTTCTCATCCTTTGCCTGTCTATACTCCCGTGATGCTTCACGTCGCTTCTCGATCGCTTCCCGGATTTTCTTGTTCCACCAACTTTTTGGCTTCCTCTTTCCTTTCCAGCAAATAGTTTTCTTCTCTTTTCCCCATCTCCTTCGTCATTATATGTAACAGCTCACTAACCCGCAGGCCTTGCCTGGTATTTTGTCTACTTATTCGTCGACTCTTCCGGTATATTTGTTATTTGTTTGTCATTTAAATACGGGCTGCCAAAGTTTGATAGTACGCTCGTTTTTCCAGTTTTAAAGCCCTATGTAATGTTATGCGGTTATGATCACTACCCAAGCTGTTAATCACTTCTACGTCTATTCTAATTTCTCCCAGTTTGTGGTAAATTCCTTCAGTCATGAGACAATAATCAATATTCGATTGCTTGCTTCCGACTTCCCACGTGATCTGCCCATCCGAATTAGGCCCCGTGTTAACTATCTCCAGACTAAGTTGCTCGCAGAGATCTAGCAATAACTTCCCACTGGTGTCTGAATATACGTGAAGGTCATGAATGTGGGCATTCATGTCCCCTAGAAGGATGATTTCGGCCCCATTACCAAATCGCACTATCTCCTGATTCTTTTCTCTGCAGTAATTCCCCGTCCATGACTAAGTTACCCCTAGCCACGTTTTCTTTCTATCTACTGTGCCCAAAACCCAGAGATGCTCTGTACACGTCTCTGTCAGCCGATCCCATTCTGCTCCGCGATGAATCAGCATTCCTAAGCCTCCACCTTTCCTTTCTGATATGATCCTGTTGCACCGTCCCCAAGCATAACTGTCAATATGTGGTGGCCCTAAGGTGTGTTTCTGTAACCGCGTAAACGCCTATCTGTAATTTGCTTAACTTCTGCGCAATCTCTAACCATTTTGCTTTTTTCTGCCACCCTGCACGTTTATGCAGCTATAATAAGGCACTGGACACATGGTTCGAGCAGTGGACACGGGGTAGAGAGAATAGCAAGAGGGAAAAGGAGGACGACCTACTGAGATCGCTGGCCTGCTTAGTGTTAGCCCTGGTGCTAAATAAACCACTGCTTCGTAGGGTCAACTCCTGACTATAAAACACCCCATTTGAACTGGTGGAGGTGCTGGGTAGTTGACCGGTAGCGGTAGGTAGTTGACCGGTGACGTTTGGTGTACTCAAGGAGGTTAAATTAAAATTTGCTGGAGAAATTAAAATTTGCTGGAGTGGAGGAGGCGCCCCTCAGCTGAAGCCGCGCGCCGCCATATTGCCATAGGCAGAAGGCGCGCCTTCCGCAACGCATGCTGCAGCGGCCGCATAGATGTTCCAGATGTTCTCTGGCGTGGTGGCGTCCGGACGTTGTTGGGTACATCGTGCGTTGCGTACGGCTATATAAATCGAGCGAAAAGGTACCCTGGGGTGAAGTTTCACTTGTAAGCAGAACATTTCGAGCTTGATGAAAACTCCTCTGTATGCCGGAACACATGCTGACAGCTCGCAATCTGTCTCTAATTCCACATCTGACGGTCATTCTTTTTTCCTAACCGGTTTCTTAAGAAGACAAATGTTCGAAGCACGTCGGGGCAGGCTGTTTGACGGGAAGTCTAGAAGCCAAAAGACGGCGATCACATATATGTTCGAGGCACTTCTCGCCGAATTGTTTCGACCGGACTAGGCTGCGGACCCGGTAGTTGTCCGACTGTGCTTGACGCATTTGTAAAACACATGCAAAACCTAGTGATACACATACTTGTGCTTGTTGATGCCATTGGTGCGGAGCGCAAATAGGAAAAGGACGTACCGTTTACTATTCGTTGAAATTATATAAATAGGTGACTCCCTAGATTTTGTTATCGGTTGCCCTGTTGTGTTAGAAAAGGGTAGCTCGCAACTACGAGGTTAAGTAACGTCATTCGGACAATACGCAATCGTTGAAATTATATAAATAGGTGACTCCCTAGATTTTGTTATCGGTTGCCCTGTTGTGTTAGAAAAGGGTAGCTCGCAACTACGAGGTTAAGTAACGTCATTCGGACAATACGCAAGGACCAATTTTTTCTTACATTCGTGCCTTTTCGTTTGTTATTTGTATCTGCTTTATGCAGCGCAGCGAGTAAAACTGCAATCCTGGTTCCAGCTGCAAATAAAGCGACCTAACCAAGGCCCCGGGGTACTCCGGCCGTTACATGTGTTCGAATTGAACAAAGTTGTTGAAGATGTGACAGTTGCATCACCTACACGGCAGCATTACGAAGAAACGCTTCATGTTTCCTAAGGGGAGACAAACAGTTCAAGATGAAAATTCTGCAGCAGAAAAATTGCAGGCTGACCCAAGAGAGCGATAATAAACGAGATCAAGGATCAAAAGCTCATGTCTGAGTAGGGAAGGGGGTGTTCACTGCGGTCTCCCCCCAAACAAACAGCAACCCCTCCACAGGGCACGAAAAGACCAGAAAAGCACGTATCCATCCGAGCTGCGGGCGTTTGCGTTAACGCTGCACTTCTTTTCTCCATCAGCTATGAGTATGTACAGTGCCGTCCACTCTTAGGGTGAACACGGCTCAGCGTGGCCGCGCTCTGCGGAGCGCCAGTGCATCCAGCCAACGCCGGTGCTGGCACGCCCGTGATCGCTTCCCTGTAGTACAGCAAGAGGAGCACGTTCCCAAGCGTCTGCGCCGTTTACATTCGTAGTTTAATCGACCACTGTAGCAGAGCGCACCATACGAGAACGGTATACAGAATTCAATCAAAGGAAATGCTGCCTTCACAGATGAGTCACTGCCTCGAAAAAGATAGCCCAATGCAGCACAAAAACTCTACTGTACTTTGATTGTTGATGACAAATGAGGAAACATGTTCGGATTGTGGGCGACTAAATGGGTAGATATGTGGACTTTGGGACTGGAATGCATGATGATAGACTGCGTGTATATATGCTCGTTGGCTTAAACTTACGACATAGGGTGCCACTTGGGCTCGAGAAGCGTACGTTGGGGGGCTAGTTGGTAAGACATAATTAAAGAATTTATAACTGCGCTAAGGACGAGATACCAGAAACGAAGTAGACAGGACGATCGTCCTGTCCACTTCGTTTCTGGTATCTCGTCCTTAGCGCAGTTATAAATTTTTTAATTATGCCACTTGGGCGTTTTTAATTGATTCATTGACAGGATAAGAGAGAGCCGATCCAACGAAATAGCATCGAAAAGCTATATATCTATAGAAATAGTGTCGAGTGCAAGCTGAATGCCCACATTTGAAGCACGTCCATGCAAATCTAAAACTATTTTTTTGGAGGTTAAGAGTTTGTCTTGAGAAAATAAATGGCTTCCAAGCCTTGATGAGCATATCCTTGAGTGTGGAGCTTTGGACTTCCACATTTATATTCCGCTCAAAGAAAGTGGCCAAACTCCACATATGCGTAAGACTCCGTCACATGACGAATGAAATAAACAGGAAAATGAGTGCCGAGAAGTGAGGTGTGCTCTTACGAGAATGATTATATTTAAAAATCAATGATACAGACCCTTCATCGGTGGGCATGCTTGCAGGGAAAACGCCAAAAGAATCAGAATAAAACTGAATTTGGCTTCTTATTCTTGACAACTTCTCCCTTAATGCTCGCCGTAACCGTTAAAAACCACGGCGGAGAGGCGCGATGAGCGCGGCGGGCGCGCTTTAGCACCCGTTTCTTGCCTATGGCAAGATGGCCGCCGCGCGCGCGGCGCGGCTTCACTGCGGCCCACAGCAAGTTTTATTTAAACCTCCTTGGGTGTACTACCAGATAGGGACTCTGGTACCTCGCAGAAAGCTTGTGGGAGACTCGCGGAGGAGTCGACGGAACCCATAACCACACCAATGCGTTACGAGCAAAGCACGTAGGCGTAGTTGAGGCATCATGGCGATTTTTTGGCGCGTCTGGTACTGTGACGTGAACGCACGAGCAAGCTGACGACATTCTTCAGCATGTGCAGCTGCTCGTGAGACAGTTGTCAACTCTGAAGGGTCCGGGCGATAAGGTAGAATTGTGTCCATTGTGGAGGATGGTTCACGTCCATATAGGAGAAAATTGAAAATCCACATGTTCTCTGCGTTGCAGTGTTGTAGGCATACGTGACGAAAGGCAGTATGCTATCCCAATTGCAGTGGTCGGATGAAGCGTACATGGCCAGCATATCACCAAGTGTACAATTGAAACGCTCTGTCATCCCATTTGTTTGCAGATGATATTGTTACAAGAATATATTTCACACTGCCGAAGCAAGGAAGGCACCAAAGACGACGACGTGATGTTGCGTGGGGCACGCTCTCCGCCATCTTGCCTTATGCTTAGGCGTGGCGTAAACATATTGTAAGTACGCCTTGCTCCCCTGTGTGCCTTCACGTAACAATATGTCGTGGTGGTGCGGTGTATGATGCGGCACTCGCTCAACAACGCTGTAATAGCGTCGGAGAGAAAAACTCGGCGGCGATCACTTAGTAACTCCCAAGGCGCTCCATGCCTTAAGATGAGGTTTTGCAGTATGAAACTGGCAACGTCTCTTGCGGTAGCAGAAGTTGACGCAGCTGTTTAAGCGTACCGCGTAAGGTGATCGATAGCGACGACCCAGCGGTTGCCACTTTGAGTGTAGGGAAGCGGACCGTAGAGGTCGATGCCGACGCGATCAAAAGCTCGGGCGGGACATGGTAATGGTTGCAAGGGACCCGGTTGTATGTTGACGACGCGTGCCAACGACGCGTCTTGCGTCGTTGGCACGGAGCGCAAGACCTGATGTAGCGGCGATCGAAATGGTATTCTGCCTTTTTCTTTCACGTTTTTTCTTGCTTTTTGCAATACTACCTGTCAAAGAGGCTCCCCTGGTTGTGTTCACCGATATAGCTACCCCAAAATCAGAAGGGCACGCGAGCCCCCCCCCCCCCCCCCCCCCCAAGAGCTACTGCGCGTCCCGCCACTCGCCAACCCACCTCATGACCAAGCTTCCTATGAAAGTGAATTCTGTCTCCTAGGAACCCCCCCCCCCCCCCTGCGCACCTCCCTGTTGATTTGCACTACCTCGAAACCTTTCTCCCGACTCAGTCGCCATATCTCTTTTTTTAACGCGAAAGTGTTTTATGCCGGGCTCCACCAAGACTTCAGTGACGTATTTCCGTCACGGAAATGACGTTGAAAAAATTTACACGATCAGATGGCAAAGAAAAAAAGTTCCGTCAACGTGCATCGAACCCACGATTGCTCGGTCCGCAACAGTAGATGCCGGGCACGCTATCTGCTGCGCCACGGTCACAGACTCTAGAGGCTTTACAAACGCACCTTTTTATCTACCACTCTCCCTGTCGGCGGTAAAGTAAATCGTGATACTCTGACCTCCGCGATTAGCACCTGCAACGCGTTGCACGTACGTCCCATTCGGCGCATTTTCAATAGAAGTTTTCAATAGAAGGTTGGGCTGAGGTCACCACCTTGCGGTGACGACCTCAGCCCAAGCGTCGTAAAAGCGTCGGCCTCGTTCATAACATCACGCTAATCCAAACCAAAAATAGCTCTGCGACGCGCGCCTGGCTGGAACACCCCGTTCCCCGCTCACGCGCTCGCCCCCCCCCCCAAAAAAAAAAAAAAAATCGCGGCTGGCCTGCGGGGCGGCACGACGCGCTTTGCGTTTCCACATTTTAACATGCCGCAGGATGGCGACCAAGTTTTGCGTCCAATATGCGACGCTTTTCTGGCTGTCACAACTCGTTCTCCGATTACGCTTTCACCGTTAACTACTACAGCTACCACAAGGGTTTGTTTAATCATTTAACATGGACGTTAGTCGTCGGGATGGAGATGTACCACCAATCATCAAAGTGGGTACATACACGTTAAACGGTACCATGCATAGGCGGAGAGTTCATTTTACTGGAGGGGGCGGGGGCCTGACTTGCTCTTCCACATTTCTCTGTCACTCTCCCTATATATATATATATATATATATATATATATATATATATATATATATATAGTGAAACCTCGGTGATACGATGACGGCTCGTACGAATTTCGGTGTGGTACGAATTTTTCTGTGGTCCCGGCCAAGGCCCATTAGCCTGCAATATATTGGAGTACGGTTGTTGCGAACCGATTTTCACCCCGCGACGTTTGATACGAACGTACGCTATCGCACAGATACGAACAGGTGCTGCCCGCGCTGTCGCGGAAGAAGCGGCAGTCACGCGCGGGCATGCGTGCTGCGCGATCATCAACGGTACGTCGTTGCCTCCGAGATAGTGCGCGCGAATCTTGGAGGCCTTTAGGCGCCTTCGCGTTTAGATTACAGATGACGCTGACGTCGCGCTTTTTTTTTTTTTTCCGACGTGTTGACGCGTGCTCCTGTGCTCGAGGCAGCAGCGTCTTTGTACTGTGTTAACACGTGTCTGCCACGTCGATGCAAGCCATGTCCCCGCAATCAGACGTTCTATGAAACAAGACTGAAACTTAGGCTGCGGTCCGTCATGAAGTCCCATTAAAGGTGGACGAAGACCCCAAGAGACGAAGCGGACGGTCTGGGCGAAGTATCTTGGCATCTATCTATCGTGTGCAAAGCGCTTCTTAAGTCACTTTCCCCGCAGTACTCTAGTGTCATGCAGAAAAGCGTAGTGAGATTAGGAAGGGGCTACTAGCGGTCACTGGGCACAACACATTTGGTTCATTAATTACACACGCGCGCATATTACATACGTGCGCACACCGTATATCTACGAATACAAGTATGACCGTTAACGCCTAAAAACTTTACTGGCAGTCGTTCAGAGCTGTTCATGACGTCGCTGCGGCCCTGAGAGACACTGAATCAAAGCGTATGCCAACTTTCTTTTGTTACATACTAATTTTCCATGTTTTCTGGTGATACGAGATTCGTATCACCGAGGTTTTACTGTATGTATGCATATATATATATATATATATATATATATATATATATATATATATATATATATATATATATATATATATATATATATATATATAAATATATATATATATATATATATTATATACATACATATGTATATACATACATATATATATATACATACATACATATACATACATACATATATATATATATATATATATATATATATATATATATATATATATATATATATGTATATATATATATATATATTTGTAAAGAGAGAAACAGGAGACAACGCCTGTTCACTAGGCCGGCTGTTCTATTTCTGAACCTCTTCTTCCTCCCCTTCGCCCTAGCTGCCCGCGCGCCAGAGCCTCGGTGCCGCTCTTCGTCATCACACTCGGCCATGACTGCGACTCGCGGACCAGCCGACAATGTCTCCGGTGGGCGGTGTTGGCTACATCGCGGTGGTCGGGTTCGACCACGCCGCAACTTGTTTGGGAGACCTGCCCGAAGAGCCTCTGGTGGTCGACACTGGTCGAATCGCTGTGGCCGGTCTCGACCACGCTGGGACTTAGCCTGAAACTTTGCCGACGCTGTCTTTAAAGGTTGTTCTCGGCCATAGTGCGACATTGCACGGGAAGCTGGCTCGTTTGTCTTTGGTTGACGAAATTGGCTCTTTCGCGGTAGTCGACGTTGCCTGCAACGATGCGGCTTGGTTCGTCGATCTGCCTTAAGTGGGTCTGGTGGGCGACCCTGGCTGTGATGCAGCGGTCGTCGCACGCCAAGAAGACAATGGTTGTGCCGCCTCAGCTTGACGCTCTGGTCTTTATCTGCGTTTGCGTGCAAAGCCGGCGAACACTTGCGCAACGCCGAACGCGTGCGAACTCGGACAGGCAGCGGGACGGGATCGTCGTGATTCGACAGAGCAGCCTCTCCCTCAATATCACCGTACTTTTTTGCTCTGTGGTGACTGTCCGAACGACTTGCATTGGCCTCTGCAAGTGAAACGCTCACACACTCGGCCAATGACTGCCGCGATTTCCGGGGCTGTGACTTCCCAGTGAGGGTCGAATCTGGAGTGGAGGTTCGTTCATCGCTTCCAACTTGTTGCGAGGAAACTGACGTCCCACAGCAGGCCGACGGCTCCGTCCGCTCTAGTGCTGACCAGCTTAGAGGCCGCGTCGGCGGCCGCTGTGAATGGGGTGTGGTCTCGGCGTCTACACGGGATGGTATGGTGTGAGATACTGATGCAAGAAGTGGTGCGCCTGGTTTCTGAGGTATGTGCGTACCAGGACAGGTTGTCAAACTGCCTGCTGGTGAGCTACAATGCACAGTTGCAGCCTCGAGGTGGTTCTCCTCCTGAGCTACATCCTCGGTAGCAGTCAGGTTGGACTCGGTGCTCGCATAGGGCTTATAAAGACTCCGTCCAAAAGCAACTATGAGCTTGTTGCTCCATTCCGTCCAGGACTGCTGCTGCACGCCTTCGTATCGATGCCACGCCGCGGCACCATTCCGAAGGCGGTCAATTGCCACGCACCATTTCTGTTGGTCCGTCCACGCTTGGCGAGCTCCAAGAGCGTTGACGGTGGCCACCCAATGGTCGGCGTCGTCCTGGAAGCCGCGGAACTCCGGTAGTTCGCAGGCAGCCGGTGATGGTGATACGGCAGCCGAAACTCCGGGGCATGACGACGCCAACCAGTCGAGTTGGTATGAGAGCTCCGTGAGGGCACACCGCAGCTCTCTGCGGCTCTCGGGTGAGCTCTCTTCATGGTCTTGCGAGGCGGCGGCGGCCAACGCGGCATTGAGCGAGTGCAGTGCTGGCAAGGCGGCAGGACACAGCACGGAGATTGACGCTGCCAAGGCGTTCACCGTGACTCGGAGTCGCGCGATGGTGGCGGAAAGCTCGGCGGCGCTCTCGGGCGATCCGCGCGTGGAGCCTGTGGTGACATCCGAGGAGTATGACACGATCAGCGTACTCACAGAGGAGGGACCCTTGTCCGAGGGAGCTTGGACAGCACCCCTAAGTGGCCCGGGTGCCGATGGAGTACTGAGTACGCCGTTGTCGCTGCGGGAAGCGTGGACGGCATTCCCGGGGTCCTTGCCGTTGGAAGCGTCAATCACGTTCCGAGGTAACCGGTACCCGTGCGATGTCCTGTCATGAACTGGTACTGCGGCGTCGATGAAGGAGGGTTGAGCCGCCGAGGAAGCCTGGACGCCGTCCACGGACGGTGCCTGAAGCGCCGACAGATTGGCAGGTGGTGGCGAGGAGGCATGTACGCCGTCCCTGGGCGAGAGGAGCCCGTGCGCATTGTTGCCGCGAAGTAGCACGTCACCGGACAAGTAGTTCCCCGGAACCACAATGGAGGCCTGGACGCCGTCCGCTGGTGGTGGGATGGATGCTTGCCGCGGAGGTCTACTTGCGGGTTCCATCAGCGAGGAAGCGTGACGGCGTTCCTCTGGAAGACGCGTTGCCTCAAGCTAACAGCTGGGGTTCAACGAAGCCTTTCGACGACTGCGCCATTGTAAAGAGAGAAACAGGAGACAACGCCTGTTCACTAGGCCGGCTGTTCTATTTCTGAACCTCTTCTTCCTCCCCTTCGCCCTAGCTGCCCGCGCGCCAGAGCCTCGGTGCCGCTCTTCGTCATCACAATATATATATATATATATATATATATATATATATATATATATATATATATATATATATATATATATATATATATATATATTGTAATGAAGAAGGAACAAGAGACAACGCCCGTTCGTAGGCCGGCTGTTCTTATTCTGACTTCAGCCTCGTCTTCCCGTAGCCGAGCGCGCGTTCGCGCCCCAGCGGCGCTGTCTTCCTTACACTCGGCCACGACTGCGACGTAGCATGACGAGCTGCCGAAACGTCTCTGGTGGGCGAAATTGACCGCTCCTTGGCGGTCTTTGCAGATATCGGTTCCGCTGCGACTGGAGTGTACATGTTTCTGGCGGTCGGCACTGGCTATTGAGGGAAGGTCGTAGCTGCCGCTGTCGCTTCTCTCGTCGCATTTCTTGACGAACTGTAGGAGGTTTACGATGAACGGCATATGACTGCACTGATGTGTTGTCACCGCAGTTCTGTCGTTGCGCGCGTCTCTGCAGCTTTGCAGCTGACGGACCAAATCTCATCGACGCTCTTCCACCGCACGAGCTAGGTGGAGCGTACCACGCTGCCGTGTAACGGGCGTTTATTCTTTTCAGGCTCCACATAGAGGACAGCTGCATATGCCCCCCAATTTTTGGTTTCCTTGTCTGAGTGAGGGGCATCTCAGGTACGAGAATAACTGGCCGCTCCATGTGCTCAAGCACTGGTGAGCATGGAGGCGGCATCGCTAACTGCTGTGGCTTGTGGGTGGTCTTGTTTGGTGTGGAGAGTAGCCACGTAGCTTCTCCCATCTGTGGCGGAGAACACAGCTCGCGGCCAGTCGTGTCTGCCGCGGGACAATCAGCGAAGCTTTCGTTGGAGTGGCTGCTGCGGGCACCTTCAGCGCCGGGGGGGGGGGGGGGGGGGGAGTGATTATTATTATGTGAAGGAAAAATGCGATAGCAAGAAACTAATGCTATACGAATTGAGGCTCGCTAATGGGTACTCACAGTTTGAACAGCGCTCCTGTTGCAAAGGCGGCCGAAGCAGCGAAGGAAACTAGCGTGCCTCAAGTGTCGAGCTGTGACACTTGATAGTTCGCGCTCATCTTCTGTTTGTTCGCTTAGCGGCGTCTCTTGAGCTCGAGTGACTTTCGTACGCTCCGTAACATGAGCGCGGACATCACGGTGATAGCTTGAAACATCCCTCTTGCCCTCACCACGAGAAAACCGCGCGAGCAGACAGCGGAAGGCCAAGGTTCTCGCTGCGCAAATATAGAAGAAGCGAGCGAGTTCGCCGACGACTTTTAAATGCGCCCGTCGCGCTCCTAGCGCCATCTCGCTGGTAATGAAGAAACGCTTATAAGCGCCGGCCGTCTCCGAGTCCGTCCAGCGGTGAAGGGTGTGTATATAACGCTCGCCGTTAGCTACGTGCAGGACCTGCGTTCCGTGGCGTAATGGTTAGCGCCACTCGCTGCACAGCAAGAGGTCCCTGGTCAACACCACCTAGACTAGCTAAGGCCTCTCCAAATCCTCCTCTCCCCAGCGCCTACGTCACCATACTACGACGGAGCTGCTTCGTCGTCTCTCGACGCTTTCGGGAAAAGGGAGACATACCGCCCTACCGACTACAACCTGCTCCGACCGGTCTTGCGGTCTGTGTGCTGCTGCGCACGCGCGAAGTAAAGCAAGCCGAAGTGTCGAATTTGGGGAAATTCCCAGTAACGTTTTTCGTAAACTTCGACCGCAAAATTAAACCATTATTTTGTGAGACGCATGCGTAGCAGTAAGCATCATATTTTACAACGTTAAAATTGGGTTTACGCTAGGCTTTTGTGCCATTTTTTATATTGTAGCGCAGTGCTCGAAGGTTGAATACATCCGCAGGACAGTAAACATCAGTGGCCTCGTGGTTCTTTTGGTGGTGCTGTGATTTTTCGAGCGGTTGCGTTGTGAAATTGTGTTTGTGTATTTTCGTGCTGAGTGCATCGGCGAGACTGCTGGTATTTATTTATTAACGGTGACATGAGTGAGCTCAACCAAGAGTATTTGCGTCGAGCGGGCAAGCTGTGATAATGCCTGGGCATTGCTGTGTACCGCGGTGCCGCGGGAACTATGACGGTGGAGAATCTGTGCGCGTGTTCACGTTCCCTTCGGACCCAGCAAGAAGAACTCAGTGGATTAAAACTATTCACCGTGCGGACTTCACACCAGGAAACCGATCAGTGGTAAGGCTAACATTTCTTTTAAGTGCCGTTGTTTACACTTCTGCATTGCGTAACACCGCGTGGATTGATGTGCGAGATAACGAGGACGCCTACTCTAGATTGAAAAGAATGTATGTGTAGCCAATATGCTGTTCCTTTGCTAGATTGAGTCAACGCGGAGTGGCACAGTATAGGTAACATTAATCACCATGAATTTGTTTGAGAAATATGCGAAGTACCCATTACTTTGCTGCCACGAACATGAGATACTGCTTCTGAACTTAAGATACTGCGTTATTCTAATGTCCTTTTTAATATCCCAGGTCTGCGAGCGCCACTTCAAACCATCCGACATGGTAGACTCAACAAGCTACGTGGATACAAAGACCGGCAAAGTAATTGAAGCAAAGCTGAAGCTTACGCGTCTTCGACCTGACGCAGTTCCAAGCATATTGCCGAACTGTCCTGCTTACCTTTCCGCCCCAGCCTCAAGCACATGTCGAGAGGCCCCACATGAAAAGAAAGCGCGTCGAGAGGCAGCTTTCCTGCAAGATGCCATCAAAATGTCCACCGAGACGCATCACGAGGAAGGGCAAAATAACAAAATTGATACTTTTCAGGCGCTCTTAAACTGCCTCCCATGTATCAAGGTTTCAAAATTCTGGGCAGTAATTCCACAGCATGACTGCGTGCTCTTCCTCAACCTCACTGTCGATGATGCCCCAGCTATCAGAAAATCAGTAAAAATCACAGAGGATCTCTCTTTGAGGCTGTTTTTTCAAGACGTCGAGGTCACCAAAGTTGATGGCATAGACTTTCCAAAAACTGTGAATGACATTCGGTGCTTGACAAATCTTCTGGAAGCTGTTGAGGGATTTGATGAGACACCTGCCTTGAACTCCGAGGACAAGACCAGGGGCATACTAAAGCTCGTAGTGTCACTTCTTGAGGACGCAATGAATCGGGAATTGCAAGACGAGGAGCGGAACGATTCTTGTACCTTCTTAAGGGAGCAAGTCATCCTCCTTTTGAGCAAGTCACCCCGCTACTCTTCAGACTTGCTGGTATTTTCGAGCCTGTTATTTACCATCTCTCCCCACGCCTATAGGTACTTAGGAACTACGGAGGTCTCAAACTGCCGCATGAATCAACAATCAGACGTGTATGCAATTCTCCTGTTGTGAATCCCGCAGCTGAACAGCAGGATGTTTCATTCCTGCTGTATGCGAAGAAACTCGTGACTGCAATGAAGGATCATGAAAAATCGGTGGTACTCATGATGGATGAAATCCATATACAATCGTACTTGGATTACAAAGGCGGCACAATCGTTGGCGTTGCCAGTAACACTTCAAATGCAGCCAAGACGGCACACGTATTTATGATGCAGAGCCTTCTGTCACCTCAAAAAAATGTTCACATTTTGCCCGTTGATAAAATCAATGCTGAACAGCTTCACACTGTCCTCCGAACCATCATAAATGAACTTGAAAAAGTTGGTCTTCGCATCATTGCTGTTATCACTGATAACAATTCTATCAATCGCAGAACAATGTCTCTTTATATATATATATATATATATATATATATATATATATATATATATATATATATATAGGATAAAGAGAACTTCTTCTGGCTACTGTAATAAAATTGTGAAAAACTTCGTACTGCAATTTATATACCAACCAAAACAAATATTTCTTCTGTGCAGCCTTCTTCGGAGGATGTAATTAATGAAAATCCTCCATCTTCCGAAAAAGGCTGGACCGTCAGCCGAAACTGTTAGGCGAAAATAAATATCTGTTTTGTTTCCTGTATTGCAGTACGAAGTTTTTCAAAAAAAAAAGAATATATATATATATATTCACCATTAAGCCGCGGCAACGAAAAAATGAAGGAATGGATTCGCAATGCGCCGCAAGTACGCCAACGAGCGCGCGACAATATGCATTTCTGAAAACGCGTCCTCTGCACCCGTCGTAGTGTGATGACGTCACGGAGGAGTGGAGAGGCCTTAGCTAGTCTAGGTGGTGTTGCCCTGGTTCGATTCCGCGCTTCGGAAGCATTTTTCTGAATTATTTTTCTTTGGGGCTTTAATATATATATATATATATATATATATATATATATATATATACTTATACATATACGGTGCATGACGGCGACGGCAAAATCCAGCCGAGACTGTCCATATAATTGCTATCGCAATAAAATGAAGAGAAGTGCGCCCCGCAACTGTCTCGAACAGGGCCGGACACCTCAGCAGTAGCGCACGGGGGGAAGGGGCGGAGGATGATAGAGAGCGGTAGGAGAGGAGGTGGTAAGGAGAGAGAGAAAAGAGAGAAAAAAAGAGAGAGAGTTAAGGAGGGAGAGAGCGTTCTGTTCGTCACCCGAAGGGAAACCCGCGAAGCAGGCAGCCGAGGGGAAAAGCCGTCAAGCAGGTCAGCAGGCCAGATGTAAACAAACGCGCGTCACCAGCGGGCAGGAGAAGAGTTCGGCGCGGCCGGAACATAAACGGGCCGTGAGGCGCGTCGATGCAAAAAGCATTCACGGGTGTGTGTAAACAAACACCGCGTGAGTGGACTGCGTGCGCGGAGTAAACAGACAGGCTGTGGGGCTCGTCTACTCACAGGCGCGCACGCAGCGCGGTGCCGGTGATCAAGTCCAGCAGCGCGGAGAGAGCGCGTTTGATGTGCTCGCGGCGGCACTCGGGGAAGAGGAGCTCCGAGGTGGTGCACCTAGGAAGGCCGAGTCTGCCGTAGACGTCCAGCAGGGCGGCCCTGTCTGCGTCGAAGGCTGGGCAACGTAGGAGAAGGTGTTCCAGCGTTTCCATGTCGCCGCAATCGACACAGTAGGGGCTGCCACGACCGGAAAGGCGATGCATCCTCTCGGCGGCACGGTGGCAGCCGATGCGCAAACGCAGGAGTGTCCCCCGGTCAGCCCGGGAGAGTCCACGAAGGGGGAGGCGTCGTGGAAGTTTGCCCGCTGCCACGCGAGGGTCGGGATGACGCTCTCGCACGTAGCGGGCCACCAGGAGTCTGCCGACGTCGGCGGTACACACGAAGTCGGTGACCGCCGTGCTGGGGTGGTGTGCTGGGGTGGTGGTTTGCAGCGCGGTCAGCTGCCTCATTGCCCGGGATGCCCACGTGTGAGGGGACCCAGTGGAGCTTGAGGTCGCAACCACGCTGCTGGATGAAGCGCAGCTTCCTGGCCAGGCGCTGAGGGAGCAGATTTCCGTCAGCTTCGCGTTTAACAGCAGCTAGAGCCGCGCGGGAATCACAGATGATGGCTGCAGTCGCCTCGCCGATCAGGTCGGCTGCTAAGTCGATTGCCGCGAGCTCAGCCACCGTAGACGAGGCGATGCACGGGAGGTGGCACCTCCGAGTCTCTCCGAGAGATGGCGCCACACACGCTGCAGCGGCGCTTCCGTCGGGTAGCACCAATGGGTAGCCCCGAGCCGTCTGCGTAAACAAGCAGCCGCCCGCACAGCTGATCACTCACGAGAGCGGCGCATTCCTGCTGCATAGCTGCGATGGGGGTGCGTGCCTTGGCTTTGATTCTCGGGATGTGCGTGTGGACATCCAAGGGGGTGTGGCGGTGAGGGGGAGTCACCGGCCATCGGTAGGGAGGCGTATCCGGCACGATGGTGCGCAGTTCGCTGACGCGACGCCCCATGCAGGAATGCGAGAGCGTGGCGAGCCGTTCAACCAAGCGCTGCCCCTGTGCGGTGTTGTTTAGGCGCAGCACATGGTTGAGCGCCCGTTGCGTTGCCCGGAGAGACAGCGGCATATCTCCTGCCTCGGCGAGTGCGGGGCCCACTTGGGAATTGTGGGGCAGGCCATACAGTTCGCGCACGGCATTCCTGTGGTCGGTGTCCAGGGCGGACCACTGTAAGGCACTTAGGGAGATGAGCGGCAGACCATAGAGAGCCTTGGCCGATGCCACCGCGTTGTAGATCCTCAGTGCCAGCGCCGGGGTACAACCTCGACCGCGTGCGAGGAGACTGCGGGCAGCTCCCAGCACTTTGCGGCTGTATTTGCCAAGCGCCGAGGTTATGCGCCTCATGACCTTCGTCAGCGAGCACAGCGATGGATGGCTTGGGCTCTTCTGGCGCCTTTACTGTAGGTGTGGCAAGCACGAGAGGAGCTGGTATCTGCATGTGCCCCAGCGAAGGCGAATCTGGGGCCGGTTCCTCCAACTGCGCTGGATGAGGGGTGGTCTCGGCCTCTCTCAGTGACGTTATGGCGCCGGGTTCCGGCGCAGTGCAGCACGTGCGTCTGATGTCAGTTGTAGGGCAGCCCGAGCAGCTTTCTGTCGTGGGGCTTGAGGGCTCCGATGGACCATCGAGCTGGTGCTCCACGTGAGCTCGATGTCCGAGAGAGGGAACGTTAGTAAAGGGCACAGCTGTACCGTACCCTTCATGATCTCGTTCACCGAGAGGGGGCAGGGTGGTGGAGGGTCGAGGTGGTGTGCCTCACCTCTCCCATCCGTGGTATAAATTGGGTCGGCAGGGAGGGAATCACAGGCATGAGAAAGTGGTCGAAAAACAGTAGTCAATCTTGCACACCACTGATGGCAGGATTGTTGTGCCATGCTTTGGCAGCATCATGAAGGCGGTCAATGGCCACGCACCATTTCTGTTGGACCGTCCACGCCTCGCGAGCTCCGAGAGCGTTGACGGTGGCCACCCAATTGCCGGCGTCGTCTTGGAAGCCGCGGAATTCCGGTAGTTCGCAGGCAGCCAGTGATGGTGATACGGTAGGCGAAACTCCGGAGCATGACGACGCCAACCAGCCGAGTTAGTATGACAGCTCCGTGAGGGCATACCGCAGCTCTCTGCGGCTCTCGGGTGAGCTCTTTTCATGGTCTTGCGAGGCGGCGGCGGCCAACGCGGCATTGAGCGAGTGCAGTGCTGGCAAGGCAGCAGGACAAAGCACGGAGATTGAAGCTACCAAGGCGTTCACCGTGACTCGGAGTCGCGCGGAAAGCTCGGCGGCGGTCTCGGGCGATCCGCGCGTGGAGCCAGTGGCGACGTCCGCGGAGTAGGACACAGCATTCCTGGGCAACGGCACGCCGTGTACTATGTTGGCGGGGCCGGGGTAAGCCTGCCCTTGAGCCACCGAAGAGGCCTGGACGCCGTCCTTGAATGGTGGCACAGGTGCTTCCGGCAGTAGTAGAGAGACGGGCTGCATAATCGTTCCTTGGAGGGAAGGTCCGCAGCGCCGATGAGCCACGAGGTCGCACTTACGGTTCATAGTTCGTAGACTGCGCCATTGTAATGAAGAAACAGAGAAACAAGAGACAACGTCCGTTCGTGGGCCGGCTGTTGATTGATTGATTGATTGAAGCCTATCAATTTTGGCACATACCCACTCTGGGGGATTGGCCAAGAAATATTATTGTAGCCACGGATGTCAATTACGTTAATTTTTTTGCCTCCCTATTACTAAAATAGAGAAAAAAAACGCGAAGATAAAGAGCAATCTAATTACAAAAGGTAATATAGCCTATGAATTACAATTTTGAGCCGACCAGACAGCTGAGTTTACCTGAACCGACGAAATTTGGCTCTATGACTTACTTTTAATCACATTTTATGATTATGTCGCGAGTATTTTTCCAGTATTTCTTACACCTTACGTTGGAATACGTTTAGTTGCCGAGATGAAATTACGCACAGCATCAAAAATTTCTCTATGACAATGTCCCAAAACAGAGGCACCCAAATTTAGAATATTTTCTGCAGTTAAATTTAAACCAATCGTCGAAAATGGCTGTTCTTATTCTGACTTCTTCTGCCCCGTCTTCCCATAGCCGAGCGCGCATTCGCGCCCCAACGGCGCTGTCTTCCTTACAATATACATATATATATATATATATATATATATATATATATATATATATATATATATACCATGCAGTCCTATCAGTTGCCGCCCCGTCAATCCCGTCCTGCACCATGGACGGGCCGTGCCCCAGGGAACCGATGGCGCACACCTGACAACCGCCCCATATGCTTCGCATGCGGTTACGCCGGCCACGTGGCGCGCTATTGCAATCGCGTGCAGCCGCCTAGAGACGTGTCGCCTGCCACCGTCCAGTCGAACCGCCCGTATTACGACCCACCTACGCCTCCGTCGCCGACGTCTCGCCCAGCTGCACCTACCCGCCGTTCACCGTCACCACGACGCCGCTCGCTGTCACCGATGCGGCCACGTTCGGTCCCACGCGACCAGGAAAACTAGTCGTCGCAGTCCACGAGGCAAGGGCTGCGACGCTATCGAACTGCGAAAGCCCTCAGCGAAGCCCATCGAACGTGATAGACGTTTTTGTGGACGGTGTTCGCGCATCTGCGCTTATCGATACTGGAGCCGCCGTATCCGTTATGGACGCTAAACTAAGCCGCCTGCTACGAAAAGTGACGACGCCACTTTCCGGGCTCTCCCTCCGTACAGCCAGCGCCCAAAGTATTCACCCGACGGCAGTATGCACAGCCCGTGTCATCATTCAGGACGCTCTGTACGCCGTCGAATTCATCATAATTTCTTCATGCTCTCACGACGTCATCCTGGGATGGGATTTTCTTGCCCGCCACGCCGCCGTCATTCATTGCGCACCAGCCGAATTAGAGCTCTCACCATTCTCACATTTGACGCCGGCAGACAGTTCATCCGCTGCGACCAAGGTATTCGTCAAAGACGACATCACACTTCCTGCAAATTCGTCAACGGCTGTGCCCGTCTATTGCACCGGTCTCCGCGCCGCCGTTGCACTTCTTTCTCCATGTGACCGCGTTTTCACTAGGAAAGGCTTGCTGGTGCCATTTGCGACCGTGGAAATCACTCAGGGCGAAACGGATATTTTTGTGACCAACCCATCCCCGTTCATGGTTACGTTGGTGCGAGGGGAATGTCTCGGCAGAGCGGAACCCCTCGAAGACGCACAAGTTATGGACGCACCGGGTGACACGCACTGCGCCAGCTCCCGTACGCTCAGTGCTGTTTCCACATCTGATTCGTCATCCGCTGATGTATTTCGTTCCTCGATTGCTGACAACCTTACGTCGGTCGAGCGCTCCCAGCTTCTATGCCTGTTGGAAGAATTTCGTTCTTCGTTCGATGTCGCGCAAACTTCTCTCGGCCGCACGTCTGCTGTCACCCATTGCATCGACACTGGCGCCCAACCACCACTGCGGCAACGTCCATATCGCGTATCTCCAGCAGAGCGTCGTGTAATTAACGAGCAAGTTGACGACATGCTTCGCCGCGACGTTATTCGACCCTCAAACAGTCCGTGGGCGTCTCCTGTCGTTCTTGTTGCGAAGAAGGACGGCTCTGTGCGGTTCTGTGTGGACTACCGACGACTCAATAAGATCACCCGTAAGGACGTTTATCCCCTACCTCGAATAGACGACGCCATTGACAGCCTGCAAGGAGCAGAATTCTTTTCATCGCTCGATTTGCGCTCAGGGTACTGGCAAGTCCCCATGGCTGATGACGCTCGACCGAAGACAGCGTTTGTCACACCCGACGGCTTGTACGAATTCAACGTCATGCCGTTTGGGCTGTGTAATGCACCCGCGACCTTTGAGCGCATGATGGATACCGTTCTGCGCAACTTGAAATGGCACACGTGCCTGTGCTACCTCGACGACGTCGTCGTTTTCGCCCCGGACTTCTCCACGCATCTTCAACGCCTGCGGCATGTTTTGACGCGTTTGAGCGACGCCGGGCTACAACTCAACCTAAAGAAGTGCCGATTTGCAGCACGGCAGCTGACAATACTAGGCTACGTCGTGTCCAAGGACGGAATTCTCCCCGATCCGGCCAAGCTTCGGGCCGTGACAGAGTACCCCAAACCTACGTCCGTCAAAGAACTGCGTAGTTTCGTAGGACTATGTTCCTACTTTCGTCGCTTCATACGAAACTTCGCGACTATCATATCGCCGCTGACAAAGCTCCTTGGCAGCAACGGGCCTCTCAATACGTGGTCGTCAGAGTGCGACGCCGCTTTCGCGAAGCTCCGTCGTTTGTTGACGTCTCCTCCGATACTACGCCACTACGACCCTACGGCCCCCACAGAGGTACACACGGACGCCAGCGGTGTTGGCCTCGGCGCTGTCCTTGCTCAGCGCAAACCTGGGTTCCCGGAATATGTCGTGGCATATGCAAGTCGCACGCTTACTAAAGCCGAAACCAATTACACCGTCACGGAGAAAGAATGCCTGGCAATCATCTGGGCCCTTACGAAGTTCCGACCTTATCTGTATGGTCGCCCATTTGATGTCGTCACCGACCATCATGCGCTGTGCTGGTTGTCGTCATTGAAAGATCCCTCAGGCCGTCTCGCCCGTTGGGCACTCCGCCTGCAAGACTACGACATTCGCGTGCTGTACCGCAACGGACGCCAGCATGCTGACGCCGACGCCCTGTCGCGCTCTCCCTTGCCTGACGACAATGGCCACAGCTCAGTGTCTCCCCTTACCGTTTCTTCCATCGACATTCAGACAGTCGCTACCGAACAGCGCAAGGATCGCTGGATTGCCTCACTGATAGACTTGCTGACTGATCCATCGGCAACACCATCCACTCGCGCGTTGCGTCGTCAAGCGCACCATTTCGCCGTTCGCGACGACCTCCTCCATCGACGCAATTACAGCGGCGACGGCCGCCAGTGGCTACTAGTAATACCCCGAAGTCTGCGTTCTGACATATGCGAATCGTTCCACGCTGATCCGCAGTGTGCGCATTCTGGGGTATCGAAAACTTACCACCGCATCCGCCAACGGTACTTTTGGCGAGGGATGTACCGCTACGTGCAGAAGTTCGTCCGCTCCTGCCTCGATTGTCAGCGCCGCAAAACTTCAACGCACCTGTCGCCGGCAGGTCTGCAACCTCTACCTTGCCCTGACCGGCCATTTGGGCGTGTTGGCATCGATTTGTATGGACCACTTCCTCTGACGTCTGCTGGTAACCGCTGGGCCATCGTCGCTGTAGACCACCTCACGCGATACGCCGAAACTGCCGCCCTCTCAGCGGCTACAGCGCGCGATGTAGCCTCCTTCCTGCTCCACCGATTCATGCTACGTCACGGTCCACCCCAGGAGCTGCTCAGCGATCGAGGCCGTGTCTTCTTGTCGGAAGTCGTCGAAGCCATTCTAAAAGAGTGCAACGTTGTTCACCGCAAAACTACTGCTTACCACCCGCAGACGAATGGCCTAACCGAACGATTTAACCGAACGCTCGGCGACATGCTCTCCATGTACGTAGCCGCCGATCACACCAACTGGGATGCCATTCTGCCGTTCGTCACCTACGCCTACAATACCGCCGCTCAGAGCACCACTGGTTTTTCTCCCTTTTTCTTATTGTATGGCAGGCACCCCTCGCACACGATCGACACAATCCTTCCATACAAGCCGGATCGGTCTGAGTGTGCGCCGATTTCTGCTACCGCCCGACTTGCTGAAGAATGTCGAGACCTTGCCAAGACCTTCACTACGCAGGACCAAGAGCGGCAGAGGAGCATTAGCGGTGACAGAATCACTTCTGAGCCGACGTTCCTCCCTGGAGCGCTCGTATGGCTCTCGATCCCTACCACTGCACCTGGCCTATCTTCAAAACTACTGCCCAAATACGAAGGCCCCTACCGTGTTGTTGAACGCACATCCCCTGTCAACTACCTGATCGAACCAATAGATCCATCCTCGGACATGCGCCGTCGAGGGCGCGACATTGTAAACGTGGAGCGCCTCAAGGTGTACCATGATCCGCTCATTGTGACAAGTTGTTAGGTCGCCAGGCGGCTCCCTTTTCGCACCCGGAGTAATTGTAGCGAAGTTTATTGGAACTCTGAAGTGGGTCGTCCTCTCCGGCCCCCTCTAGTGGGTTGCCCTCTTCGGACAGAGTGCAGCTCGCGCAGAGTCGGCCCCCGCCTTGACTGTCGCTGTCGAGTATCATCGCCGCTAATAAACCTCTTTATAATATATATATATATATATATATATATATATATATATATATATATATATATATATATATATATAGAGAGAGAGAGAGAGAGAGAGAGAGAGGAGTCCAACTTCCAAATTAAAGAATTTAATGTAACTTTAGCCTCTTAGGTGCCCGCGATATCATAATGAAGATCTGTAGTGGAAGACCTTAGATTTATTTTTCAACTTACACAAAGACATCGATCCACCTCGTAACTCTTGGCTCGAAGGGAAAAAGATCGCGTAGGCGACCTTTTTCATTGGCTCGTTGACTGCGTCGCGTAAAATCGATTCACGCAATGCGTGGGGTTAGGCTTTACTTTGTTAAAGCATGCGCCACACAGGAGAGAGTAGGCTAACGCTATCACGAGAAGCTTTAATTATATGCCAGTGAGTTCAATTCAAGATGGCCGAAAGTAATTCTGAGATGGTAGCAAATTCCATTTACTTCCACTACACCTTGTGCGAAGCTGCGGTTATGAATCTGGACGAGTAATAGAGTTGCTCATTGGTGGCCTAACTTTTAGTAAAACCCTTTACTGATAAATCAAAACTGCGTACCATCTTTTCTCGGCATTTTTATAAGCAGGCATGTCGAAGGGTACGAATATGTAGGCAACCTAGAAATTGCCGGTTTTTTTATTGGCGAGTAAGTTTGTGCGAAAGCGTTCACTGACCAGGGTTGCCAATGGTGGCTACTTTTCGCCAAATTGGCGAATTTGAGAGGCCCGGGGCGACCTAAAATTATGAATGGCGACATGGCGAATTTTTGGCGATTTTCGGCTTAGGTCTCCACTGAGTAATGCATCCTAAGTTCAGTGTCTTTCCAATGAATGAGCGGCAACATTCCCGGTATTTTTCTTGGTTAGAGTAGAACGTGCACATTACGCGTCATTCGGTATGTCCGTCCTGTAACTCGTGTGTATCTCCTCAATTCATCTAAATGCAGCGGGTACTCGAATGTCCCCCAGCGACATTTTAGCAAAATGTAAGTCAGCGGACTGCCTCGCAAACCGCGAGGGGGCAGTGTTTGACTATAAGTATATAGCTTTAGGTGGTTTAAGCTTCTCTAAAGTTTGGCTTCTCAAGGGGCTAGACGACGGGTTGGCCGCGTGTTCCGACCATTTGTTCCGCCAAAGCTCCAACTGTTCTGAATAGCTTGGCGACTTATTCACTGCTGCAGTACCCCCAATTTAGCTTATTTATCGAGGCATTTTCCACTGTTCTCGGTTAGCGTGTGCAATGAAAACAATTGCTATAAACATTCTACATTGTCTACCTGTTCATTATTAACGCATCGGATTAACACGTGTAGATGTAAGTGACTATAAGAAAGGGTCGGTGGCGTCCTTTATCATATCAGTTCACACTTAAAAAGTGTAAGTCTCACTAATGATCGGTTCCTGCAAGAATTCTGTCGTGTTACCGTCAATGAACCTTTTAATCATTTTAATTCATATAAGGGTACGTAAAGCTGTCTACAAACAGCACTTTCACGGTTTTCGCCCAAAGTTTACCACACCTTTACCTTTGAAACGAGCCGACAGGGATGGAAGGATATCATGAGCGCTTCATTCATTCACCCTTGCGCCACCACGCACATCTTGCGGCTAGTCGGAGAAGCAGCACCATGCACTCCCATGATGAAGCGGGCGATACAACTGGCATTGAGAAACGTCAATATAATTGAAGGGTCTTGGATGGTACTGTATTCTACCGAGCTATACGTGAGTGGAAAGTTTTATTCCTATGTATGCCGCACATATCTAGGATGGCGACTTTTTTGGCGAAATTTGTAAAAAAAAAATGGCGACTTTTGGCGACTTTTTGCTCGTCGTTTGGCGACATTTTCTCGAAAGTCAGTGGCAACCCTGTCACTGACTGACTGTGTCGGGATTGCTTTGTATTCTCAGTATCATTTTTGTGTTGTCAAAACCATTCACTACGGGGTTCAAGACAATAGAGAGTTTGAGAATTGGGGACCCAAGACGCTGGGACCCCAAGCTGCGTTGGGCAGCCTCCTCTTGTGTTCGGATGATCAGCGGAGTTTGAGAATTGGGCCAACGCAGGCTGCGTTGGGTCAAGCGCTCGGAGCGCCACGCGTGACGAAATTTAAAATCATGCGAGACGCGGGCCATACTGCGCCGTGGCCCGCGCTGCGTCTGTGTCTTCTTGCTGGTGACCCAAGACGCCTCGGGGCCCCACGCTAGTTTTCAATTTTTGCGTCTCGGGTCAACGCGAGCGCAAGAGCCCAGGAGTGGCTTGGGTTCTGCGCATGCGCCCTGGCGGCTCGCAAGCTTCTTGGTTCCCCAATTCTCAAACTCTCTAATTAGAGCCCAGCTCTTAGGCGTCCGTTCCTGCGTTGAGCGGCATCGCCGTTGGCGTCGGCGGCCCGGTAAGCCCACGATATGCATACAACTACTCCATTTACACAAACGCGCTGATCCACCTCGTAAGATTCCCATGGCTTAAAGCCGAAAAATGCAGCATAGGCAGCTGACAGCTTTTCACGGAACCGATTCCAGCAATGCGCGGGATCTGCAGGATTAGGGTGAAAATTGAATATACGAACAGCGCAACTGACAAGGACAGAGGAACGTAACAACACACAGCGCTGACTTTCAACAATGATTTAATAGCGGAGCGAAGTAAATATATAGTGAAAAATTCGGCAGATCCCACGTACCGTGGGAGTCGATGTATGCGAAGCATGCGGCGGGTAGGTGACTGTGGCGTAACTTTTTTTACCGAGCGACACGTTACAAAATGACGCTAAAGATTTGTATAACTTTTATACGCACACTTATATATGTTGAAGAGCCGCATATGTGTTATATAACCAGTTGTACGGTAGGGTAACGCTGCCAATGGGAACGTGGGTATTACCAACACCAGAAGCGGTAAGCTGATATGTAGTACTTATACATGTCCCGAGAACGCACGCACGTTTCACGAACCCGTGTGCATGTGTGCAAGAAGTTCTTGACAGTTCTTGAACAAGGGCATCATCACCGTGATCAGTGAGCACCAGCAGCTGGTCATGACTTGTTATAGGATCCGGTCGTGATCGGGGTGACCAGGGGTCCATGTGTAGTGAAGTATGTGGTATAGTAGAGCTGTTGGAATTCGTGGATGCCTCGGTCATTTCGTCGACGAATTGTCTGTCGACAGAGCCGGCGACATGTCGGAACCTGAAGCCACCCTTCGCGTTGGTGAGGTATTGGCCGTCGAGGCTGGTAGGCCTACGTAGACCAACTTCAATGGATGGCGCTTGTCGCATTCGTAGACTACCTGGGTGTATGTGGCCTACGTGGGCTAGACTACAAAGCGGCTGTCAATCAATCTGGCATCATCCTCGGTCAGCATGAGGCCATCGCCCAGCCTCGTAAGAAATGAAGAGGACACCGCGTCGTTCTGGTGGACGAAGTGCACTTTACGGTGCGGTGATGTGGATATCATATGTGACTTTCGCTAATGTGTTCCTCCGGGGTCGAGCAATACTTCAATATAGCTTGCTGAATCATAGGAATACAAACGTAATGTTTATTATACTGCTATAAAAGCGGAGCCAACACTGGAACTACAGACGTTAATCTGATATGACGTCTGTATCATAGAAGTACACATCGTAGGAGTATCTTGTAGTGTCTATTGCTTTCTTGTCTAATTAGATAGCCAGCACCACAACCACAATTGACGTTGCACCGATACTACGCCTGCGTAGGCTGTTTTCCCAAACCAGTTTATAGACCTGGCGTGGCTCAGTGGTAGAATACCTGATTGCCACGCAGAATGCTTGGGTTCGATTCCTGCTGGGATCCTAATTTTCATTCCTTTCCATTCGTTGAGTCAACGCTGCCGATATTGGTTTTCCTTAACGTTCTAGCATTTAAGTTACCAATGTCTGTTGTCGCCGTTCCAGGGAAGATATAAACTGTCAATCACCTGTGGCGCACACCCGTACACCGTGACCCGTGGTAAACGGGTATGTGCCATACCTGTCTAGCGGAAAGGGTTTGACGACGTACGCGACAGGATTTTAACGTTATTCATGTCATGACCCGGCAATCATATTCGTCAAATCCTCTTACCCTACCATGCAAATTTTGGTCTACACCAAGTTAAGGAGGCGATCACGAGAGCACCCAGACGTAGGCGGCTAGATAGATAGATAGATAGATAGATACGTAGATAGAAACGCTCAAAGTGCCAGAGGTTCGCTAAGAAATGCTTCGCATTTAAAAACGCGGGGCGAAAATTTTTGTGTCAGGACTCCTTCAAGGTTAAGTGGCACGGAACATTGCAAAACAACGGCCTATCACCGCAAACAAACGGGCTGACTGAACAACTGAACAAGACGATTGCAGGCATGCTGTCAATATATGTAGTCATTGACCACAAGAACTGGGACGATATCCTGCCTTACGTCACCTTTGAATATAATACTGCAATTCAAGAAAGTACAGGTTTCACCCATTTTCGCTTAGTCCACGGTCGAGAGGTTACCACAATGCTGGACGCCATGCTCCTCCCCGACAACATAGGAATGTCTTCCACGGATGCTGCGATGTTCGCTCAACGCACCGAGGAGGCCCGCCAACTCGCGCGACGCCGTATTCAGCGTCGCCAAACTGCAGACGCACGCCGCTACAATCTTCGTCACCTAGAAGTTACGTTCAATCCTGGTGATGAAGTCCGGGTGTGGACCCCCATCAGACAGCGCGGCCGTTCAGAAAAGCTGCTGCGCCGCTACTTCGGCCCTTACAAGATTGTACGACGTCTCAGCGACGTTACTTATGAAGTTCTCCCAGAAGGCACCTCGAGACGTTCCCGTCGCCTTCCACGTGTATGTGCCGCAGCGGGATGGTATGTGTCATTACCCCATCTACCAAAGAAGCATCGTCTCGATGCTGTATATGAGGGCAAAAAAGAAAACGAAGAAGGATACAATATAAGCGAAATAAATGTGTCGTGACACAAAATAACGTAGTCTGCTGCTATCAAACAATGAGTCAAATAACAGGAAAGAACAAAACGAAAAAGAGAAAACAAGAGGACACACGCTAAGTCGTCAGTAAAGTCAATGTCACTCCACAGTCGAGTCACAGCGAGAAAAGTACGGTTTCAGCCTAGAAACATGGATGACTTCAGTTTGTACACACACACACACACACACACACACACACACACACACACACACACACACACACACACACACACAGTGGCGTACCAACTTGTTCGCGAGTGGGGGCTGGCCTCCCTCACTTCATATGTATATATATATATATATATATATATATATATATATATATATATATACCGTGCCGTGACTGTCGCCATTACTCATTGTCGTTGAGTGCTGTCTATTAAACACCTTAACAATTTGGTGGAGAGTGCTCTGCTCCCATTCAATGCCCCTGGAGCTCCGATCCTGTACCCTGCCATCTACCATGCCTCAAGACGCCGCCCAGCAAACGCCTCCTCTCGCAACGAGCACATGTCCCGGTGTCCCCCGTATACGCGATCCACCTATCTTCACTGGCGCCGATAGCACCGACGTGGAGGACTGGCTCGCAATTTACGAGCGCGTCAGCATCCCCAACAAATGGGACGAGGAAGGCAAGTTAAGCAACTTGGTATTCTACCTCGCGGGCGTAGCAAGCTTGTGGTACAACAACCACGCGTCCGATTTTGCGACTTGGTCCGATTTCAAGACCGCCGTCATCAGCGTTTTTGGCCGCCCAGCAGTTCGTAAGCTGCAAGCCGAACAGCGCTTACGTGAGCGATCTCAGCAGGCCGGTGAATCGTTCACAAGTTATATCGAAGACGTCTTAGACTTGTGTAAGAAGGCCAACGGAACCATGTCTGAGTCTGACAAGATCCGGAACGTGATGAAAGGCATTGACGACGATGCCTTCACCATCATCATCATCATCATCATCAGCCTGTCTACGCCCACTGCAGGGCAAAGGCCTCTCCCATGTTCCGCCAATCAACCCGGTCCTGTGCTTTCTGCTGCCACGTAATACCTGCAAACTTCTTAATCTCATCTACCCACCTAATTTTCTGTCTCCCCCTCACGCGTTTGCCATCTCTTGGAATCCAGTCAGTTACCCTTAATGACCACCGGTTATCCTGCCGACGTGCTACGTGCCCGGCCCATATCCATTTCTTCTTCTTGATTTCAACTATGATGTCCTTAACCCCCGTTTGTTCCCTGACCCACTCTGCTCTCTTCCTGTCTCTTAAGGTTACACCTATCATTTTCCTTTCCATCGCTCGCTGCGTCGTCCTCAATTTAAGTTGAACCCTCTTTGTAAGTCTCCAGGTTTCTGCTCCGTAGGTAAGTACCGGTAAGATGCAGCTGTTATATACCTTCCTCTTGAGGGATAGTGGTAGATTACCATTCATGATTTGATAATGCTTGCCGAATGAGCCCCAACCCATCCTTATTCTTCTAGTTATTTCACTCTCATGGCCTTCACCATGCTGCTCGCCAAAAACCCTGGCACAGTGGCCGAGGTCATAACGCTATGCCAGAGCTACGAGGAGCTCCGCCGGCAGCGTTCGATGACCCGTCGCTCCCCATCACGCGACGCAGAGCTTGCTGGCTTGGCGGCAATATCTGACCAGGCCGCGTTGCTGGCAGAAGTCAAGTCGCTCGTGCGCGAGGAAATTGCACGCCAGGTCTCTCTCCTCGCCTTTGCCCATCCGCCGCACGTTCAACAGTCGTCGACCACCCTTCTTCCTCCTCTCCGCCGAGAATTGAACAGGAAATTGCGGAGGTCATGCCTGAGTACCACCCGCAACCTCCGGCTCCTGCGCCCCAGAGTTACGCTCAAGTTGTCGCCAGGACGCCCCAAGTAATTCCTGCGGCTGCCCCAATGAGTTACGCCGAAGCCGCCGCTAGACCTCCGTTCTTTGAGGCGGGTGTGCCGGCTACATATGCTGACGCCATCCCTCGGCCCCGACTGCAGCCCGCCATGCAGTCATTTCAGCAGCCGACCAGTCAATCGCGTCCTGCGACATGGGCGGGACCTACCCCGACGAACCGATGGCGCACCCCCGACAACCGGCCCATCTGCTTTGCTTGCGGTTACGCCGGTCACGTGGCACGTTATTGTCAACGCGTGCAGCCGCCTCGAGTCGCGTCACCTGTCACCAGCCAGTCAAGCCGCGCATTCTACGACCCACCTCCACCTATGTCGCCGACGTCACGCCCACCACCAGCTACTCGCCGCTCTCCGTCTCCACGACGTACGTCACTGTCACCCATGCGGCCACGTTCGGTCGCACGAGAGCAGGAAAACTAGTCGTCGCAGTCCAGGAGGCAAGGGCTGCGACGCTATCGAACTGTGAAAGCCCTCAGCGGAGTCCATCGAATGTAATCGACGTGCTTGTGGACGGTGTTCGCGCATTGGCCCTTATCGATACTGGAGCCGCTGTATCCGTTATGGACGCAAAACTTTGCCGCTTACTTCGAAAAGTGATGACGCCGCTTTCTGGGATGTCCCTCCGTACTGCGAGCTCCCAGAGTATGCATCCTACAGCAGTATGCACTGCTCGCGTCGTCATTCAGGACGTTCTGTACGACGTCGAGTTCATCGTAATTGCCGCATGCTCTCACGACGTCATCCTGGGATGGGATTTCCTCTCCCGCCACGACGCCGTAATTCGTTGCGCACAAGCCGACATCGAACTCTCACCATTCTCACATTTGACGCCGACAGACAGTCCATCGGCAGTGAGCAAGATCCTCGTCAAAGACGATACGAAAGTGCCTCCAAACTCGTCAACGGCTGTGTCGGTCTACTGCGCCGGTCTCTCCGACACCATGGCACTCCTTTCGCCGTCTGCCCGCGTCTGCACTAGGAAAGGGTTGCTGGTACCTTTCGCGACCGTGCGAGTCACTCAGGGCAGCACCGCTATTTTTGTTACCAACACATCCCCGTGCATTGTTACGTTGGTTGGAGGGGAATGTCTCGGCAAAGTGGAATCCGTTCAAGACGCACAAGTTCTGGACGCACCCGATGACTCGCTCTGTACCAGTTCCTGATGTATTTGGTCCCTCCATACTGATTTGGTCCCTCCAAATACTGATGTATTTGGTCCCTCCATTGCTGACAGCCTTACGTCGGTCCAGCGTTCGCAGCTTCTGTGCTTGTTGGATGAATTTCGTCATTCTTTCGATGTCGGGCAACCATCCCTCGACCGCACGTCCGCTGTTACGCATCGCATCGACACTGGCGCCCAACCACCATTGCGGCAACGTCCATATCGCGTGTCTCCCACAGAACGCCGGGTAATTAACGAGCAAGTGGACGATATGCTTCGACGCGATGTAATTCGGCCCTCCGACAGCCCATGGGCGTCTCCTGTTGTTCTCGTTGCGAAGAAGGACGGTTCTGTGCGGTTCTGTGTGGACAACCGACGGCTCAACAAGGTCATCCGCAAGGATGTTTATCCACTGCCGCGAATCGACGACGCGATTGACAGCCTCCAAGGAGCAGAATTCTTTTCATCTCTCGATTTGCGCTCGGGGTACTGGCAAGTACCCATGGCTGATGACGCTCGACCAAAGACAGCCTTTGTCACGCCCGACGGCTTGTACGAGTTCAACGTCATGCCGTTCGGTCTGTGTAATGCGCCCGCGACCTTCGAGCGCATGATGGACACCGTTCTGCGCAACTTGAAATGGCACACGTGCCTGTGTTACCTGGACGACGTCGTCGTCTTCGCTCCGGACTTCTCCACGCACCTCCAACGTCTGCGGCATGTCTTGACCCGTTTGAGCAACGCCGGCCTCCAACTGAATCTGAAGAAGTGCCGATTTGCGGCACGGCAGCTGACAATCCTCGGCTACGTCGTGTCCAAAGACGGAATCCTTCCCGATCCGGCCAAGCTTCGGGCCGTGGCCGAATTTCCCAAACCTACGTCCGTCAAAGTACTGCGCAGTTTCGTCGGACTGTGTTCATACTTTCGACGCTTCATACGAAACTATGCCGCCATCATATCGCCGCTGACGAAGCTCCTTGGAAGTAACGGACCCCTAAATTCGTGGTCGTCCGAGTGTGACGACGCGTTCGCAAAGCTCCGTCGTTTGTTGACGTCTCCTCCTATACTACGCCACTACGACCCTACGGCCCCAACGGAGGTACACACGGACGCCAGCGGTGTAGGCCTCGGCGCTGTCCTTGCGCAACGCAAACCAGGGTTCCCCGAATATGTCGTGGCATACGCAAGCCGTACGCTTACCAGAGCCGAGACCAATTACTCAGTCACGGAAAAAGAGTGCCTGGCGATCATATGGGCCCTTACAAAGTTTCGACCTTATTTGTATGGTCGCCCATTTGATGTCGTCACCGACCATCATGCACTATGCTGGCTGTCGTCATTGAAGGATCCCTCAGGCCGTCTCGCCCGCTGGGCACTTCGCCTGCAGGACTACGACATCCGCGTGCTGTACCGCAACGGACGCCAGCATGCTGACGCCGACGCCCTCTCGCGCTCTCCCTTGCCTGACGACAATGCCCCCTGCTCAGTATCTCACATAGCTGTTGCTTCGATCAGCGTTCACACTATCGCTACCGAACAGCGCAAGGATAAATGGATCACCTCGCTGATCGACTTGCTCACTGATCCGACGGCAACACCATCCACTCGCGCGTTGCGTCGTCAAGCCCACCATTTCGCCGTTCGTGACGACCTCCTGCACCGACGCAATTACAACGCCGACGGCCGCCAGTGGCTACTAGTGATACCCCGCAGTCTGCGTTCTGAAATATGCGAGGCCTTCCACTCTGACCCGCAATGCGCGCACTCTGGGGTATCCAAAACTTACCACCGCATTCGACAACGATACTTCTGGCGTGGGATGTACCGCTACGTGCAGAAGTTCGTTCGCTCCTGCCTCGATTGCCAACGCCGAAAACCTGCAACGCACGTGTCGTCAGCAGGTCTACAGCCATTACCTTGCCCTAACCGTCCGTTCGGGCGCGTGGGCATCGACTTGTATGGACCACTTCCTATGACTTCGGCTGGTAACCGCTGGGCCATCGTCGCTGTTGACCATCTAACGCGATACGCCGAAACCGCCGCCCTCCCAGCGGCTACTGCGCGCGATGTTGCCTCCTTCCTACTACACCGATTCATCCTGCGTCACGGTCCACCCCAAGAGCTTCTCAGCGACCGAGGCCGTGTCTTCTTATCGGAAGTCGTGGAAGCCATTCTGAAAGAGTGTCATGCTGTTCACCGCAAAACTACTGCTTACCACCCGCAGACGAATGGCCTAACCGAACGCTTTAACCGAACGCTCGGCGACATGCTGTCAATGTACGTCGCCGCCGATCACACCAATTGGGATGCCATTCTGCCCTTCGTCACCTACGCCTATAACACCGCCCCTCAGAGCACTACTGGTTTTTCACCGTTCTTCTTACTGTACGGAAGGCACCCGTCGCACACCATCGACACGATACTTCCATACAAGCCGGATCCATCTGAGTGTGCGCCTATTTCTGACACAGCCAGGCTCGCTGAAGAGTGTCGCGAGCTTGCCAAGACATTTACGACGCAGGAACAAGAGCTGCAGAAGAGCATTCGCGATGGCACGACTACTTCTGAACCCACGTTCCTCCCTGGAGCGCTCGTATGGCTCTCGGTCCCTACCACTGCGAGTGGCCTTTCTTCAAAACTACTGCCGAAATACGAAGGCCCATACCGGGTCGTCGAGCGCACATCCCCGGTCAACTACTTGATCGAACCCATCGAACCAGCTTCGGACATGCGCCGTCGAGGGCGCGACATTGTCAACGTGGAGCGCCTCAAGGCCTACTATGACCCACTCATAGTGACGAGTTGTTAAGTCGCCGGACGGCTCCCTTTTCGTACCCGGGGTAATTGTAGAGAAGCCTTGGGACATGGTAATGGGTTACCCTCTCCAGCGCCTTCTAGTGGGTCGTCCTCTTTGGTTGCTTGAAGAAGAACGCCGCTCGCGCAGGGAGTTCGTGCCTTGCCGTGACTGTCGCCATTACTCATTGTCGTTGAGTGCTGTCTATTAAACACCTCAACAATATATATATATATATATATATATATATATAGGAAGAGAAAGAGAGAGATAGGGAGAGAGAACTGCATTCGCTCTCAATTTGATGTGATCTTTCATATACAGATTTAAAATTTGGTTAGCAGTGTTTAATAAGATTATAGAAAGAGTAGTCAGTCCTACGTAGCATGCACTGGGACAACCACATATATATGGGTTATGCATGTGATAGTATTGCAAGCAAGTTTTTATACATCACCTCCACAACTTTATGCAAGAATACAATTATGTCGATGGCATCCTCGCCAGTAGTATAGATTTGTATTATTCAATGAAATTTCGTTAACATCTAGAAACTGCTCACTAATAATTGCGCTTTTTATTTAGGACGACTGCCAGTTGGGCATGTTGGTAAAGGTTCATGATGAAACAAGCGCAATATACACGGAGACTGAGAAAGGACACAGGAAGGAGCAACTGAAGTTTTTTTATTTCGGAAGAACATTCTTATATATGCATCACATGAATGCCCGACACTACAAACCGCCCTCATTATCACAAACAGCGCGAATCAACGAAAGGCTGCCACGATAACCGATGGCATACAGCAGGTAAGCACGTGCTAACCCCCCCCCCCCCCAAGAAAAAAAACAAGTAAAGAAATGCACTAATTCATGTAACGTCCAAAAAAGCAAATTCAGTATCTGTTAGCGGAACAGACGCCTGGCTGACGCACCTATCGCCATCTATCTTAATTCGGAACGCTTCAATTATTTCTCTCATCGTTCGCTTCTTGTGCTTGTCGATTATTTCTGTGTCACACAGTTTTGGCTAGCAAGTGCATCGCTAAGTGCGAGTACGGGGCCCCCTTTAGTGACCTGTCATGTTCGCGAAGGCGCACATTGAGGCAACGACCTGTTTGGCCGATGTATTCCTTTCCACATGTGAAAGCAATTCCGTACACGACATCTTTTTTGCTGCACTCAACATACCTCCTGCCATGTTTTATGCCACATCGATCTGTTTCTTCCTGGCCTTTCTTTGTGGCCAACCTTTGTACTGCCGGCCAAATTTTTGACAATTTGTTTTTCGCTGAAAAAGCAACCCGCACCCCATACCTTGACGCAACTTTTTTCAACCAATGTGAAGCGTTATGTAGATAAGGGATGGCCACTATCCGCTCTGTACCACCCTCAACTTGTTTGTCCCCGTCTCTTGTGCTGCTTATTGTCTTCTTCACTTCTCGGCGATTCTTTTCACAAGCCAAGAGGAGACACTCATCTGGACAACCGGCTCCCCTGAAGCGCTCAATCTGCGCGGAAACACTGTCATTCATCGAATGCACGCACGATTTTGTGAGGGCGGCTTTTATGCAGGAAGTTGCGATCCCGTTCTTTACTATCTTTGAATGTTCTGAATGATAGTTTAGCAAAGGTTTTTCCGATCTGGGGTGATACATCCAACACGTGTGAAAGGAACAAAACCTAATCACTAGGTCCAGAAACTGAATGCATCGTTCTTTTGGCACTTTAATAATAATATCTGGGGTTTTACGTCCCAAAACCAAGATATGATTATGAGAGACGCCGTAGTGGAGGGCTCCGGAAATTTCGACCTACTGGTGTTCTTTAACGTGCACCTAAATCTAAGTACACGGGCCTCTACCATTTCGCCTCCATCGAAATGCGACCGCCGCGGCCGGGATCGAACCCGCGACCTTTGGGTCAGCAGCCGAGCACCGTAACCGCTATACCACCGCGGCGGACGTTCTTTTGGCACTTTAAAGGTATACTGTAGGCCGCACCCGTATTTCTTGTCAAAACATTCACTATAGCGTGCTCGTATCCGGATTTTCTTTTACCAAAACAAGGTAGTTATCCACGAATCTAAACAGCTTCAGACCCATGCCACCTAGCTCTTTCCCTAAAGGTGTGTCGAGTTGGCTCAAGAAAATATTGCACAGGATCGGGGCTACACATTAGAAGCAATGCAAATTCCATCTTTCTAGTAGAACTTTTTGCTGGGCTAGTTGGTGCACGTCAACTTTTTGGACGTACACTTTTTTCATTCCACCCCACTAGTGTGGAACTTAGATACATTGCCAATATCACCATACCTCAGTGTCAGTGCTTGCCTGCTGTATGCCAGCGGTTATCATGGCGGTCTTTCGTTGATTCACGCTGTTTGTGATAATTAGGGTGGTTTGTGGTGACGTGCGTTCATGTGATGCATATATAAGAATGTTCTTCCGAAATAAAAATTTTCCAGGCGCTTTTTATGTAGGTAGCAGTGACTGTACCTTTTCTTTTCCGTAATTAGTACTACACTTTCTTGCAGATATTCAGGTTTGCGTATTCTATATTTTGTCTTGGCTGCTCCTAGTCGAAATAGTTTACCTACAGTGCACAGGTAAACACTATTTCATTTACCTGCGCACCTACAGTGCACAGGTAAATGAAATCATGCATTATTGAAAACAGAGCGCTCGTGCTCGAGAACTTGTGGAAGCGTATAATATCAGAAAGAAAGGAAGTGATTGCGTCAGTAATACTTTGGTGGTGATGCGCAACAAAGAAAAGGAATTTTTAGATTTGATGTCGGAATCTGCATTGCGGCGATACATTTATTTTTTGTGCGTGGCTATGGTGGGCAGTGCGCTTGGGCATGGCGGCTGTACAGTATTGGCCTCGAGATCTTGGAGTGGCGCCCTCTCGCGTGTGACGTCAGAGCGAGGACTCCGCTCTCAACCGCGCTGCAGCTGCCGCTGTTCCTGTATGCGGATCGTCTGCTTCAGGCGGGAACATTGTCGAACGAACAGCCTCGCGACGGTCAACTCACGCCTACAACGAATGTTTTCGAGTGTAATCTTGAACTTGTTTTAGTTGCGGCCCAATCGGCAGGGCCAAGTAATCCCCCGGATGGCCGACGAGTGCGCCGATGCCACCGACCGCGTTGCTGGTAAGAAAGTGAACCCATGTGTGAGTGTTCTCGCTCGTTATCGTGTTTCTGCCGTACGATTCTAATTAGTTTGGGTGTTTCTTTCGATATTTCAGTAAGCGTGCCAGCATCTACAAGTATGTAGATAAAGCTTGTGAAAGGTCGCGGTGCCTCATCGAGGGCGAGGCGGTGTACGACCCAGGCCACGTTGTTGAATGCGCGGTCGAGGCCGTCAACGGAGATCGCATCCGTCGCAGCTCTCGTACTGCAAACAAACAAGTGCGCAAGTGCCGCCTTGTTGCACACCCTCCTGCCGATGACCATGATCGCAGTTTGTCCCGTAATGTTGGTTCAGTGAGAACGATATTACGTCGTAGTTCATATTATTAATACCGCACAGGGCCGTCGCATGGGTATTAGAATATAACAAATAGTTAATCGCTGATTATACCACGCACAGGGCCACAGAGATTAACGTGGCAAAGGCAAGCTGGGTTCACTTTCACGCCACGTTGCATAACGAAAGGCTTAAAGAGCTTAAAGAGTCGCCGGCAGATCCCACGTACCGTGGGAGTCGATGTATGCGAAGCATGCGGCGGGTAGGTGACTGTGGCGTAACTTTTTTTACCGAGCGACACGTTACAAAATGACGCTAAAGATTAGTATAACTTTTATACGCACACTTATATATGTTGAAGAGCCGCATATGTGTTATATAACCAGTTGTTTACGGTAGGGTAACGCTGCCAATGGGAACGTGGGTATTACCAACACCAGAAGCGGTAAGCTGATATGTAGTACTTATACATGTCCCGAGAACGCACGCACGTTTTACGAACCCGTGTGCATGTGTGCAAGAAGTTCTTGACAGTTCTTGAACAAGGGCATCATCACCGTGATCAGTGAGCACCAGCAGCTGGTCATGACTTGTTATAGGATGCGGTCGTGATCGGGGTGACCAGGGGTCCATGTGTAGTGAAGTATGTGGTATAGTAGAGCTGTTGGAATTCGTGGATGCCTCGGTCATTTCGTCGACGAATTGTCTGTCGACAGAGCCGGCGACATGTCGGAACCTGAAGCCACCCTTCGCGTTGGTGAGGTATAGGCCGTCGAGGCTGGTAGGCCTGGATAGTGCTACGTAGACCAACATCAGTGGATGGTGTTTGTCGTGTTCGTAGACTACCTGGGCGTAACTGGCCTACGTAGCCTATTCTACAAGGCGGCTATCAAGCAATCTGGCATCATCCTCGGTCAGCATGAGGCCATCGCCCAGCCTCGTAGGAAATGAAGAGGACACTGCGTCGTTCTGGTGGACGAAGTGCACTTTACCGTACGGTGATGTGGATATCATATGTGACTTTCGTTAATGTATTCCTCCGGGGTCAAGCAATACTTCAATATAGCTTGCTGAATCATAGGAATGCAAACGTAATGTTTATTATACTGCTATAAAAGCGGAGCCAACACTGGAACTACAGACGTTAATCAGATATGACGCCTGTATCATAGAAGTACACATCGTAGGAGTATCTTGTAATGTCTATTGCTTTCTTGTAAAATTAGATAGCCAGCACCACAACCACAATTGACGTTGCACCGATACTACGCCTGCGTAGGCTGTTTTCCCAAACCAGTTTATAGACCTGGCGCGGCTCAGTGGTAGAATACCTGATTGCCACGCAGAATGCTTGGGTTCGATTCCTGCTGGGATCCTAATTTTCATTCCTTTCCATTCGTTGAGTCAACGCTGCCGATATTGGTTTTCCTTAACGTTCTAGCATTTAAGTTACCAATGTCTGTTGTCGCCGTTCCAGGGAAGATATAAACTGTCAATCACCTGTGGCGCACACCCGTACACCGCGACCCGTGGTAAACGGGTATGTGCCATACCTGTCTAGCGGAAAGGGTTTGACGACGTACGCGACAGGATTTTAACGTTATTCATGTCATGACCCGGCAATCATATTCGTCAAATCCTCTTACCCTACCATGCAAATTTTGGTCTACACCAAGTTAAGGAGGCGATCACGAGAGCACCCAGACGTAGGCGGCTAGAAAGATAGATAGATAGATAGATAGATACGTAGATAGAAACGCTCAAAGTGCCAGAGGTTCGCTAAGAAATGCTTCGCATTTAAAAAATGGGCATGCGGAGAAGGGTGCCACTGCGATACAATACCAGCAAAACTCTCGTCACTTACTGATTGAGCTGGAAACCAGTACACTTCTTAAAAATGATTGAGATACGCAATCTCTTTTTGCAATAGCGCAACTGATGGGGAACTTACACATGTATCGTCAAATTTACTTAAGTGATAGGCCTCAATTATCTCACGCGTGGCCTGCGAGTGGTGCTTGCCTATTACCCTCCAATGAAGCCAGCGTTGCCGAAGAACCGCGCACACACCGTTGGTGAAGTCGAACTTTCTGAAAAATTACGCGATGTTTTGGGAATTGGACCGGCGTTTGCCGATGAACCTCGAAAAACGCCACAAGAGCTGCTCACCCTCGTACGTCAAGTTGCTCGACGGACCACGGACAGCAAGACGAACAGGTGTGTTTCTGATGGTGCGGACGTTTTAACACGCTGTAAGCCGCCTAGCAACGCTGTGCCCACTAGGGATGTAGTATCTTTCTTGAAAGCTCGATCCCTCGCTCTTGTACCATCTGACAAAGAATGTGGCTTTGCTGTTTTGCCTTCTGTCTTGTTTAAGAACAAAGGCGCCTTGGCTATTAACTGGGTTTTTAAGCCTAGCGGCATTTCTCTTGGAAAAGCGAAATTGGAAGCAAAAAAGCTTTGCAAATCTCTCAGCCTAGAAAAAGTGGCGAAATTAATTGACAAATCAAAGAAGCTAAGTCTGGGCATCTTTTTTACCGCTAAGACGCACAAGATTGACTGCCCACTACGGGTAATAGTACCTGAAAACGGGACTTGGCAAAAAGAGGTCGCCATGTTTTTACAAGAAAAGCTTAACTTACTAACTAGTGACGATCGTTTCCTGGTAAGAGACTTGGAGGCGGTTATTAGGTTTTTAAAAACTAATGACAAAGGACTGAAGGCTTTCTCGATAGACGTGAAAGATTTGTATTATTCGCTTCCACACAACACACTGCTTCAGTGCCTAGAAGAATGTATTGACACCTTCGGGTCGTTAGCGTTCCAGAATGCATCAGGCATGTCTGTCCGTGGTTTTCTAGAATTACTATCGTTTTATGTAAAGTCCACGTTTGCGTCTTGGAATAAGCAACATTTCATTAAAAGAAGTGGCGTGTGCATAGGTTCTTGTTTGGCACCAGTCTTGAGTGACATCTTTCTCTCGCACAAGGACCGCCACATTCAAAAAAGATCTTGACTTGTCCCTTGTGGTGAAGGTTGTGGTGATTTCATAGTATTTGTTGATTGCTCGGATGCCGATTTTGAAGTTGTTCTCCCCTAGACTTCTAGGTTTGTTTAAGGATCACTTGCTTCCACTGGAACTTGAGCTACCTTCAGGTAATTCGATTAGGTTCTTAGACCTAACGATCTGTTTTCGGAGTGATCATTTGTGCTGGCTGTTCACACCGAGAAGTGGAAAACCCATTTTACCCTTTCACTCAGCTCATTCAAAACTGGTGAAAAGGGGCAGCATCAATGTTTGCCACGTCAACGCTCTTAGGAGGTCATGCCCGCACTCGATGCAACGAAGTTTCAAAGCACAGGTCGAGCACCTCTTAAGCTCTGGTTACCCGATTGCCCTGATTTCTGCCGTTGCGGAAAAGCTTTTGAAGCAATTCAAATATCAAGGAGGGCAGTCGCAGCCTCAAAATGCGTCAGTTCCTAAGAACTGTGTTGCAGTCCCTTATCTGCATAACGTTTCGCATAGGCTGAAAAAAACTGGGAAACGCGCTGGCATCACTGTTGTCTTTTCCGCCCCGGAAAAGCTATCGAAGCTTTGTAAGTTGGTGAATCAACCAGCTGCAAATAGAGTAAGATGCTCTGTGAACCACAGAACGAGCTTTGTTCCTTGTGCTACTGGTGTCGTGTATCTTCTTCCGCTTTCCTGCAGTAAGAAATACATAGGGCAAACTGGTAGGTGCTTGAATGACCGCTTAAGAGAGCATAATAACAATGTGCACAATGCGGTTCAAGGACACCTCGGAATTCACTGCCGCGACTGCGGCTGCGTGCCCCTGTTTGAGCGTTGCGAGGCAATAGGCAAGCACCACTCGCAGGCCACGCATGATATAATTGAGGCCTATCACTTAAGTAAATTTGACGGTACATGTGTAAGTTCCCCATCACTTGCGCTATTGCAAAGAGAGATTGCGTATCTCGATCATTTTTAAGATGTGTACTGGTTTCCAGCTCAATCAGTAAGTGACAAGAGTTTTGCTGGTATTGTATCGCAGTGGCTGTTAACTGCACCCTTCTACGCATGCCCATTTTTTTTCACATATATGTACTTCGCTCCGCTATTAAATCATTGTTGAAAGTCAGCGCTGTGTGTTGTTACCTTCCTCTGTCCTTGTCAGTTGCGCTGTTCGTATATTCAATTATGACCTACCAACTTGCCCAAGTTTCCACGCTTCATAGGGTGAAAAGCGCGTCTCAGGAACAGAGAATCGCCATTACTTTCACATGGTGAAAAAATTGTCAGTGTTGACCTTTAAGAAAGCGAGCAATCAGTCAGTGTGCATGAAGACACTAAACGTGAAAACAACTGCTTTCGCTAAACAAGTTGAAAAACGCAAAAGAAAGTTTGGCATACAATGAGCGCACGAAAATTTTGAGTAGTGTCCCCTCAGGGTGTCGATAGAAATATGCCTCGTACCATTCACAATCTTTTAGTTAAATATATAATGAACTACATTATTTCGAAATCTTCCAGTTCACAGGCTGCCATGACATTTGAAACTCCCGCGAAAGTATTAGATGAAATGTGAAGTATCAGACGAAAGGCAAGTGGCTGCAAATGCCGTGGCACATGAACAGCGGCAGCCATCAGTGCCCCTTCAATTGGCGAAAGGGAACAAACCTGGCGAGTCGGTCCATGAGGTTGACAAGCTGCATGGCCTCGTGCTCCTTCTGCTCCTCGCTGAGCCCTTGCATGGGTGACTCACGCGCTGGCTCGTGGCAGCCCAGCACCGGATTGATGTGGTCTCGATGCCTCAAGTACTCCTCCGTGTCGCTGTCCTCCGAGTCGCTTGAGTATAGCACTTCGGCTCCCCCTAGCAGCAACCCTCGCCGAGCGAGCAGCCCCGCAGCATTACCGTAACCAGTGTACTTGATTAGGCGGCCCACCTTCTCCTTGCACAGCACAAACAGCAACTCGGCTGCCAGTTGCTTGGTGTCAGTGCACGGAACCGTCATCAACCGCACCAGCCTGCATTCAACATTAGGCTTGCTAATCAGCTTCACAGCTGAGAGAGAAAAAAGACAAGAATGGAAACTGTGCTCTTATGCACAGCCTCCCCCGAGTCTCAATAAAATCCTGAACAAAGAGGAGAATGCCGTTTATATGTAAGAGGGTATCAACACGTGAAAAAGCAACGCGAAGATTCGCGGCCACGTAACCAATCTCAAGGTGTGCGCCATCGCAAGGGGCCTTATACTGTCACGTGCTTCTCATGGTGAAGAACGCGAACAGAATTTCGTAAAGATGGCATTCTTTATTTGGGGAAGCTGTGCACACAAAAAGAAGTGGCACTCACAGTGCAACAGTAGAGGGCGAGCACTAAGTAGCGCAGTGTGACCGTCTTCGTGTGGTTTCATTTACGCTACCAAATAATTCAGAAAGACAGTCGTCGTCGTCGATAATATGACCACCGGTAAAACACGTCGTTCTTTGTTCACGCATGGTGGCCTGCAGTGCAAGCCGGTACTCGTAGCAAACAGTACGTTCAGCGTCGTATGGCTGCTGCGTCGGCGAGATGCATTACCAGCTTTAGTGGCCATATTTGGATGAATTGCTATGGTTGGGTTCACGTGCTGTGTGCTGGGATGCTACAATAGAAGACTGATACAGTAGAACCTCACTGTTAGGTTCTTCACTGCTGCGTTTTCCCGGCTGTTACGTCGTTTTCTGCCGGTCCCGGCATAGCTGCCACAGGATGTAATGCATTCGGAAACCCTCTGTTACGTCGCAACTGCGGGGCCGTTCTCGTATGATACGTCGCAAAGCGCACTCCCAGCCGGTCGAGGAGAGCGGCCCTGTTGACTTTTCACCCAACTTGGCCTGGCTTGACTGTAAGATTAGCCGCATGGGCGCAAGTGACACGCATAACGTACTTTGGGTTGCCGCGAACGAAAGCGTAGCCTCGAGATTCGTTTGCAAAGACCACGTCTCTGGCGTAATTGGGTTTAAATTGTTTTAGGCACTCGCAAAAGTAAGGCCTTCGATATTGGTGTTTGTTTCCGCTCTCGAGTTGGCGTGGACTCATCATCGTCGTTATTTGTCGGAGGACAAATAAGGACGATGATGGTTGCGTGTTTTTTCACGCCTACAACTGTCGGTGCCAAAAGAGTCGCATACGTTGATTACGTTTAGAATAACAGAGCGCTGAGCTAGTTGGTAAGTATTCATTCTAAAAAGACAGGGCGTGCAAACACGGACACAAGAAAGAAGTCAGGACACCACAAACGCCCACTGACTTCTTTCTTGTGTCCGTGTTTGCACGCCCTGTCTTTTTAGAATGAACGTTGATTACATTTCTGTAGATGACCTCGTTCTCAGCTTCGCGGTTCTATCCATCGACTAGATCCCGGCTGAGTGAGCCAATGCGTGCACCAGTGACTAAGTTTAGGAGTTCACGGAGCAGGAGTCTTCGACGATCGCTGTTCGGAGTGCTTTCACTACGGCAACAGGCTGACATGATCGCTCGGAGACGCCGACGCATCCGGTCGCCAAAAGTGATCGCTTGGAAGGTGACGGCCGTGGTAGCACTACGTTTATTAAGACGATATGACACCGCAGGTGCTCGCAAAACTTTTCGTCTGCTCAGGCTTCAGCATTGAAATACAATTCTGCACCACTAATGATTTGTTCGTTTTTTTTTTGTTTTCGGTTCTAGCGTTTCTTCGGCTCCGAAGTTTGCTACGGTCCCTTCAAAAACGTATCAGCAGGGTTTTACTGTACAAAATAAATTACTCGTACTTAACGTGTGCCTAAAGGATGTCAAGCTCCGACGGGAATGTGTGCGACAAATCCACCAAGTCAGACACAGCGTCAACTACAGCTCACTTTCTTGTTCAACCTATTCGTGAATTCCGTAGGTATAATGCATTGCAGTTTAAATGTGCGCTACTATGTAGTTACAAGCTTGCCGGGCGGCCTATGGGCTCATAGGCGTGTGCACAGGGGCCCCGCACCTTCAATCAGTCGGCCCCGTCATTCTTTAAGCTGCAGGGTCATAGCCATGCAGGTTTTTGACGGTGATAGCGCCGAGGACCCGTGACAATGTTTCGCAAGAACAGCTTACTTCCCACGTTCATGTCTGCCAACCTAGGGATTTCTGAAATCGGGCGATGCCTGTGATCCGTCAACAAAACCCCATTGGAAAACCCAGTGGCACTGTCCCAGTGCCATACATGATTACTGGGCCAGTGTGGCGCTGGGTACTGGGATGCTGGCACGCTCCACGAGGCACACTGGACGCTGGCGCACTGCACACTGGGACACCCGTTACGGGCCGAAATCGGGCTTTTAAATAGTTATTAAAAACAGTGGTCATGCCGAGATCGTAATTAGGGCTGAAACACAAGCACTACGACAAAAAAAAACACAAAAAAAACGAGCGAGCGGGAGCCGAACCCTCCACCTCGACGCACCGTACATCCCTAGCCTGACACGTTACCGCTACGCCACAGCAGGAAGGCGAGCGTCAGTCTCCTACTTTTTTAAATGCGAAGCATTTCTTAGCAAACTTCTGCGACTTTGAGCGTCTATCTATCTATCTATCTATCTATCTATCTATCTATCTATCTATCTATCTATCTATCTATCTATCTATCTATCTATCTATCTATCTATCTATCTATCTGTCTGTCTGTCTGTCTGTCTGTCTGTCTGTCTGTCTGTCTGTCTGTCTGTCTGTCTGTCTGTCTGTCTGTCTGTCTGTCTGTCTGTCTGTCTGTCTGTCTGTCTGTCTGTCTGTCTGTCTGTCTGTCTGTCTGTCTGTCTATCTGTCTATCTATCTATCTATCTATCTATCTATCTATCTATCTATCTATCTATCTATCTATCTATCTATCTATCTATCTATCTATCTATCTATCTATCTATCTATCTATCTATCCGCCTACGACTTTGTGCTCTCCTGCCCGTTTCGTTAATCGAATGTACACCAAAATTGGTATGGCGTAACATGACTGTATGACGAACTTGAATGACGAGTCATAACATGAAAATCATGATATGCATGTCATGAACGACTGGATATGCATGCCACAGTCTTGGTGCTCTTACGGCCGTTTCATTTATTTGATATATACCAAAATTGATACAGCGTGACAAGAGTGTATGACGAACATAACTGAGAGGTCCTAACGTGCAAATCATGACACGCATGTCATGTACAGCATGATATACATGCCACGCTCATGGTGCGCTCGCGGCCGTTTTCGCTAGCTTGATATATACCAAAATTGGTATCTTGCGACGTGACTGTATGAGGAACACAAATAACACGAGTAAACATGGAAATCATGAAACGCATGTCATGTACAGCATGACTTACGTGCCACGCGCATGGTGCGCTGGCGGCCGTTTCGCTAGCTTGATCTACCGCGGAATTGGCATTGCGCGACGTGACTGTGTGACGAACATAAATAACTCGACTTAACATGAAAATCATGAGAAGCATGTCATGTACAAAATGACTTACGTGCCACGATCATGGTGCGCTGGCGGCCGTTTCGCTAGCTTGATCTACCCCGAAATTGGTATTGCGAGACGTGACTGTGTGAAGAACATAAATACATGAGTGGCACGCATTTTCCTCAATGACAGACAAGACGATGTATGCAGCTCTTTGCTGGCTGCTTCGCATTACATCGATCCCCAGAATACACGGGATCTGGCGGCTTTTTCATGGTATAACTACTTCCGGTAGCCAGTATTTTCATTTTTCTCGTTTAGAAACACAGATTTCAGTCTCTTCGTGCTCGCCAGAATCTAAGAGAAGTTAGTTAATTTGTTTGTTATGTGCTGCCTAGTATCAGAACCTCTATCTGGCACGTTTTGCAGCAGAAAATATTAGCGTATAACCGCAGATGCGTTGCGGCGATCGCACTGACTCGCTAAGCAGTTAGTCATACCCATGTAGAAAACAATGTTAATCTGAACTGCACACTGAACACTTTAGTTTTCGTCACTCGCTCGAACATATTTTCCGTCCTCTTTGTTTACGTTCCGTGCAATATACCGCCGCAGTAGTTCACCCTAGCCGAACCAACCGTTAGGTTTACACCTGTACTCCGTGCGCCACGATCGCTGTGAAGAACGTGGATATTGAATGACGAAGAATCTAATTACAGTTCAATTGTAGTTTCGATCATACCTGACTCAAGCGAGGCCATATTTCCACCTTAGATTACAAAAATCAGAAGCTAAAAACGCCCAGATTGAGCGCTACATTGGCTCGTGTTGCCGGTGACCTGCGGCCATGGTGCGGCTTTCAGCGGTGCACAAAGCAGCTTCCTTTTTTAATCACGCGTGTACTGCAGAAAAAGCACATGAACACATGAACTAAAATTGAGGTATGACGGAGGTACGTGCCGGGCAGCTAGCGAGGAACGACATGGCTGCACGGGACAGCATGTCAACGTGGTTTCAAGACATGTTGTGCCGTGACACCCGTGGTCAGGAACACGGAGTTAACCAGAAGAATGCACGTCTTTGTCAGCTGTCCTTGGGCTGTAGAGAAAAGGCAGTCACGATGCCACGGAGCGCGCTATCCGGCTCGATCCGCTCATCCAGTCGAGAGCGAACTCGACCAATGAAATACAAATCGTTGTATCGCGTAGCAGCGACTGTTCTTTATCCGACCAGGCTCAATTGCGCTCAGAAGGAACCGCTTCGTATTTTTTACGGAAACTGCCACAACGCGACCCGGGCTCAACCTTCAGGCGTTTACTTGCAATTCCCACGGCGAATCATATTTCATAGATGTCAACCAGTCAAATGATCGTGGGTGAGACGCACCGACATTTATACATGCCGCATCGTACATTCCAGCGGTATCACTGGTGTCCATGATAATCTGAACTACTCGCGTCGTGCGCGAAATCTTACCACAACGTTCTGACCTGCCACGGTGGTCTATTGGTTACGGCACTTCACTGCTGACCCGAAGGTCGCGGGATCGAATCTCGGATGCGGTGGCCGCATTTCGATGAAGGCGAAAGGCCTGTGCACTTAGATTTAGGTGCACGTAAAACACAAGCTAGTCAAAATAATAATAAATGTCGGGGCGTAAAACCCCGACAATTATTATTACCAGGAAATTTTGAAACAGTCGTGCATTATTGAGCGTGCAAAGCATATATGATGAAGAGCACGAAATATAGCATTACATCGCAAAAAAAAAGTCTGGTCCGTGCAGTGTTCATTGATACTGACGGATCCACCACATTTTAATAATCCTCGTAGCCGACGCAACATTACTGTAGTGCATGCTAACTCCAAGTCGTCTTAAATGTGCGAATGTTTATTTTTTTGTGTGTTTGGCCTCGGACAGGGCAATTGTAACGTTCTATAAGCAGCCGCGTAATTGAATTATTCCAATGCGCCAGCGCGCCTGCTCCCAGAAACGCTCGTGATGTGACGTCTATCGCAAAGGTTCGCATTTCTCAGCGTGCGTACATGTAGATTGTCTATTGAAGCCACAGAAAGAAGCGCAAAAAAAAACCTCACAGGGTCCCTTATGCCTTCACTTAAGACGACTCGAAGGCGAAAGCAATCTTGCTTTTCTTCTCAGTCGATGAATTGATCCTGCCCCCCCCCCCCCCCCACCCTTCGAAAGCTTTCTGCACCTGACGTGGTATTGCACTGCCTCAAAGATCGGAGGCACTTCACCTACACTCTTAAGCCAAAAATAGAAAAAAATGAGAGTAACTGCGGGTTTTAGTCCTAAAGACCAACTGTTACTCCCCAAAAAGACCAACTGGAACAAGATGGCTGACATGTCTGAAGTTGGGGGAGTAACCGTTTAGTGTTAGGTTGGAAGGGAGCAACAGAAGGACGAACGGCAACGGATGCTCTCGGCGCGCAACCGTTGCTCTCCTGCAGGACGCACCCTGTATCGGTCGATGTATGGGCCACATTTTCTTGCGGGCTGCCGTAAGGAAACTTTTTTGTAAACTGAACACAGAGATACGCACGCTAATAGGGACATTTAGCTTGTACGTATACCTTTTAACGGTACCGTGTTACCAGAACACATGTTTTAGAAAAGTTTTAGCTCCCCGTACGTAAACGTTTACGTACGCACGTAAACGGATACCTTTACGTTTGAATAAAGCATGAAATGGTGATGATAACAGCATTTACATTATATTTAATTTATATAAGATTGTATCACCGATGTGGCAAAATCACGAGGGGTTTTTAGCGTGTCCCGCAAAGGGCTGTAGAATACCGGGTTATCCGACGATGGTGTCGCCATCTTGTGACGCTTCGTGCAACCATAGTCGTGGACACGTTTGTTTTCGCCCAGTGTTTTTAAGGAAAAAAATTATTAAAACGGTAACTCATTCGTAATTATGCCGCGGCAAGGCATTTACACCAGAAGTCGAACGCACGATGTTTATGCAATAACAATTTTTTTGCTTGCTTTGTTCATCTTGTTCCCGCTAGATGGCGTCACCTATCCAGCCTGTCGGGTTATTTATGTCAAGGCTTCTCACGTTTTTACGACTTCGGTATTCTATTCCTAGGTCACTCTAGTGACTTTAGCCTCGGTAATCCGGCTGATACAAGGTGATCGCAATTGGCGCTCGCACTTCGGCTTATTTTTACTCGGCGGCTGGAGCCTCGGCAAAGCGGGTATCGCGATAGCCGCGAACGAAGGTGGATTTGTGAGAGCCGTAAACGTAAAGCCAATCCGGCGAGTAGTTCACGTTCTGTGAAGGCCCGCGCATGCGCAGATTCCTTCCGGTATCTTGTAACACTGTAACGTAAAGCTAAAGCCCCTAATACAAGCTAAAAGATCCTAATAAAAGGCATGGTTACACTAGAACGCCAGCAGCTGAAGCTGCTGTCATCGCAAGTTAAATGGCATGTTTGCGTATAACATTTGGCATAAATATATAGCCTGAGAATGTGGGAATAAAATGCGAAGCTTCGCAAGACTCCGTGTATATTTCACGACAAACAAGCGATTGAGAGAAGTACACAGTTGATAGACTTTACATTTTTGGTTTTATGCTGAACGGAAGTCTCATGTACAATGCAGCAAAAGCCCCTCTGCAGGGCTGCAGCAGCGATCACGCAACGCATACTTATATCGCGATGCGCAGAAAGACTGACAGCGAGCTAACGTCGCAACCTCCCCCCCCCCCCTCATCTATACCTTGTCACTGGCTGATTTTGGCGGCAGGGCAGCTATCGCAGAAGAAGAAAACACATCTCCGGGCAAAAAAGAAAAAAAAAAAGAAATTACTGGCCTTTTAGCTTGCGCAAAAGGGAGCACTGGCAAAGCCTGTGTTTTCGCGAGACTCATTACCTTGACGTTTTCAGAAGTTTGCATTGTTACTTTCTATTCTCTTTCGAACATCACCACTGGTTCTGCACGCCCATGCTCATTTCACTAACGTGTCAGAACGCGCAACGACCCATCAGTACCTACATAACCCCGTTTCCTTTCAGAGGGCACCGTAGTGTGTGGTGGCTTAGTGGTTAGCGTACGCACATGGCGATCAAGTGGTCGCGAGTTCGAATCCTGTGTGTTTGTTGCAAATTTTCTGAAATTTACTTCTGTATGAGATGTCTGTATCTCGTTTGTACATCTAAATAAATATCTGTATAAACCTCTATATGCTCTAGAAGTCAATCAAAAACGATTTTTTTTGGCCCAAGAAGAAACTAAGGAGTAACGGGAAGGAGCATCCGTTGCTCCCTTGAGGAGCACCAGCGAGGAGCAACTGGCGGGAGTAACAACAGTTGGTCCTCAAGGAGTAACTACAGGGGAACAACTGTTCATCCCCCGAAGGAGCAACTGAAAGGAGAGCAACGGTTCATCTCCTTGCCGTTGCTCCTTTTAGGAGAGTAATGGGAGTGGCAATGCACTTGCACCCTCAAAGGAGGAACCCCTATAGCCCCGTTGCTCTCTTTTGAATTGGAGTGTAGGCACGTCACCTGGTTTTGCACTGCCTCCGTGATCGGACCACCTTTGACCAAGCTACAATAACAAGTAATGGCGTCCCACGTTTTGGCATCTATGGCATCATTATGTGATGATTATTTTTGCATCACTCGTCCCCGACGCCGCGGGACGCCGACGGTCAAATTTCGAATTCGATGAGCCATTTAAAGCTTAGAAAAAAAAGAGAGAGTCCAGGCGCGCGTAATAAGAGCGAAAGAAGACGAAGCCGTGCTTCCGTCGTTGTGTATACCTGGCCGGCCGAAGCATGTGATGAGCGGAACCTCCACGAACGTGTCTCACGCGGGCGATCATAGCCGTTGGTGCAACGTACGCGTTTCCTGTCGCAATCACGGAACATCTCCCCCCGCTCCTATCTACATGGGCCTTTGGCTCGGAGGAGATGGTTTCATCTCTTCTTGAGCCCCGTTCGTCGGCAGCGCTCGCGCGCTTTCACTCGCACACGGAACATACGATGCGCTGGGCGATGTTATCGATTTGACTTTATACGGAAGATCACGGCAACGGCAAAAGTTCGCCCGGATTGTCCATACAACTGCTACCGAAAAAAAAGAGAGAAAAGAACGAGAAAACGCTGCGGTCTAAGATCACATGAAAGCACAGCGACAACCTGTATTGCGGCACACTCGTGTATGGTGACCATGTTTTCTGTTTTCCGACGTCGCGAGCCGAATTCAGCAAGGGTGACTCGCGCCGGCGTCGCGAACTTCGGTCGCCGCTATGCATTGGTTCAACGGAAGTATTGTAATTCGGCTTCGTCGCGAAATATCCACATAATCAGCTGGCAGCGGTGCGCTGGCAACTTTGAACAGCTCCTTAAACTATTGGTCGACTGCTTGAAACTTGTTGAACCAATACCTTAACCGAAAAAAAAGAACAAAAAAACTTTCACTCGCGGTAAATGCGCCTGTTGCGATTATTTTGTTCTCGCCTGAAAATTTATTCTGTTCTTCACAGAGTCCAAGATAGCATCTTCGGCGCTCGGGATCACAGAGTGTGAGCTCTCTGATATTCGCCAACGAGCGGCGGCGGCAATTTTTTCCCGTCGAGTGGGATGGCTTGCAAGATGTCGGTGCCATGTCGCCGCAGCTTGCAGCAGGGCCGCCGCCGGGACCGAGGAAAAGTGAATTCTTTCAGGGGGTTCTCGCTATGTCCCTTCCACTCTCCTCTCGTTTTGTGAATGCCCAAATTATTCGATACAAATCCTCTTACATGGCACCTACCCTTCCTTTAGTCGCTCAAGACTCCAATAAACGGTGTTCTGCTTAGGTAAGCGCAACGTAAGAGATATCGAGGCTACGCGTGATCTACATACGTCAATCAAAGTCAAGGTTCACTCAGCCGAACGCTTCTGTGCATTGCAATTTCTCCCATTAGCCATCGAGACAGCGGCTGCCTCGATGACTTGATGAGTTGACTTACATCGAGATATTATCTGCACGATTATATCTCGATGTACGTGAACTCTTACAAGAGAATTCATCGCGCCAGCCGCCATATTATGTGCAGGTTAGAATTGCGTTAGCTGCCTGCAAGTATAGCCTCGTGTGAAAAAGAACTCAGCTTCCGTGATAAAAATGCCAGGGCGATAGCGACCTGAAAGCAATCCATGCGCAGCTAATATCCTTTTTTTTGTCAAGTGTTCGTATAAATCGCTGTGCACAAGCAAAATAAGCATTTTGTTGAAAGTCAGCGCTGCGTTCGTCTTCTGCGTGCCTCTGCATGTAGCTGGCGGTGCCTGCGCTGTTCCTTTTCTCTGTGATTTCTCTGCGTCGCTCACCAATCAAAGGATGTGAAAAAGAAGCTAACATTTATTTATGTATATTCACCACAATCATCCGACAACACAAGAGGGTTCCGATGCGGAAATCTTAACAACAGTTCGACTGGTCTGAAGCCCCAGCTTCTAAACACATCAGCGTAAATAAGGTATTCGAGCAACGCGGTAAGACAAATTAATATTTAGCATGTTTCCACAGCATAGCCAACGGGAGCCCAAATAGAATGCTATATGAAAATTAACCAATTACGGCATGACATATCTATAAGAGCAAAATGGAAACTTTACTCCTGAACCGCTGCGATAATGGGCTATGTACAGTTTAACTGCAATATAGTTCTGCGGTAACTTGATGACATGAGCGCAATACAAAAAATTGTTGGACCGAATTGTCAGTAGCAAACAACTGCGTTTTTCTCAGTTCCGCTTATTGTCGACCTGGCTCTCTAAAGAAAGAGAAAAGGACTCCTCATTTAGCACTACATTCTCCTCTGTAAGTAAAAGGCTTTCAAAAATGTGGAATTCTAAACACAGCAGACTGACCTGTTGCGTAGCGTGTTGCCTGATTCAGGGCGTTTCATGACATCCTTAAGTGGTGGCAGCACCTGCAGCACAAAAGAATAAATTTCATTGCCATTCAATGGCTCTAGGCCTTGCAGGAAGACCCCGAAATGTTGTATGATAAGAGTTAAAGTAAACTTTCTGGGTCAGAATGTCGCAAAGTTATTATGCCATAAGAGTGCTCCCATAAAAATGCACTTTTTTAATTGTAGTATAAATTGCCACCTACCGCAGCATCTCGGCATATGGACACTAGTTCACACAATTGCCTCTTATAAAGGCGTGCTAAAGTTGGTGTTACTGGTACCACAAATTTGGGAGAGATGGGAGAATCCGTGGACGTCAAAATAACTACAGATCTGTTCAGTGAAATTGACTGCTGGGCTAGTTGGTTTTCCATATCTTGTGTTCTAGCGTAAAGAAACACGAGGGCGCAAAAGAAGACACGAAGGCACAGCTGTGACCTCGTGTCTTCTTTTGCGCCCTCGTGTTTCTTTATGTAGAACATGTCTTACTTTTCTGTAACGCAGAAATTGCGCTGTGCATAGGCCAACAGAGATGCATAAGGCATAATGGCACACACGCTAGGTGAAAGGGCATTCAGTGTATAAGTATTCAGTGAAGCAGAATCGAATAAACATCAGACATGACGCCGTGAGAATGACAGGAACACTGCTGAGAAACAAGTGCTGTTTATTGCTGTTGAACTGCTGCACACGAGAGAGCACGCGGACGTTTACCGTCACTACCGGTCGCAAAGTAGACCAATAACACCCAGTTCCGCGATTATGAAAAGCAGGATCCGCGCAGAGCCAAACACCACAGCACAAGATCAGCTTTCGCACTTTCAGCAGAAATCTTACTTCACTCTTACGTGGAGATGCAGGACGCCTGCAAACACAATCATAGCCGGTTTTCCAATGAGAATTAAATGCTTCGCTTATCTCACATGCATGTTTATCTTTATGGCGCCAGAAAACGTGCACTTTTGATGAATTGCCTCGCATCCACATTCATGAGACGGACAATTCCTCGGATGTTGCGCAGTGTGTGCCTGGAGGTCGGCCTCAGAGGTGATTTATGTATTGTTTCAATAACTTCGTCTACCGAATGTGGCAAAACACTCCCTGCAGTACACACAGCTAAGCAGCAAATTATCAGTCCAAAAAGCACTAGACGAGCATAAACGCGTGTATGTTAACGGCCTGGTTTCTCTTATGCTGTAGCCTGTAGATCAATGGGCGACAGGTCGGACACGATTCTTGACCACGTATAAAATTGTGTCGCTTAGGTAGTAAGAAAAATGCCTCACATACAAAGCGACAAAAAGCCCTTGGTAACATCTTCGAGAACAGACCCCGTAGTTTTACGGGAAGGATCCTTTTCATGAAGCACCCATTCGATTCTCCGCATTTACAGGGAGCACAATGTATGCGTTGAATGCAGGTTATCCACTCTGCAAAGTGAGCCATGTCTCATTCAAGTATGTACCAACTAGCCCAACTTTCAATACTGTCTCATTCAAGCGCCCACTACTACATTAAAGGGGCCCTGCACCCTCAATTACGCACGTTGTTTTTATCGGCCGTTTGCTTTCTATGGGTCTTGATGACTGCTGTGGCACCAACGAAAGCAGCGAGAACGAAGCGTTTGATAATTTAATTTGCTTCCGAAATGGGTTTCCGCGCCGATTGCAGCGTCGTACAGCTACAATTTCTGTTACAGGAAGTGAGGTAGCGTGCGTGACTTATGCTGTTCGTTTTGATTGGCGGGAAATAAATAAATAATATATAGTACACGCTTGCGACACACTCAGTATGTGGAATTTACTCATTTTAATGTGTTTAATGCTCGTTACAGCTGCGAAAAGGACACCAATTTGTGCATCAATTTTAACTTACCAGAAACTGCGACACAGATGGCGCTGCCGAACGGCCTACTCAAGGCGCAGCCTTCATCAATACACTGTGCTTTGCATTCCTGCCTTACACAGATTTTCCATGTGCTCGAGGTGTCTAGGTGTGTTTGCGTACCTACCATCAACTGCTGGTGTCGTCTTTGGTATTTGTCACCTGCCAGCATGTCACCTGCGGCACAGAAGCCGTCAAAAGGAGCGGCGCCCGCTTGCGACTAGAAGGCCACCAAGTGCTGCGGGGTTCCGGTAGGGCAAAATGTAAGTCGCGTTTTGATTGGAAGCAGACAAAACTCCAGTGACACGTCACTGGGCGAGTGAAATACGAAAGGGTACGCCAATTTCTGTCGTCTGCTTTTATTTTGAATTTGTAAGTTCAATAACTTCCGTTGCCGTGCGTCTATCTCCAAAATTATTTTTGCATTCATCTCAGGACGATACAAGGAACGCGTTCCGATGTAAAAATCGGAGGGTAAAATATGGGTGCAGGGCCCCTTTAGCTGCAGAGATCGCCGTGTTCCGTAAGATAATACTTTTCGTAAACGCAAAGTATTATCTTGTGTCATTTGATGTTAAAGATAATCCCTTTCGCTCACGAGGGAGGCGGTGTGGTTGGGACACCAGTCAAAGGGATTATGACCAGGCTGCCCCGCTGCTGGACCGGACGGCGCCGCTAACCGCTAACCGCTAACCGACGAGAGACGTTCGAACAACAAACCCAGTTGTAAATGTGTAAAATAAACTTCTTGCGTTATTTAGAAACCTCAGCGTCATCGAGTTATTGACGACCCTTTTTATAACATTTCATGCGTGAGCGGATGCAGGAACAACTTGGTGAAAAGTAACGGTGATCGTGGAAGTGGTGACGATGGTTCAAACGTATTTTCCCAATGTTTCACCGCTCACGCGCACGCATGAAATGCCACACGATACTGCTTTGCGTTTCCTTCACATACATGGAAGACGCGCAAAAGACGAGAGACGTAATCTCAACTATGTTGTACACGTGCTGCCCTTTTGAAAGGCCATCCAGTCAAGCGCCTTCAAACGCCGCAACTCTTTCGACTCAAGAGACTTCTGGTGCTGCTACATGAGTGGCCCAGGCGTTTCTCGCAAAAATTCTGTAGCGCTTATTGAAAATCAGTTCTGCGGAATCCCGCAAGATGGCGGAAGCGTTAAGAAAGGGGAAATAGACAACCACCCATTTGTAGCACGAAGCCACAAAGAAATCCATACGGAATTCTCAGAAATAAAGCCTCTTAGTCGCCGAAAAATTCGTCCTGGTCCGGAGTTCGAACCCGGGACCAACGCTTTTCCGGGGCGGTTGCTCTACCAATTGAGCTAACCAGGACGCTAGCAATTGGCAGCGCGAGGGCGAATTCATCGACAACTCGAAGCAACTGGGCACATATTGAAAATCAGTTCTGCGGAATCCCGCAAGATGGCGGAAGCGTTAAGAAAGGGGAAATAGACAACCACCCATTTGTAGCACGAAGCCACAAAGAAATCCATACGGAATTCTCAGAAATAAAGCCTCTTAGTCGCCGAAAAATTCGTCCTGGTCCGTGGTTCGAACCCGGGACCAACGCTTTTCCGGGGCGGTAGCTCTACCAATTGAGCTAACCAGCAAGCTAGCAATTGGCAGCGCGAGGGCGAATTCATCGACAACTCGAAGCAACTTGGCACATATTGAAAATCAGTTCTGCGGAATCCCGCAAGATGGCGGAAGCGTTAAGAAAGGGGAAATAGACAACCACCCATTTGTAGCACGAAGCCACAAAGAAATCCATACGGACTTCTCAGAAATAAAGCCTCTTAGTCGCCCAAAACATCGTCCTGGTCCGTGGTTCGAACCCGGGACCAACGCTTTTCCGGGGCGGTCGCTCTACCAATTGAGCTAACCAGCAAGCTAGCAATTGGCAGCGCGAGGGCAAATTCATCGACAACTCGAAGCAACTTGGCACATATTGAAAATCAGTTCTGCGGAATCCCGCAAGATGGCGGAAGCGTTAAGAAAGGGGAAATAGACAACCACCCATTTGTAGCACGAAGCCACAAAGAAATCCATACAGACTTCTCAGAAATAAAGCCTCTTAGTCGCCGAAAAATTCGTCCTGGTCCGTGGTTCGAACCCGGGACCAACGCTTTTCCGGGGCGGTCGCTCTACCAATTGAGCTAACCAGCAAGCTAGCAATTGGCAGCGCGAGGGCGAATTCATCGACAACTCGAAGCAACTTGGCACATATTGAAAATCAGTTCTGCGGAATCCCGCAAGATGGCGAAAGCGTTAAGAAAGGGGAAATAGACAACCACCCATTTGTAGCACGAAGCCACAAAGAAATCCATACGGACTTCTCAGAAATAAAGCCGCTTAATCGCCGAAAAATTCGTCCTGGTCCGTGGTTCGAACCCGGGACCAACGCTTTTCCGGGGCGGTAGCTCTACCAATTGAGCTAACCAGCAAGCTAGCAATTGGCAGCGCGAGGGCGAATTCATCGACAACTCGAAGCAACTTGGCACATATTGAAAATCAGTTCTGCGGAATCCCGCAAGATGGCGGAAGCGTTAAGAAAGGGGAAATAGACAACCACCCATTTGTAGCACGAAGCCACAAAGAAATCCATACGGACTTCTCAGAAATAAAGCCTCTTAGTCGCCGAAAAATTCGTCCTGGTCCGTGGTTCGAACCCGGCACCAACGCTTTTCCGGGGCGGTCGCTTTACCAATTGAGCTAACCAGCAAGCTAGCAATTGGCAGCGCGAGGGCGAATTCATCGACAACTCGAAGCAACTTGGCACATATTGAAAATCAGTTCTGCGGAATCCCGCAAGATGGCGGAAGCGTTAAGAAAGGGGAAATAGACAACCACCCATTTGTAGCACGAAGCCACAAAGAAATCCATACGGACTTCTCAGAAATAAAGCCTCTTAGTCGCCGAAAAATTCGTCCTGGTCCGTGGTTCGAACCCGGGACCAACGCTTTTCCGGGGCGGTAGCTCTACCAATTGAGCTAACCAGCAAGCTAGCAATTGGCAGCGCGAGGGCGAATTCATCGACAACTCGAAGCAACTTGGCACATATTGAAAATCAGTTCTGCGGAATCCCGCAAGATGGCGGAAGCGTTAAGAAAGGGGAAATAGACAACCACCCATTTGTAGCACGAAGCCACAAAGAAATCCATACGGACTTCTCAGAAATAAAGCCTCTTAGTCGCCGAAAAATTCGTCCTGGTCCGTGGTTCGAACCCGGGACCAACGCTTTTCCGGGGCGGTCGCTTTACCAATTGAGCTAACCAGCAAGCTAGCAATTGGCAGCGCGAGGGCGAATTCATCGACAACTCGAAGCAACTTGGCACATATTGAAAATCAGTTCTGCGGAATCCCGCAAGATGGCGGAAGCGTTAAGAAAGGGGAAATAGACAACCACCCATTTGTAGCACGAAGCCACAAAGAAATCCATACGGACTTCTCAGAAATAAAGCCTCTTAGTCGCCGAAGAATTCGTCCTGGTCCGTGGTTCGAACCCGGGACCAACGCTTTTCCGGGGCGGTAGCTCTACCAATTGAGCTAACCAGCAAGCTAGCAATTGGCAGCGCGAGGGCGAATTCATCGACAACTCGAAGCAACTTGGCACATATTGAAAATCAGTTCTGCGGAATCCCGCAAGATGGCGGAAGCGTTAAGAAAGGGGAAATAGACAACCACCCATTTGTAGCACGAAGCCACAAAGAAATCCATACGGACTTCTCAGAAATAAAGCCTCTTAGTCGCCGAAAAATTCGTCCTGGTCCGTGGTTCGAACCCGAGACCAACGCTTTTCCGGGGCGGTAGCTCTACCAATTGAGCTAACCAGCAAGCTAGCAATTGGCAGCGCGAGGGCGAATTCATCGACAACTCGAAGCAACTTGGCACATATTGAAAATCAGTTCTGCGGAATCCCTCAAGATGGCGGAAGCGTTAAGAAAGGGGAAATAGACAACCACCCATTTGTAGCACGAAGCCACAAAGAAATCCATACGGACTTCTCAGAAATAAAGCCTCTTAGTCGCCGAAAAATTCGTCCTGGTCCGTGGTTCGAACCCGGGACCAACGCTTTTCCGGGGCGGTCGCTCTACCAATTGAGCCAACCAGCAAGCTAGCAATTGGCAGCGCGAGGGCGAATTCATCGACAACTCGAAGCAACTTGGCACATATTGAAAATCAGTTCTGCGGAATCCCGCAAGATGGCGGAAGCGTTAAGAAAGGGGAAATAGACAACCACCCATTTGTAGCACGAAGCCACAAAGAAATCCATACGGACTTCTCAGAAATAAAGCCTCTTAGTCGCCGAAAAATTCGTCCTTGTCCGTGGTTCGAACCCGGGACCAACGCTTTTCCGGGGCGGTAGCTCTACCAATTGAGCTAACCAGCAAGCTAGCAATTGGCAGCGCGAGGGCGAATTCATCGACAACTCGAAGCAACTTGGCACATATTGAAAATCAGTTCTGCGGAATCCCGCAAGATGGCGGAAGCGTTAAGAAAGGGAAAATAGACAACCACCCATTTGTAGCACGAAGCCACAAAAATCCATACGGACTTCTCAGAAATAAAGCCTCTTAGTCGCCGAAAAATTCGTCCTGGTCCGTGGTTCGAACCCGGGACCAACGCTTTTCCGGGGCGGTAGCTCTACCAATTGAGCTAACCAGCAAGCTAGCAATTGGCAGCGCGAGGGCGAATTCATCGACAACTCGAAGCAACTTGGCACATATTGAAAATCAGTTCTGCGGAATCCCGCAACATGGCGGAAGCGTTAAGAAAGGGGAAATAGACAACCACCCATTTGTAGCACGAAGCCACAAAGAAATCCATACGGACTTCTCAGAAATAAAGCCTCTTAGTCGCCGAAAAATTCGTCCTGGTCCGTGGTTCGAACCCGGGACCAAAGCTTTTCCGGGGCGGTCGCTCTACCAATTGAGCTAACCAGCAAGCTAGCAATTGGCAGCGCGAGGGCGAATTCATCGACAACTCGAAGCAACTTGGCACATATTGAAAATCAGTTCTGCGGAATCCCGCAAGGTGGCGGAAACGTTAAGAAAGGGGAAATAGACAACCACCCATTCTGTAGCGCTGCGGATATTCATTTTCGTTTTCACGTTTAAATCAAATAAATACCTTTAAAAGCAAAAATATGTCCGTTGGTTTTGTTTAAACATCTTCTAAATGGTTTATACGTTGTTATACATATATATTTAGCTTTTAACTTGAGCAGCGAAACTGCGGCAACATTTGCGCCGATCGATGCAGCTGCCACGTACAACACAGCACGCGTCGCTGCTGTGGACGGTATGTGCAGTTTGCACATTTCAAATAAAAAAAGATAACTGAATAATAGCACTCATGCATACTATTTTTAGAGCATACTGGTTTATTTTTTCGATCTAATCCTGAGTACGAGCACACTTTGAGCAAGGGGCCACGTTCGCGCTTCTGTCGCTCAATGACCATCGGGGTTTCGATAGAGCTGAAGCCTGTAGGGCCTTCGGAAGCGCCCCTGCAGCAGCTCGAACTTGATCGCTGAGTCAGTTGACTATTATTTGGAGGGCAGTTCGAACGCCCATGTGACCCGGGTATAATAGTTAATAGCTTCACTATTCATGAACAGTCTCTTTCCCAGGTGTCACGTGGTGATAACGGTAGTAGGCCTGTTAAAGAGGAAACTCTTGTGCCCAGGAAATTAAAAGTCAAAGTACAAACAATGCACGCTGCACACTGATAGGCAATCACAGTCATCGGCCGCCGGTAATCTGATCAGCGGTAAGGGGCGTCGGCATTTGTACATGTGGCACCGTAAGATTCCAGCGTTATCGCTGGTGGCCGCGTTAGTTCCACAATAAACTATTTTTCGCGCTATGCGGGCAGTCCTATCATGTATTATATAATCAGGAAGCTTCGCAGACATACCAGCGCGACCTGCGCAAGGAATAATAATAATAATAATAATAATAATAATAATAATAATAATAATAATAATAATAATAATAGGGGAAAATAAAAATGTACAGCGCCATCTGTCGACTAGCCTATAAGCTCGATCCTCCGTGTTTTGTTGGGCGCGAAAACGAAACCAGTCGCATATCGCAGCCTTTGGGTGTTAGCTGTTGGTTTTTTTATCTTCGTTCTGTGATGACTTCCCAATGCTCCGTGCGCTTTTCACGCAACGAGGGAGCGCTGAAAATGCCGGGAAGAAGGTAACAGTACTTTTAATCGAATTTATCAGTTATCCGAACGAATAAAAAATCGCCCGCATCTTCCCACGGGGGGAAGTCGAGTAAATGCGTCGCAGAGGGGTGGGGGTATCGCGTGAATGTTGCGTAATTGGGTATGGTTTGGGAATGCTTAATTGTTACACGATGCGCACACCAAGTACGACTTGAACGGCTCCAGCGTGCACAAAGTTCCGGGTTCGCAGCTCGCTTCAAACGATTGCGTTCAGCGTCGTATGCTCGTCTCTTCGCAGCCTTCTCTTCTGCGTTGCTTGCTGTTGTTGACGCCGACGACGGTGAGGGTGGGGTAACGTTGCCTTCAACGAGTGGTGGGACGCTGATTGAAGGTACTGTTGCTGCCATCGCATCTACTTGAGTCAAGCAAAGCGTCAAGTCAAGCGAAAGCCAAGTAAAGACGCCCTTGACTGAATTCCGAACGCGCGCTCCGCCGCTTATATACACACCACCCGCGTTCGAGGGGGAGGAGGGAGGGAGGAGGAGGAGAGGGAGGGAAGGAGAGGCTTGCTGCCGGCACGAGACGAGCCGGCACCCTCTAGAATATTTTCAGGCCTGCTCACTACTCCGGGCATGGCCTCTGACGTCAGTCATTTTTGACCCTCGTCTCGTGCTGAGTAGACGTGCGCATGCATGCTCACGCCGTTCGAGAGAGCAGGATTGCTAAGCCTGACGAAGCCTGTCGTGGTATACTGGTGTTTCTCTTGGCGTGTGCATGAAGACCGTGGTCTGCGTTAGTGAAGTGCTGCGTGGTGATGTGATGTGCTTCGTTCACGGAATGTTGTATACTTGCAAGCTCTCCCAATGGAGCAGTGCCGTGGGCCCAAGTGTCGCCGATATTGGCAATGTACCAGTGTTTTCATTTTCCCAAGGCGATCAAAAAGAGAATTGAGAGCGTGCCTTTCATCAGGACGACATCGATATGCATTCTCTCCGTGATTCGAAGGTATGTCTAGTCTATACTACTTGCTTTTCAGATGTTTTAAAGGCACCACCTCTAACACGTTCAGCTATTTCGATAAAATGATGATGTCGTGTGCACTTCTGACTTGTTAGCGTAAGCCTCGACGTTAGGCACATTTATGTGAGCGTCGCGGACGCTCACCCCCGCGATGATGTAGCGTCCCTAGAGAGTGCATAGATTTCCCGTTTTTGACGAGCGCGTCTTGACGAGACGCGGTGAGCTTGGCTGCAAAACGACGGCGAAACGAAGTAGACGCACCTTCATGTTCCAATCAAGCGACTTCACAAGCGGAGCGAGAGATGCGTTTTGCGTTTCGCTGCTTACACCCCGAACTCATAAAAATGGAGCAATAAACGCGCGTGGCAGTATATTCTCAGAACGGGCGATTTTTTCCTTCAGGGTCGGTAAACATTTCGCTATTTGCGGGCTTCTTTTGAATGAGAAAAGCTAACGAGTGTCGGTGCGTGGCGTCGTGCATCTGTTTTGTACATAGTATTTCTTACTGGTGTTCCGACCACTTTTCGCGCTATTATAATTATGCGGCAGTCTCGCCAGCACCTTCGCCTAATTTGTTTCCTTGAAATGTGTGCTGGTGCAAGTCAGCCGAATTGGGATGCCTGTAGACACCTCATTGATTTTGTTGTGTTTTAACTGAGCGAATGAGGAGCACCGTGGAGCGGAAAGCCTGTGATAAACCGCTTTCTTAAATGGTTTTCAGGTGTGTGAGCTCGATTTCAAGCCAGAACACTTACGGAAGACTATCAAGCACACCGATCCAAGAACCGGCAGGACATTAGTAGCTCTCATGGGGGCTACTCGGCCTACTCTGGACGCAGTGCCGACAATTTTTCACAGTTTACCAAATGAATAGGAACTGTTTCTGCGCATCTTATGGACAGTGTGACGTGTGTGCGTGTGTGTGTTTAAATAAAGAATGTAGTATGAATCAAAGTTGCCTTATTTATTTCGTCACTTTTTGGGGCCATCAACCTTTGCATTTATAAATCGGTCACATTTTCGATAGCGCACAATCTTTTCTTATTTTTAAGTGGAATAATAAATCGCTTAGAGACCAATCACCAAAGACTGTAAAGCGTAACACATTCCTTAAGCCAGCGGCAATCCCGACGCAAAAGGCAAAATAAAGCTGTTACGCATGTAAAACTCGCCGCGAAGGCTTTATCATTTCATAGGAGACGAAAGCAGCAATGGCTTCACGGTCTCCCGCGCGTTCACTCGCTCGGTCAAGACGCGTGACGTCACGGCGGCAGTGACAAGGCCTGAATTTTTAAAGACGATAGTCTTCCTTGAGATACTTAAACGGAGAAATTTTGGTCTGTCTTTCTGTTTGTCGGCACGTCACTCGATTCAGCCACTCGGCCAAAGTTGAACCGCTTGCCCAAGGGCCAGCCATCTTGAATGGCTGACTATAGTCGGTGACAAGCTAAGAATAAAAAGTAAACTCTACCGCTGTCCATTTGTGTTATGCGCGTCCAACTACGGCCGCTCTTTACCATGACGTAACGGTTAAGACGAGCCAATGAAAAATGCAACATGGCGCCGTTCGCGACGAGAGGCGAGGTACCGCTGCACCGATACCGAGATCCGTCAATTTGAATTTCCTGAGGTGTTTGTTTCTTCCAGAAGAAGCTGTTTCCTACTGTTATTCGTACGTCCCCAGCATCATCCTCGCCTGTCGTCATCCGATGCAGTAGAAGCTTGTGACTGCCGCGTTTGGAGATCACCGAAGCGGCAGCAGCTCGGAGTGTTTAACAACGCTTTAGCGCGTTCCGTCGTTTCGGCAGCTTCAAGTTGCAACACGGCGTGCGTTCCCTTCATCGCTCGGATACACCAAGCATATCGCCAGAGGGTCACCACATCGACGATTGTCGTCGCGTTCATTCGTGTGCAGTGAGGTGAAAGTGAAGTCGGAATGTGCGCGTCTGTGTACGAATTACCGCCCGATAAAGCCATGGCGTTAGCGTTGCTACAAGTGCGTGTGCGTGTGTATTACTTGGAGCTCGCAACGTTGGAATCTTGGTGATCTATTAACGCGATAGCGTTAAAGAGCTCGTATCGCAGAAATTCCGCCGTCGGCGTCGGGGCCGTTGGTTGTGAGCGAAAAATCATCATCTTGTCCGCGAGCGAAAAATGGAAAAAGCTGCAAATAAAATAAATAATAAAAAAGCTGCGTCCGAGTGAGAATCGAACCCTGGCCGTCTGCGTGGCAAGCAGGTGTTCTACCACACAGCCACGCCTCTGCTTGGAGCTGGACTGAAAGTAACTTTCATGCTTCCCAAAAATACGCGTCCTGTATACAGGTGTCACAGTACGAGATGTAATATCGCAATAATATTGCGTGGTACAAGCGTACATTGCCATCGGGCGTCACACCATGTTAATATCATAACGACTTCGTGGTTTAAAGAGAGCCACCCATTACAAAAGGCACACACATTACTGCGCGTATTCCCTTAGGACCACGTAGTGGGTGCATCGCAACTTCGAAAAAGTTTCTCGCGCATAATTGGTTTAAAGCATGCTAACCATTAAACAGAATATCGCTATCGCGTTCAACTCCTAAAGGCGCAGCTTAGGCGTTCCCCAATTTTTGTGATATGCGCCGTGATGTGCTCCTATGGCTGTGTTCCAATTCTGGACAGCATCGTAGACAGTCTACGCTGACAGCTTAGAAGACAGCATCGAGGTCATGTTGTCCGACAAATGGAACGCGTCTAGAAGACGTCTACGCGACGTGATGCCACCTAGCGTCGAGAAGAGAAAGCTAAGAAAAACAAACGTAAATGTTCTTTCTTTAGCCTCTTTCGTGTTCAAACCTATGAAAAAATTAACGTAGCTTACATTGAGCGCCTGGAAAAGCGCCTACAGCTGTACAGACGACCATACCGGCGAGATCCGAGCTACGCGAGCATTGCGCTGAGCCGCCATCTTGTTTGGACAGCAAAGTAGCCTGCATCGTTTTTGTCTTTCTCGAAGCTGTCTATTTTGCCGGCTACGTGAGAATTGGAATGGGACTTAAGATGGCCGCTGTCCACTTAGCTGTCTATTTAGCCGTCTACGGTGAGTATTGGAACACACCCTATATAAACGACGTATGTACGGACGAAGCGTGAGAGAAAGAAAACCACCAACGTAGCCCGTTAGCGCAACACATTGCGAAAGTAAACAAACCAGGTGTGGAGAATATGCAGTGGTGTGTGCATTATAAGAAGATAATTGTGGTCATCTGGTGCGTGTGTGATTTTGTGACGTGTGCCTATTGGCGCAGTTGCGTCGTCTTAACGGAATTCAGTTCCACCGGCTCAGAATGATGTGCTAGGTTGGAGTGCCCGTCGCGTAAGTCTCACGCTCGATGCACGAACGCCTTGCAATGTTAAACCCCGTGCGAAGTAATCGTTCTCTGCAAACCGTGAAATAATGCGCTCGCTGTGGCACATCGATTGCATGGATCGTGATCGTAACTGAAGTAACGCCGCTAAAACTATTGAGTGAAAAAAAAAAAAGCTTTTGTTTTTAATGGCGTTGCATCATACTTCACGATATCATATTTGGAATACTTGTTTTTGTCTAACGTGCGTTTTTTTTGCATTTCGCATGTATTGTGTGCATGTATCACGCAGTGATAATTTGTTTATATTAAAATCGTGAAGCTCATAGTGCATAGACCCTTTTGTTTAAGCGCTTATTCCTTCTTCTGAAGCCTCACCCCCTCACTATGCTTCACGAACAAATGAAGAGGGGGGAGCCGGAGAGGTAAGGCTTGACAATGTACGAAACGGATGTACTTACTGATTGTGTCCACCGATATTATCTATATAGACATCTATATGTTTTCCTTTTTTTTCTTCGAAGATGCGCGTCTTTTCTCTATGTCCGAGTGTGTATGTGTGGTCTTTTGGCTACTGATTTCTTTCATTTCTACATTTTTATTGTTTATTTTTTTTCCTTGCTCTACCTGCACGGAGGGCGATGCAATAAAAGCGCATCGAAGCCTCGTAAATTTTGCCTTGATATCAAAACGTTGACAAATAAACTGTCTTTTGAGAAGCGTATATCCTTTTCCTATTAAATGCGAAGCATTTCTTAGCGAACCTCTGGCACTTTGAGCGTTTCTATCTACGTATCTATCTATCTATCTATCTAGCCGCCTACGTCTGGGTGCTCTCATGATCGCCTCCTCAACTTGGTGTAGACCAAAATTGGCATGGGAGGGCAAGAAGATTAGACGAATATGACTGTCGGGTCATGAGATGAATAACGCGAAGATCCTGTCGCGTACGTCGTCAAACCCTCTCCTCCAGACCCGTGTGGCACATACCCGTTTACCAGGGGCCGCGGTGTACGGGTATGCGCCACAGGTGATTGACAGTTTATATCTACCCAGGAACGGCGAGAACAGACATTGGTAACTTAAATGGAAGAGCGTGAAGAAAAACCGACATCGGCAGCGTTGACCCGACGAACGGAAAGAATTAAAGTTAGTACCGCAGCAGGAATCGAACCCAAGCATTCTGCGTGGCAATCAGGTATTCTACCACAGAGCCACGACAGGTACATAAATTGGTTTGGAAAAAACAGCCTATGGAGGCGTAATGTCGGTGCAACGTCAATTGTGGTTATGGTGCTGGCTATCTAATTTTGCAACAAAGCAATAAATACTACATGATACTCCTACGATACAGGCGTCATATCAGATTAACGTCTGTGGTTCCGGTATTGGCTCCGGTTTTATAGCAGTCTAATAAACATTACATTTGTATTCCTATGATTCAGCAAGCTATATTGATGCATTGCACGACCCCGGAGGAATACATTAACGAAAGTTACGTATGATATTAGCCCGCCAGAACGCCGCAGTGTATTCTTCATTTCTTAAGAGGCTGGGCGATGGCCTCATGCTGACCGAGGATGATACCAGATTTACTGACAGCCGCATTGTAGACTAGGCTACGTAGGCCACATAGGCCCAGGTAGTCTACGAATACGACAAGCGCCATCGATTTATGTTGGTCTACTTAGCACTATCCAGGCCTACCAGCCTGAACGGCCTATACCTCACCAACGCGAAGGGTGACTTCAGGTTCCGACATGTCGCCGGCTCTATCGACAGACAATTTGTTGACGAAATGACCGAGGCATCCACGATTTCCAACAGGTGCACAATACGTCATACTTCACTACACATGGACCCTTCGTCACCGCGATCACGACCGGATCCAGTTACAAGTCACGACGAGCTGTTGGTGTTCACTGACCACGGTGATGATGACCTTGTTCAAGAACTGTCAGGAACTTCTTCCACACATGCACACGAGTTCGTAAAACGTGCTTACGTTCTCCATCACAAGGACAAACACTAAATATCAGCTTACTGCTTCTGGTGTTGGTAAACCCATGTTGCCGTACGCAGCGTTACCCAACTGTAAACAACTGGTTATAAAGCACATATGCCGCTCTTCAACGTATATGTGTGCGCATAAAATTGATGCAAATCCTTAGCGTCACTTTGTAACGTTTCGCTCAGTAAAAAATGACGCCACAGTCACCTTTCCGCCGCATGCTTCGCATACATCGACTCTCACGGTGCGTGGGATCTGCCGAATTTTTTGTCGTATGGCAACCGATGGCAGCCTCAGTGTATATATATATATATATATATATATATATATATATATATATATATATATATATATATGCTAGGGGGGGGGGCTCTTCCAGTAAATGTGTGCCACCCTGCTGTAATGCCGATTGGGGCGACGCAGGTATGTAATAAATAAATAATAAATTAATTCAAAAGTTGAACGTTCAAAGTCTTAAGGGGTAATGGCAGTGCCAGTGCAAGTTGTCGAGGGGAGAAACAATCCCACGTAAAGCTTTTAGTCAACTCCAATTTAGCCGCCTACATCTCCTTGGCGTGAAAGTAACGGTAACGCATGCAATGACCCCCACAGTTAAACGCGATGTGTGCTACACGCTTTTATTTCGTTGAAACAAGACGTCAAATGAAGCCTTGGCGTTTAGCTCAAACACGATGACGAGCACGGCGACTAGAGACGTAAATGCGGTATTAACGGCAACACAAGAGTCGAAATTAACGAAGGCAATCTCGGACCACTTCGCCATACTTCCCTTTGAGTCACAGTTGCCATAGTTACAGCAGACAGTGAAGAAAACTGGCGGCGAAAGTTTCGCAAAAAAAAAAAAAAAATTAGAAACGACCTTGTTAAATGCGATTAATGTCCGTGTTTCGTTCTTTGAAACCATAAAATAACGATTCCTTTATTTTAAGTTTTATGTTAAATCTGGCATTTTTTGTTTTAATACCAAAATAGGTGCTACTCAGAAACATCACCTTTGAGATGTACATTACGTCTTCGTATAGACTCCGAGATGACCGTGGTGGGGGCTGCGATTTAAATAACAGCTATATTGTTATTCTGACGCTGAACTCCGTGCCTTCATAGTTTATTTTATCTAGCTTTGCTTTCTTTATTTCAGTATCAGTGCAGTATTGCAAAATAAGGTTTATATGCGTGAAAATTATTGCCATTGTTTAGGAACTACTTCGTTTGCAGCGCGGAGGTATGCAAAATATGAGCAATGCGGCCTCGTGGGCGGAGCTTATATTTATTCTTAGGCTGTCACCGACTATAGGTTCATACTTGTTTACATTGTCGATCAAAAAATTCGGCAGATCCCCCGTACCGTGGGAGTCGATGTTATGCGAAGCATGCGGCGGGTAGGTGACTGTGGCGTAACTTTTTTTACTGAGCGACGCGTTACAGAATGACGCTAAAGATTTGTATATATTTTATACGCACACATATATATGTTCAAGAGCTGCATATGTGTTATATAAGCAGTTGTTTACGGTTGGGTAACGCTGCCAGTGACAACGTGCGTATTACCAACACCAGAAGCGGTAAGCTAATATGTAGTGCTTATACGTGTCCCGAGAACGCACGCGCGTTTCACGAACCCGTGTGCATGTGTGCAAGAGGTTCTTGACAGTTCTTGAACAAGGGCATCATCACCGTGATCAGTGAGCACCAGCAGCTGGTCATGACTTGTTATAGAATCCGGTCGTGACCGTGGTGAAGAGGGGTCCATATGTATTGAAGTATGTTGTATAGTAGAGCTGTTGGAATTCGTGGATGCCTCGGTCATTTCGTCGACAAATTATCTGTCAACAGAGCCAGAGACATGTCCGAACCTGAAGCCACCTTCCACGTTGGTGAGGCATGGGCCGTCGAGGCCGGTAGGCCTGGATAGTGCTACGTAGACCAACATCAGTGGATGGTGTTTGTCATATTCGTAGACTACCTGGGCGTATGTGGCCTACGTAGCCTAGTCTACAAATGGCTGTCAATCAATCTGACATTATCCTCGGTCAGCATGAAGCCATCGCCCAGCCTCTTAAGGAATGAAGAGGACACTTCGTCGTTCTGGTGAACGAAGTGCACTTTACGATGCAGTGATGTGGATATCATATGTAACTTTCGTTAATATCATATGTAACTTTCGTTAATGTATTCCTTCGGGGTCGAGCAATGCTTCAATATAGCTTGCTGAATCATAGGAATACAAACGTAATGTTTATTAGATTGCTATAAAAGTGGAGCCAACACTGGAACTACAGACGTCAATCTGATATGACGCCCGTATCGTAGGAGCACACATGTAGGAGTATCATGTAGTGTTTATTGCTTTCTTGTAAAATTAGATAGCCAGCACCAAAACCACAATTGACGTTGCACCGAATTACGCCTGCGTAGGCTGTTTTTCCAAACCAATTTAGAGACCTGGCGTGGCTCAGTGGTAGAATACCTGATTGCCGCGCAGAATGCTTGGGTTCGATTCCTGCTGGGATCCTAATTTTCATTATTCGCATTCGTTGTGTCAACGCTGCCGATGTTGATTTTACCTAACTCTCTAGCATTTAAGTTACCAATGTCTGTTCTCGCCGTTCCTGGGTAGACATAAACTGTCAATCACCTGTGGCGCATACCCGTACACCGTGGCCCGTGGTAAACGGGTATGTGCTACACGTGTCTAGTGGAAAGGGTTTGACGACGTACGCGACAGGATTTTAACGTTATTTATGTCATGACCCGGCAGTCACATTTGTCAAGTCCTCTTACCCTCCCAGGCAAATTTTGGTCTATACCAAGTTAAGGAGGCGATCATGAGAGCGCCCAGACGTAGGCGGCTAGATAGATAGATAGATAGATACGTAGATAGAAACGCTCAAAGTGCCAGAGGTTCGCTAAGAAATGCTTCGCATTTAAAAGCAAACATTACGCATATCTGAGGCGCAACATCACTAGGTAAGTATTAGGTGGTGTGTTCCTTTAATAGAAAATGCATACATACGTAATTCTAAAGACCCTAGTTTTTTAAAAGGACCGACAACTGCCCAGAATATGAAATGAGTTGACTCCACTGATGTAAAGATTGTCCGTTGCACGGACACAAACCGACCCTGTTTTTTTCGTGAGAGATGGATTTATATTTTTGTTTCTTAATTGAAAGTCGCGAAAAATGACCTGTGGCGCCTCTGGCGGCAAAAACGTGAATGATCCGACGGCCACGTGACCATTGACTGCTGTACGCGGTCGACGATTTTTTTGTTAGTATTGAAATATTGTTCGTTTCTTTATATAAAAGGTATTACTCCATAATAATATACATATAGGCCTGCGTTAGTAGTATGCATTAAAGTGGCACTGCCTTCGCGTGACGTAATGATCCCACGCTCGTCAGCGCGTCTTGAGCAACTTTTGAGCGTGCTCATGCAACCGTTCGCGCAGTTTCCCGGTCGCTAAGATTTTGGAGCGACATGGTTTTACTACCTACACTTCGTCTCAGAAATGACGCGCGCTGCTACTCGGTGTGGCCGTGCATATGCACAGTTACGTTTTCGATTACTTGGCTTGGCTCGTGTATCGAGAGAGTAACGACGCCGGGACAAGCCATCCATGACACAGGCGCAGGCAACCTTGGGCGCAGGCGCACACAACGTTGTACAAATACCGGGAAGGTGTATAAAGCCACACATCTCATTGTAACAGCTTGCTATTTTCAAAAATGGTTGGACAGCTCAAAATAAAGGTGGTTAAGCATAGTTACAGTAACTCCTGCGAAAGCAGAACAACGACAGCTTTCACAAGGGCTAGCGGCATCGCTATCAATTCTCGGCGTTGCTGGAGCAAGCCTCCATGCGTGTTTTGAGCCTTTCAGATCGAAAAATACTGCTTATAAAATTACGTGCTTTTCGGATAAACTACTGCAGCTACAAACGCTACGAAGGGTGAGCTTCCCATCGCGCCGTAAAAAACTGGGTCGAGAAAAATCAGTTGTCGGTCCCTTTAAAGGGCCCCTCACCAGGTTTGACAATTTTGAGCAAACGAGCGCAATGCATACATTGGGCGTTCACGATCACGCCTGCCAAAATTTGCAACGCTACGCGCCGCGGAAAGGGGTCAAATTTCAAGGTGAACGCTGCTTGCCCTTGCTCTCGCGGGAGCGCGCTTTAGAGAATGAGGGGATGACCTACATGAGAAAATGGCCTACGTAGATGGTAGTGCTGTGACGTCGCTCCTTCACGTAGACGACTGTGCTCTGACGTCGCCAACAGTAGCACGTGACACTGCGATAATTATTTGACACATGCGTAGTTTGTGCAATTTGTTGCTTGAATAGATTAATAAAATATGAGAGAAATAATGAGACACACAACGGGAATGTGTGCGTCTTTTTCATTTTTTTTTTCGTGAATTGCAGCGAGATGCGGGGCTGATGTGCCTCCCTTTCCCATGCGTTCGTGTCCCCGCGGTTAGCGCATCGAGCAGACGCCAGCCTTGGAAACGAAAGTAATGTTCTGGCGCGTTCGAGCACTCATTATGCTCATTTATTCTATCGCGTCCAAGTCAACGTTAATGCGGCATTGGCTCATGATACCGCCACTCTCGTCCCGGTACAAATGTCTCAACTTTCATGCCCGTCCCGCAGTAACAGGCAGTACACAACAGAGAACGCCGACAAAACGCCCGCGGCCGCTACATAAAAAAAAAAAAAGGTAGCGGCCGTGCAACGCTGCTTGCGTGCTCGGGCACGTCATGCGCACGTGACCATGCATGCGCACGACGTGTTCATGCGTATGTGTCAAGTGAAGAGGGCAGGGAAGGGATTTGGCTCGCTAAGGCTACACGGCGCGGGTGGCAAGGGTTTGAAACTCGCCTCCTCGCATCATGGTTTTGCGCCGCTACAAATTATTGTTTTTCTGAGCTCGTAATGAACCGATTTGTAGAATTCTTGCGGCATACTGCTCTTCATTCGGCAGATAACAACTTCCAGCGTCTAACTAAAGTTTGCTATGTGGCCTGGTGAGGGGCCCTTTAAGCTGCGCTGAAACTGGCCTTCCTCCGTGCCCTCTGCACGAGCTCATTGTTGTGTTTCGGTTTCGGTTCTCTATTGCACTGTACGAATGCCATGGGGCGCCGCTCTGGCATTCCTGTTTTACCCAGGCGACGTGTAAGTAAAAGAGTTCGTGGAGAGTACTCGTTCACTGCGGACGTTTCTTCTGCTATGGTGGCTACTTCTGCTTCAGCGCTTCACGCCAAACCGCGTGTTCGGGCCGGCAGGCGTCCCCGCCGGTCGCGTTGGTCACCGCCGGTCTTCGCCTGCTGCTGCGCCGGGATTACCAGCCCGCAACACAGCACTCATGTTTCCTGACGTATTGCCAGATGGTGTCCATATCTCGCAGCGCCTCTTCTATCGTCTTTAGACGACATTTGCAGCGAAGCACGCAGATACGCGGCCATTTTTTTTCTAGGTGGCATTGGACGAGCCGAGCATGCGCAGTGGGGGTGTGGACGGCGCCGCCGACGCCGCATGTGCGACTAAGAAATGCTCCGCATTTAAAAAGAATGTACCTAGGCGAACTTGTTTCGTGAACAAGATCGGCACTGCGCTTTCGTTCGGAAATGGTCGGCGCACGCAAAAGCGCTATCAACCTCACTTCTTATTTCTCCGTGCAGTTAAGTTGCTCGCCCGCAACATAAGCTATAGACTTGCAGAACAATATTACGATATATGCATTTCAATACAGACGGCCGACGTCGCACACGCAAGAAAGCATTATTGATCAACATCAGCTTGTCGGTGTTGCAGGTCAACAAAAGCAACGATTTACGTATATAAACGTATGTAAGCAGTGCCACAGAGGCTGCTGTGCGCGTCCGCGGAAAATCAGTGCTGCTGCATACACGACACTCAATCGGCGCAAAGATTCCAGCAGGCCGAAGCTTTGCAAGCTTCGCAAGGCATAGGTTGCGCAATATTGCGCTGCATGGGCGTAACAAGGGGGACACTAACGGAGGCACAGAAGTTAGTGCCCACTTGTTACGCCCATGCAGCGCAACATTCTGTAACCTATGTTAAACTTCTAACAACTAGCCAAAAGGAATGCTTTATTGAACTGTATTCGCAAGGCAGCGTGCGCCGAAGTACATAGTCCGCATGCCGCGTCTGCCCTTCGCTTTACACCCCCTTATCCCTCTCCTTTTAATTTTCTTTTGCTTTCTTCGATCAGAGTGCGCTGCGACCACGGAGCGAAGAGTTACGAAGCAGTGCAGTAGATGGAGCTGTTTGTTCGGTAGATCATTGCACTCATCCTTCCGCTGACAGCGGGCCCTCGCATGCTGAGCACACGTTTATGCACGCCTCCGTGGCATGAGAAAGCAAAGAGCGCAATATTTAAAAAAATATGTCAATGAACGCACACGTATAGCATTCAAGAATACCAGAACGACGATACTAAACCGCACCATAGATTACGACCTCAAAACATTATCAACAGCCAGCGTGCAGTAAAAGATACTACTCGGGACGCTCTCCTTAGCTGAAACGCGCGATCAGTATTTTAACACGAAAGTGTTTTGTGCCGGGGTCTACCAAGACTTCAGTGACGTATTTCCGTCACAGAAATGACGTCGAAAAAATATACACGATCAGATGGCAAAGAAAAAAAGTTCCGCCAACGGGCATCGAACCCACGACCATTCGGTACGCAACAACAGATGCCGGGCACGCTATCCACTGCGCCACGGTCACAGCCTCTAGAGACTTTTAAACACGCCTTTTATATCTTCCACTCTCCCGGTCGGCGGGGTGGTGTTGCCCTCTGGGAGCGGTAAAAGTAAGGTAATTCGTCATTACTGTGGCCTCCGCCATTAGCACCTGCAACGCGTTACGCGCCCGTCCCATTCGGCGCGTTTTCAATAGAACTTCAATTTTTTTTTTTTCAATGCCTTAACACACCGCGAAGTGGCGACCTTAACCAAGCGTCGTCAAAGCGTCGGCCTCGCTCATAGCTCTGCGACGCGCGCCTGCCTCACCTGGCTGTAACAGCGCGTTCCCCGCTCACGCGCTCGCCCCTAGAAAAATCGCGGCCGGACTACCCGGGCGGCACGACGCGCTTTGCGTTTCACTCTAGTCCGGCCGTTGTGTTCAATCACATTTTAACATGCCGCGGGAAGGCGACCAAGTTCTGCGTCCAATATGCGACGCTCTTCTGGCTATCAAACCTAGTTCTCTGATTACGCTTTCACCGTTAACTACTACACCACAAGGGTTTGTTTAATCATTTAACATGGACGTTAGTCGTCGGAATGGAGATGTAACACCAATCATCAAAGTTAAACGGTGCTATAGCTGCCAGACATCAATATACATAGTGCAAGCTCTCTTATATCAATCTATAGTGAACAACATTCAGTTACTTCTGTAAGGGCACGTGTTATACCGATTCCTATGACGGAGGGATCAACCATGTTTTTTTGTTTTGTTTGCGGCGCACCGCTCATGCACGTGTCCATGCCTTGTTTATTTCGAAAAAAAGCTATAACACACGCTATTGCGAAGAGTGTAGAGATACCTGTGACCAAAGAAATGAGCCCATGAAGCCACAGAGAGTCGCACAGGTCACGCAGAAACAATGTGGTGTCGATGTCTGACGAGTGTTCATGACTCGTGTATATATTCGAGTGGAAAATACAATGCAGAAGTACTGCAGTGCTCGGTTATCTCAGAAGTATGAGAGTCGCACCTCATCTGCAACGAACACTTTTCTTGAACGTCTACGTCAAATGCGAAGCCACTAGCGAACAGCAGTTCGGCTTTGCGAAGCGTTGCGCCTCTTGCAGCTGCCGTCCGGATGAGTTCTTATGCGCGCAGAACTCCGACATTGTGTTCTCCATTCGGCTCTAGGTGTTGAAGAAAACGGCCGCATTTTCTTGGCCCGAAAGCTCTGCCAACGACTGCTGCTCAACCTCTTCGTGTCCTTTCCTTATGGAGCCGTTAGCAGACGATTCCGCGACGGCGCCCAACAAAACATGGCGGAAGCGCCCAGTGTTGCCGGGGCACCAAATATTAGCATTTGTAGGGGTTTAACGCCCTAAAACCGTGATTATGCGGGACGCCGTAGTGGAGCACTGCGTAAATTTTAATCACCTGGGGTTCTTTAACGCGCGCCTAAATTTAAATTACTACACAAGGCAGTGGTTAGAAGTGTAACGGGTCATTTACATATAAATATAAAAAAGATGCGCGCGTGACCCTATAGTTAACACTGCTTAACGAAATTTTTGTGGCGAAACTGAGACAAGAAAAGAAAAGCGAGAGAAGACAGGATAAGGCGCCTCTTCTCTCGGTTTTCTTGTTCTCAGGTGCGCCACAAATATTTCGTTAAGCTTTTGACCAACTCGCCCAATCTCGTGCGCGGAACTGTGGGTAGTCACTTGGCAAGTGACTGTGCAAAGTGTAGGCGCACCCCCATGTTTTATGATTGCCAAATAATGACAAGATGTGGGGATAAGAAGGCACGTGAAATACATGAAGCGTTTTTGATTCGCAAGGCTCGAAACGAATGTGCGAGTGTCTGTTACCTTGTTGGACAACGAACATCAGTATCTTTTGAGTTGAAGTGTGATTTCAACATGTTATTAAGTTACATGCGCCTACCCTTTCTCTTTGTTGCTCCTCGCCCAGCCGTTAGATATTCCCGCCATCTGAGCAATAAACTTGGCTGCAAGCACGGCGCTAGAGTAGGAGAGGTTGCCAGACGCGCCGCGCATGTCACAAAAGTGCTTGAGTTGCCGCCACTTTTCTGCAAGGTGGGCCGATTTGTCCGTTCCGGCGCAATTGAAAGTACGTAGCCGGCGTGCGTCGCTAGCATTCGAACTGAACTTTTACGTCTCTGACTTTTCAGAAAGACCTTCGCGATAGTGCTGTACAACGGAGAGGTCTTGAATAACACTCAAGAGTTTCCGTCGCTGAGAACGGGCTTTTCGCGCGGATTAGCGCTTGCAGTGTGACTTCAGACACGTCGTTCATTCTTTGTTGTTTTATCGTTTTATTTGTTTACCAACACGAATGTGTTACGCCGGGGTCCACCAAGACATCACTGACGTATTTCCGTCACGGATATGACGTTGTAAAATGTACACTAACAGATGTGAAAGAAAAAAATTACATGAAAGAGTTCCGTCGCTGGGAATCGAGCCCATGACCCCTAGCTCCACAGCGCGCGGCGTTAAACAACGCGGCCACAGAGCGTACGTTCTTCAGCACACTGACGGCGAGCTATTTATATACAGTTGAACCCCTCAAGAACGAAATTCTCGCGACAACGAAGAAATCTGGCGCGCCCGGCGGACGTCCATAGAGCTCAATGCCTTTGCCCCGTCGCGACAGCGAAGTTAAAAAGCACTCCCGCAATAACGAAAGTTTCAGGCTGTGATCCGCAACATTTTTTACAACCCATGAGTTAGTTGGGAACCCAGAAGTTCGACGAGGGTGGCGGTGCGGGCTTGTTGGTTGTAAAGTCCCTCTATCTTTATATAGGTCCCTATATAAGTATAGGTCTAGATAGGTCTATATAAACTAAGGTCCCTATATAAATATAGGGACATTAGTTGGTTGGTCATACTTGTACGAGGTGAGCGCACAAAAAGACACGGACCAAAGAAGAGAGGTCCACACAGTGGCGCCAGTGTGTGTGCTTTTCTTCTATTGTCCGTGCCTTTTGTGCGCTCACCTCGTACAAGTACAACCAGAAGTTCGAAAATGCCAGAGACGGAAGCGGGAGTTTCTTCTGCAAGCAGCGATGACCTGCAGCCACTGGCTGAAGCACGGGACACGCTTCCGCGTGTTCATGGGGTGATACCAGACGCTGTTTAACTGCACGACTTTTTGTGTGCTGGCACCGAGCTGATTGTGCATGAAGAGCTCAGCGAAGACGACATCATCGAAAGTGTGCGCAAAGACTATGCGGGTGACTACAAGAGTGAGGAAAGCAACAGCAGGCAGGTAAGTTCGCTCAATGTTCTTGATGCTTTCGACATCATTCGCGCTTTCCTCGGCGCCCACGACTCACGACGAGGCTATATGCAAAGCTTACTAAGCTGCGAGGCTCGAGCCGTCAATCTTCTTCAAAGCAACGTCAGAGCAAAATATGCGGCTTCTTGAAAGAAGTTTTCGTTGTGGGAAGTAACTGGTGTACGTATTTTTTAATTTTCGCGACAACGAAACTCTCACAATGAACAAAAAAATTGCAGTGGCTTAGCTCGGCTATGCCAGGATATACGTAGCGTTAGCAAAGGTTCAGCTGATTATTCTGAGCTTTCCAGACTGTCTAGGATTAGCTTGATCGTCATGCTTACTGCTGCTCCAATGACACACACACGGTATACGTATTATGTGGCACATGCATATTTATTTTTGCTCAACGTCAGGTTACTTCTTCATTCTTCGTACGCTGAACCGCTTATTGCCAGGCAACTACTTCGGGATCCGATGACATAAGCTTCTCGGCTCTTCTGCGCCGTTGAGCAGCATTTGCGCTCTCCTCCTCCATGGCGTTACCCACCTGCAAACGCCAGTCAGAGGCGCTATCAAGCGGCACCAGCGCATTGTCAGACGGCGATTGCACAGCGAAGGCGAATCGCTGCGCGCGCCATGGCTACGACGTCACCCCTCTCGAATGCGCAGAGCAGGAGCGGCGAGTCGCGCGCGTCGGCGCCAGTCTGTCTGCCCGGCTACGACGCCACTCCTCCCGCTCTCCGCCACCAGCAGCGGCGAGCAGCGCGCGGCGGTGGCGGAGAGCGCGTGAGATGCCGGCTCCGCACTGATCCTCGCGCATGCGCAGCACGGCTCATGAGGACCCACGCGAAATCGGCTCCGGCTAGGCAAGTGTAGCTAACGCTACAAAATCGCTTCTCCGGCGATTTCGTTATTGAGGGGTTCGACTGTACACCATTTACCGCTGGCGGCACTCAGAGCTCGGTGGCATTTCAGCGTGTTCTTGTTATAACCAGCGAGACGGCGCGAAGGGCGCGCTTTAAAGGTCGTCGTCCCGCTGGTTACGATGCGCGCGCGCTTCCTACCTATAACACCAGTACTTTGCCCTACAGGGCGTGGTCACCTGTGCGCGCGCTTATCTCGTGATGCGGGTGGTTTGTACGTTCTGTGCGTTCACCGCAAAGGTTGCGTTGAAATTACAGAGCGCACGAAGGTCACTTCGCTCGCTGCAGCGGCCGCGCTTGTGAAAGAAGCACGCTGCTCAAACACAAAAAAGTAACAACTCTGACAGTTGTTAGTTCGCGCACGTCCTGAGTATACTTGTGCGTTCGTTTTATGCGGCCTTGTTTGTGTTTGACGTTACTATAGCTGTCAAACACTAATAGACATTGTACAAGCTCTCATATATCAATGCACAATAAACGCTCAACTGCCTCTGTGAAGACACGTTTCACTTTCGTGTTATACCGATTCCTGTGACGGAAGGTTCAGCCATGTTTTTTTTTTTCTTTTTTTTTGCTGGATGCACATTATTTCTGGAAACCTTACGGTGACTAACACGTCATCGCCAAATTAGTTACGTTTGAAACAAAGATCATTTTCATATGTTCACGATGAAGTACACCCGTTTCTTCTTCCTCATAATATGGACAGGGAATCGTTTATTAAATGTACGAATACGCAGGAACAGTATTTTTTCTCAAAACTGCTGTTGACACTAGTGTTGCGGAATGGGCGCCTCCATTCCATTCCAATTCCATTCCGGGGAATTAGAACTTGCCGCGATTCCATTCCTTTAAATTCCTCAGAACTCAGCCCATTCCCACTCCGCAAATGGCCGAGCAGTTCAATTCTATTCCTGTAATTCCTCGACGTAGGAAAGGCACCTTGATACTTTTATCGAGTTAAGAATGAACGCTCCACAAACCGATGTCATCACATGCATTAAGAACTGCAAAAGTACGCAAAGCACGTTACCAAGGTCGAGGGATAGTAGCTTGGTGACATATCTCGTGCAGTACAACCACCCTACTAATTCTCATAAGGGCAGTTCTCCCGCTACCTATAGTATTTGCATGACCAGCATGTTTGAACGAATGGTGACGTTTTAATATTGTTTAAGCTTAAAATGTGTTAACGCTAAAATGACGACATAGCCTATTTTTATGCTGACAAAATTAGTGTTCAGGAAGACTAAGCCGTTTTGCCACGCGTCTGGAGCGGTCGTGAATATGGAGAAAACTAAGATTTGGTTAACGGGGAACGAAACCCTCTAGATCTGCCGGTATTAGTTGGAAGACTGCACCGCTCGGGCACCTTGTGCCCGAGCGGTGCATTGAATACGGAACACGGGGCCGCACTGCTCGTCAGCACTCACGCTTGTCAAGCGCGCCTGGCATGGATGGGGTGAGAACTTTCTGTGTTCGTCTGTGCGCAGGTATGCAATGACTTCCTTGTCGCAAAGGTTATTTACGTGAGTCAGGTACTACACTGCTCGTGAGATAAAGATCAGGGTGTGCATTGAGTATTCGCCACTTTCGTGTGGGGGTATCAATGGGAACCAACGCGCAGGGATAATTTGTTTCTCCCTTCAGTATCTGCTGGGATAATGCATTTGTTTGTACACTAACTTATGCCTCGGTTTCTGTTTTACAAATTGGCCGATCGTTCACACTTTTACATCACGCCTACCCTTGGCTCTGGCTACCTAAAGGTGGACCTAGAGAATGCGTTGTGACCTTCGACTTGGAAAAAATGATGTACTCTAGCCTACATGACTAGTTTGAGCATATTGTAGTAGCAATTAAGGGTGTAGCAAAATACGCTCCTTTCCAATGCCCTCATTGCTTGGCGATGCGGACACGGCACATACCCGTGAATGTGCCGAGTCGTAGCAACCGAGCGAAGAAAAGATGCAAGGAAAAAGGATACCGATAATTACGCAAAGTAAAAAGGCCAACTGTTCGGTGCGTCTCCATTGGTCGTATTCATAGACTTTGAAGGATTGTACGTAAAATACATGGAGTAAGCATTAATTATGCCGTACGCTAGAGCACCGACGATTCAGCTTCGGGATTATCAGACACAAAGCTATTAATTAAAGCGTAGAATTTACAAACAAAAATTTCGCCGTTCAATCTGTCTTCGAACGTGGACAACACCCCAAGTCAGAAGTCATACGAAACATGATAGCAAATGAAGCAATCACAATGATATCATGATCCTGCTGCCACAAAGCACATTACCCTTGCGCGCAGGTACCGGCGCAGTATCCTGTGTCCGCGACCACATTCAGCCAAGCACAGCAGCACCGGAGTCAACTGTTGGCGAAAGCTGGGTTTGGTTTCCACCTGGGCAAAAAAGAATGGCCACTCGGTCTTTCGTTCCTCAGGTATCAGTGCGAAAATCTATAGTCCCTCTATTGAACTCTCAGCAGAGCGCAGACGAAAGAACTCATGCTTTCAAGAAACACTCACAAAATAACTGCTCCAACGTTCTCAGTCTCAGATTGCATTGTTACACGCCATTGTTTCTTCTCTTTCTGTCCGCTAGATATCCCCAGTGGTTCTACTTGCTTAGAGTCACTAGAAAATTTTCAGAGTATCGCATCTGTTTTCCGCGTGCCGCCGGCGACGCGATTGGCTTACTCGCATCACGCGAACTCTCACCGCCATATCCCTTCCAAGCGCTTTGGGTGCAGGCGCGTTGAATGCAGAGTGCGGCTGGACATTTAGCAGTACCACGGTCCCTAGAAGTACTTCGTCGCTTTTTTAAACGCGTCTTGCAGATGCCAGAGAGTAGCTCACCAGTAACCGAACGTTGCTGGTGAGCTACTCCGGGAAGTTCGTATATTTTTGCATTCCGTGTGGGAAACATTAACGTCAAAGAGCGTCGTTGTACGTGGCTGCATAGTTGGCCGGGGAATGAATTCGCCCCCTTCGAAGAATTGGCTTATCCTCTCACGCATTGAGGGAATCGATTTCATGCGAGCCCTAGATCTATATACATACTGTGTTGCAGTAGCATGCGCGTTAAAGCTTTTCGGGATGTGTTATTTCTGATCAAAATAACATAAAGCACTGCACCGAGGAAGTTTTAACAAGACTGCATTACGAAAAAAAAAAGTTGAAATTAAAAGCAGTGCAAAAACCGAACCCCAGCCGTTTACGCGCTGGCAACGCCAAAAAAAAAGAAAGAAAAAACTGTCGGAACACAGCAAAATATTTGCAAATGCACTGCAACGTTGGGAATATTAAGGAGACAAAAAATAGAAAATGGAACAACTGAGTACTGACGTCAGTCATTTTTGATGGCCTATTTTCTACGTATCTGTTAGGAAATGACAACGTATTCGCAAAATAAGATGCACCTTACCTACCGCACGCCGATTCACCCATGCGTTCTGCTGCTGGCGTTCCGAACCGAGACAAATACTTCACGCACAACTTCCACTTACCGTACACACACCACTTCTATTACATATAACACCTGCAGCTGAACAGCAAGCATGGTGCGCAAGTAAGGTATGCGTTAGCGATCAGTCGAAGGACGCAATGCTGAATGTTCTCGATGTTCGATAATGTTTCGAATGCGCTATGAAGTCAACCTGAACACCGACTGCAAAGCTAGCGCATACAGTCAACATTCACCAAGTGTCGAAGTAAATGGCATCACGGTCATTACGCTAATGTAACTATGTCTACAGCTCCGGACCTTGCGAACACACCCGGCCGTGAAACGAAAAGAGACCGATGAAGCCACGAAGAGAGTTCGCGAGCACATGGCAACATTCGCCGCACGTTTCATTAACTACACCGCTTACCGCGCAGTCAATTCAGACTGTCGATGACTCGAATCCCTTCTGATATCCTTTTGAAGAAACACACACACATATTGCAGTTACGCCGAGCGTAACACGGCATCGAGGCGAAAAGATCGGTCACTTCTCAACAACGTTACAAACTCAGTTTAAAAGCTCCGCCGGAGAGGCGGTCCGCGTGCCGGTCGTGAGAACTAGTGGCGCTGCAGTCACATCTAGCTCCCGCTAAAGCCCCTCCATGAGTTTTCCGCCGACCAGGCAGTAGACGTGATGGAGGGGCTTTAGCTACCGCGGCTGGTGCTTGTTGTGATCGGCGCCGCCGATGTACGAGCGCACGTGGGTTACAGCGTCGTCTGCGCTTTGTTAGCTCGTCATTTTTGCGACTATTCTTAACCAGGCTTAGCGTCTTGTACGAAGACACGTGCATGATGTACGAAGCGTAACGAGGGCGAACAGATTCACAGTGCAGTATGCCGACTGGCTTTGCGCCGGGCTGAGAGAGCGGCTACCGCAGCGACGAGTCCGCTTCACGACACTTCTTCGGACCTCCAAAAGACCCTCCGCCATTCAAGCTTTGCATCGCAAAGATAGAAAGCTTACTGCGAAATGCATGGTCTGTGACGTTCATTTTGAGAGTGACGACATTGTTAAGCACTATCATCGTGTCGTTGCGGGACAAGAAGTTTTGATACCACGTGGAAAGCGGGAACTCGCGCCCGGTGCCGTGCCGCGCTTGTTCCCAGCACTTTCACCACACATTTCAAAGCCAAAATGTTCGGGGTTTAGGCGCAAATCCCCCCCCCCCCCCAAAAAAAAAAAAAAAAAAGAACGCACGGCGTCCCGCGAAAGCCCAGCGCCCAGTTTGGAGGAGCCGCCAGAAATAGAACAGCAAAGCGAAAGGCAGGCGATTACCTATATACGCTACCGAGACTGAGAGTTGCATCACACTGACATTCGATCAGTTGTCAGCTGTCGCTATGATTTTAAAGCAGTGGATTTTCGAGAGATTTTACGACGAGGTATCGAACAACATGAGCGGAATATTTTACACTCGCCGGCTCGGGAACGGGCTGCTTTCACACGGTACACATAGAAAAGACGAGGACCAGCGCTGGTCCTCGTCTTTTTTATGTGTACCGTGCCAATTTTTTTGCGCTGAGCAGTTTAATAACAGAATACCAACTAACCCAATCCCACGCTTTGCTTCGGGAACGGAGGCTCACTTGTGCAAAAGATAATTGTAGTTGACGAGCAGTTTAAAAGCACGCTAAAGAGAAAAACGATTTTTCTCGCATTAGTAAAGTAGTCTTCCACGATACCAAAAACACCACGCTTTCTGCGCGAAGACGCTTAATAAGCGAGAAAACGCGCAAAAAGAAAATACAGGTGGCGACGCCACCTTGGAATTCCCGCACCGTTTGCCGTGACGTCACATATAATTGACGGCGCCTGCTTGGGCCTACGTAGTTCCTAATCGGTTAAATCGAAGTACATTTTCCTCTGAGGGGGCCAGAGACTTGGCATAACGAGTTTGTGGAAATTTCGTCGAGCCAGTGGCGCCAAATTACGTTAAATGCTCTTTGAAGTCTTTTACGTCACGAATTACAAAGTTCGGCGCAAAATTTAAAAATGAAGCTTTGAACTTGATTTTCTTCTCTAATAATAAACCTATGGTGGTGAAATAAACTACACATGAGTTCTCCGAACACACTTTATCAATCTAAACCAATTCATTGTTTCTCTTTAGTGTCCCTTTAACTGCTTAGTGAACGGCTACAGCACGAAACGCAAACGGCTGTCGTACAGTGTAAGAAGTGCTGCGGGAATGGAACATCTGCTCGGTGAAGTTGAAAAACTGAAGTTTAATAATGACGACTCTTCTAGCGACAGAGTACGCGCGAATAACAGCTCGGTGCTCACATCACGGCCGATCTGTTCGAATTGTTTAAGACACCGTAGAAGGATGCGACGTAGAAAGATGAGACACCGAAAATACAAATATCCACTGAAAAAATTGCTCAGAGATGACATCTATTCGATGTAATCGCACACTGAGATTTCATTTACCGAGTTCTCGTAAAATTTCCCGATTTTGGGTCAGTATCCCTTTCACCGTCGCGAAAACGTGTCTTGTAAACATTTCAAAGCATTGGTGATGTTTTTCGAGAAAGTTTTTTCAATTAATTGTAGAAATATGAGTACTGTTTTTCTAGAACGTTTTTGTATCTGGAGTAAGTACGCTTCTTTGTACACTATAAAGGCTTTTACAAACGTGTTGGGTTGTTCTTGGTCTAGATTAGACGGCAGCGGCTAAAATTGTGGTGGTAGTTATAAAAATTACGCTAAAAACCCTCATTCGCTTAGAAGCTCCTATGCTTGGAAGTTAAGCGCAATGTAAACAGCTGAAATATTGTCACAGGGTCGTGACGTCGACGAAGGCAGCAGTCAGCAGGTCCCAGATGAAACTCTTTATTTGGCCCAACTTGTGGCCGGGAAACTGAAAGTCAAACTACAGCAATACACTGATAGCGGCGAACAGAGCGTCGAACGTCGATCAACTGACAAGCGGTCAAGCGCGTCGGCTTTTATACAGGCGCTATCGAACTTTCCCGCGATATTGCTGGTGGCGGCGTTATCTCTCAACAAAGCTGGAACATTCGCGTGCGGCGCGCAATCTTATCAAAACGATCTACTACAAATGCGAAGCTTCTCGAACACTGCTTCGCGGACAGCGTCGAGCGTTGATAACCGTCCTTGCTGGTCAAACCCGAACACATCAAAATAAAACAAGAAGTGGGCTTGGCAATATAGACCGAACATGGATTCTTAACCAATCAATGAACAACGTACGCGGGCCAATGCATACAGACGACCTTTTGCATATCCACCTAAGTATCCACCTAACTAGTACAATAAGGAAGTTGCCGCGCAGTTGCCGCGAGCAACTGCGCGGCGGACCGCAGCGTTATGCCGTGGCAGCAGACGACGCGCCGATAGTGGCGCAAGACGGAACTGCAGCGCCGCTAGTTCTCGCGACCGCCGTTCGGACCACCCTCCTCCGCTGGCGGAGATATGAAACTGAGCTTGTTCTAGTAACGTTGCTTCTCAACACACGCTACCAACGCGCCGGACGGTCAGGAAGGGAAATGGCCGCCGCCGCTCAATATTACCCTCGTGCAGCCTACCTTTGCGGTACTCTGAAATTTTCCAGTGACTCTATACTTGCTGGTACTTTGTCGCCGAGGTGCTAATTTACATCACCTACTTTCACATTCGATCTAGCTTATTTACTTTAACGCTTCATTCGCCTCAGAATTTTATTCACGGTTAATTCACACTTGGTTCAATCGCACAACATTACTACTTTAATTCACTTACTGATTGACTTTATTTGCTTCAGTGAGAATGTGATGCACCTTTAGTTGACCCTTGGTTCTATTTCTTTCCCCTATATTAACAGTTGATTCATCTTGCGCTTTAATGACCTAACCATTTGGCATACCTTTTATACGTTAGGCCCCCACAAAGCATTCTGTCCCGCTGTTTTGACTATCTCCCTGATCGGCTCACCTGTTGGTACCAATCGCGTTTCCGCCACCGGACGGTCGACATTCTTTTTTCACGTCATGCAAGATTTACCGAAACATTTAACTCAGACACCTTTAATAGCCGACTGCCCCGCCAATTGCGAGCGCGCTCTTCTTCTCTTTCTGGCAGGCTCAATTAGGAGCCACAGTTGCGCTTCTCTTTCCCACGTCCATTCGTCATTCGCAGTCACGCGGAACTCCAATAGACCATTTTCAAGCAATCCCAGAGCGCCACTATGGGAAAAGTGTGCACGCCGAGCGAGCCGGCTGTTCGCTCGCCTGCTGCTCGTTGGCGCCCTGATATCGGTGGGACCACGAAACGAGAAGCACACGTCGCCGCTTCTTCAGTATTCTTACGCCGTAAATGCTGCACACATCCGGACGCATGTGCATGTATCTCTATGCATGAAATGCGAAACGATTAACACAGTGCAGTGTCGGTATTACTGAGCGGAAATGCATCGGATATAGCAGTAAAGCAGCATGCGTATTATCGCGTGCCGATATCATCAAGATGTAATAAATATGAGCTGGAATACCGAATTCATTCTAAAAGACAGGTCGTGCAAACACGGACACAAGGAACAAGTCAAGACACCACAGACGCCGACTAACACCTGCAAAAGCGCACAACGGCGAAAAAAAAAAAAGAAACGAAATGTTATCGGCGCATGCCCGTGCAATAGGCGAACCTATCAATCCGGCACGCGTGAAGGCACGCGTGACAGATAACTGTTAAGGCATTTGATTTCTTCTTATGCAAGTTAATCGACGATTAACTCACGCATGCGCTATCACTGCTATCGATATGCCATGCCTCAATCATTGACGTGTTTCTTCATTCCTGTGCCGATACAAAACTGCGCATTCGTCGAAATTCGACCGTAAACTCTCGGCAATGTAAAGAAAGATTAGGAGGTGCGCCTCCAGTTAGCGATCTCTTATGTTCCAATAATCTCTAACACAGCGGCGCGTCTGTTCTACGTGGAAGTCGCCGCAGCTAAAAGGAAGCACCACACCTGTACGGCAATCAGCGAACTTGTTGGTGTGTTTTACGAAACAAATGTCGGTCCGCATCTTGTCTATTACTCGCTCATTCTTTCTCTGCACCGCGGCACAAATCTTGCCTAGCCTGTGAGAAACCCAATGAATGTAAAGAATACTTATACGACACGATTTTTTCCTATCGAATTTCTACAACCATGCTCGGACTTCACAAAACCGCCTTCTTTAAACGTTCAGCGACAGTGGCCATATTTACGCGAGGATAACCTACATCTAAAAGACGTAGATGTAGGTTAAAGATGTAGATGTCGGCCATCTAACCGAATTCGTTTCTTCAACGATTACTTGTAATGTACACATATCAGCGAGACGCATCGTATTGCCAGAGACAGTCTTTCGCTTGAGCATTTATGAACACTCGTGCGCTTGCCAACTGCACTTAGTCGCCATGGCCTTAAAAAGGTAATTTCGTATTGGTCTCAAGCAAAACTATACATGTCCACAGTGCGGCCACATGTGAGGTAATACGCGAAAACACAACCAGCGTTTCTAAAATATAACATTTGCCGTAAGTGTCAACGAATGGTGGCAAAAGCGTATCTTTTGTTACCTGCGGTAAGAGCGACGCGCTAAGTGCGCACTGTCTCGCGCAATCTTTAAATATAAGAGCCTGACCTTGTGCTCGTCAACAGTGTCGGTGGGCGTTGATTTCGAATGGATCCACAATTCGCCAATTGGAATGACCGTTCGCGGAATTCGTCTAGGAAACCGAGTTGTATATTTTTGTTTAATTTATGCCGTAGGGCATGCTAACGCCAAAATGATAATAATAATAATAATAATAATAATAATAATAATAATAATAATAATAATAATAATAATAATAATAACGCTTCGGAACCACTCAGCTGGTCGGACAGTGGCGCGTGGGAACTCTAGACAGATGGAAATCGTAGCGCGGCCGTCGTAGTTAAACACAAAAGTTCACGACTGATGGTGAGGCCCGCGCGCTCGGTGCGGCGACTGCTGCGGCGTACACACTTTTCCCATGAGCGCGGGCGCTCGTGTGCTTGAAAAAGGTCTATTTACTGCGGAGAACCCGACTTGTCTATCGCTAGTTCCTTGGCTATTCGCGCGGGTAGGGTGGCTAGAAGTTCTGAAGTGTGAAAAGCATGAATTTCCTGCTGTATTTTCTTATGAAGTAATTAAGGCAAGTATTTGCACTTATTCCAATTATTATAAGGTACACGCTTTTTCGCAACGTTAGCTGCAACGTAAATAGAAAGAAAGCCATCGTTTCGTTCAACAGCGTATGATGCATGATCTACTGACACATCACATGGAATTCCTGACTGTCTTCCCCGTCACCTTCCGCCTCCTCCTACAATTCCTCTGTACGCAGGCAAAAGAGACACCACCACTTTATCAGCCATGTTTCTGACTTTTTTTTTATCGTCAGCATCCTCGTGGCAATTCAGATGAACCGAGGAAAAACTGTAATGACGCAAAGAAGACGGGGACGAAGCGAAGACACGAACAGACAGACACGGGCGCCCGTGTCTGTCTGTTCGTGTCTTCGCTTCGTCCCCGTCTTCTTTGCGTCATTACAGTTTTAACACGAAAGTGGTTTATGCCGGAGTCCACCAAGACTTAGGTGACGTATTTCCGTCACGGAAATGACGTCGAAAAAATTTACACGATCAGATGGCAAAGGAAAAAGTTCCGTCAACGGGCATCGAACACACGACCGCTCGGTCCGCAACAACACATGCCGAGCACGCTATCCACTGCGCCACGGTCACAGACTCTAGAGGCTTTACAAACGCGCCTTTTATATCTACCACTCTCCCCGTCGGCGGGGTGGCGTTGACCTCTGGGAGCGGTAAAGTAAAGTAATTCGTCAGTACTATGGCCTCCGCGATTAGCACCACCAACGCGTTACACGTCCGTCCCATTCGGCGCGTTTTCAATAGAAGTTCAATTTTGTCAACGCCTTAACACACCGCCACGTGGCGACCTTACCCCAAGCGTTGTAAAAGCGTCGGCGTCGCTCATAGCATCCCGCTAATCCAAACCAAAAATAGCTCTGCGACGCTCGCCTGCCTCACCTGGCTGTAACACCGCGTTCCCTGCTCACGCGCTCGCCCCGAGAGAAATCGCGGCCGGGCTACCGGGGCGGCACGACGCACTTTGCGTTTCCCTCTAGTCCGGCCGTGGTGTTCAATCATATTTTAACATGCCGCGGCATGGCGACCAAGTTCTGCGTCCAATATGCGACGCTCTTCTGGCTATCACACCTCGTTCTCTGAATACGCTTTTACCGTTAACCACTACAGCTACCACAAGGGTTTGTTTAATCATTTAACATGGACGTTAGTAATCGGGATGGAGATGTACCACCAACCATCAAAGTGGGTGCATACACGTTAAACGGTGCTATAGCTGCCAGACATCAATATACATTGTGCGAACTCTCCTATATCAATGTACAGTAAACATTCAGTTACTTCTGTAAGGGCACGATTTACTTTCGTGTCATTCCGATTCCTATGACAGAGGGATCAACCATGTTTTTTTTCCTCAAGTTATGAACCAACTAGCTCAGCAACAAGCCCTGTTGGCAGATGAACCGAACGCAAGCACAGAACGAAGATATACTTGCAAAAAAATTGGCCGCGTATCTGCGTGCTTCGCTGCAAATGTCGCCGAAAGACGATACTCGTCTGCCTGCCGTACTACATGTGTCCTCCTCCTCTATGTTGAATCGCCGCATCTGGCTCATAGAGTCGCATTTGCAGCGCAGCCCGGAAAATACTAACATTTTCCACGCAGCCTAAGAAACACTGCGGTCTTTAGAATTACGTATCGATGTATTTTCTAGTAAAGGGACACACCATCTACTACTTATATATTGATGTAGCGCCTCAGATATGCGTAACATTTGCTTTTTGATCGACTATGTTCCCAAGTATGAACGGCGGTACCAGTTCAAGATGGCTGGGCATTCCGCAAGTGGTTAAACTTTGGCCGGGTGGCTGAATCGGGTGACAGACGAACAGAAAGACGTGAATGCTCTGTTGCGGGCTGGTAGTCCCGGCGCAGCAGCAGGCGAAGACCGGCGGGGACGCCAGCCAGCCCGAACACGCGGTTTGGCGCGAAGCTCCGAAGCAGAAGAAACGTCCGCACTCAACGAGTACTCTCCACACACTCTTTTATTTACACGTCGCCTGGCTAAAACAGGAATGCCAGAAGCGGCGTCCCATGGCATTCGTACAGTGCAATACAGAACCGAAACCGAAACACAACAGCTCGTTCAGAGGGCACGGAGGAAGTCAAGTTTAACGCGCACTCGCATTTTCAGCGCAGCTTAAGAAACTAGGGTCTTTAGAATTACGTATGTATGCATCTTCTATTAAAGGAACACACCACCTAATGCTTATCTAGTGATGTTGTGCCTCAGATATGCGTAATGTTTGCTTTTTGATCGACAATGTGCACAAGTATGAACCTAGTGAGCCGTTCAATATGCCTGGCCCTTGGGCAAGTGGTTCAACTTTGGCCGAGTGGCTGAATCGAGGGACGTGCCGACAAACAGAAAGACAGACAGAAAGACAGACCAAAATTCCTGCGTTTAAGTTCCCCAAGAAAGACTATCGTCTTTAAAAGCGACCGCTTGCGAAGAGAATCCAGCGAAGGGCGCTGACCACTTATCGCGGCGCTACGCGCCAACCCGATGGATGGATGGTATGAGAGTCCCCTTTATAACGGGGCGGTGACCAGGCTCGACAAAAAAATGTTTTTTTCCTTCCTTTTTTAACGTTGGCCTCTACTTCGATTAAATCTATCTTACTACAGGAGAAAAAAAAAAAAAACGTAAATTCTGAGCCCAGTTCTCTGACCTTTACGGCAGAATGTCGTTATTTTTTTTTCCAATATTTATTTTTTTCCTTTCTCTCTAATTTTCTGCCACCAACACACTAACCATCTCTTATGCCGTCGTTATAGGCATTTTTGCTTGCTGCTTGCGGTCTCACGACTTTTTTTTTTTTTCTTTCTGCGTTGCGCGTCTACTTTTGCGTGGACCGCAGTCAACACAGCGGCAGGGTCGCAGCGACGACACGGTGGTACGGTGGGAGGTGGAAACAGACGCATTGCGAAGGCCGGAAGACGGAACGATCGCGCGCCTTTCCAGTCCCCCAAAGAGAGTGCCCGGCACACTTAGTTTTTAGAGTTTAGCACATACCGATCTCCCTTGCAAATGGCAATGCCACATCGACAATTCGGTCCGTTTCTCGCCCGATAGCCTCAAACCATTTGCATCACATGTGCCAGTCAACGGGCGAATTACGTGCTCAGACCTCACACTTCGTGCATTCAGCAGTCATATACGTGTTGGTGCTCTGAGTCCCGGGGAAGAGAAGCCCCTCCTTCCGTATTCCTCAGTTCATTCCGAATTACTTAAGAGGGGCATCATCCATTCTACGTTTCAATAATGCTCTCATCTCAACATCTTGTACAGACGTTGCGCATATTAAATGCGAAGCATTTCTTAGCGAACTTCTGCGACTTTGAGCGTATCCATCCATCCATCCATCCATCCATCCATCCATCCATCCATCCATCCATCCATCCATCCATCCATCCATCCATCATCCATCCATCCATCCATCCATCCATCCATCCATCCATCCATCCATCCATCCATCCATCCTCCATCCATCCATCCATCCATCATCCATCCATCCCATCCATCCATCCATCCATCCATCCATCCATCCATCCATCCATCCATCCATCCATCCATCCATCCATCCCTCCAACCCATCCTCCATCCATCCATCCATCCATCCATCCATCCATCCATCCATCCATCCATCCATCCATCCATCCATCCATCCATCCATCCATCCATCCATCCATCCATCCATCCATCCATCCTCCATCCATCCATCCATCCATCCATCCATCCACCATCCAGCCATCCATCCATCCATCCATCCATCCATCCATCATCCATCCATCCATCCATCCATCCATCCATCCATCCATCCATCCATCCATCCATCCATCCATCCATCCATCCATCCATCCATCCATCCATCCATCCATCCATCCATCCATCCATCCATCCATCCATCATCCATCCATCCATCCATCCATCCATCCATCCATCCATCCATCCATCCATCCATCCATCCATCCATCCATCCATCCATCCATCCATCCATCCATCCATCCATCCATCCATCCATCCATCCATCCATCCATCCATCCATCCATCCATCCATCCATCCATCCATCCATCCATCCATCCATCCATCCATCCATCCATCCATCCATCCTCCATCCATCCATCCATCCATCCATCCATCCATCCATCCATCCATCCATCCATCCATCCATCCATCCATCCATCCATCCATCCATCCATCCATCCATCCATCCATCCATCCATCCATCCATCCATCCATCCATCCATCCATCCATCCATCCATCCATCCATCCATCCATCCATCCATCCATCCATCCATCCATCCATCCATCCATCCATCCATCCATCCATCCATCCATCCATCCATCCATCATCCATCCATCCATCCATCCATCCATCCCATCCATCCATCCATCCATCCATCCATCCATCCATCCATCCATCCATCCATCCATCCATCCATCCATCCATCCATCCATCCATCCATCCATCCATCCATCCATCCATCCATCTATATCTATCTACAACTTTGTGCGCTCCTGGCTGGCCGTTCCATACCAAAAAAGGTATGGGATAACATGACCGTATTACGAACATAAATGACAGGTCATAACACGAAAATGATGACACGGATGTCATGAACAGCATGATTTATATTCCACGGCCTTGGGGCTCTTGCGGCTGTTCCGTTATTTCATATCTACTAAAATTGGTATGGCGTGACAAGAGTTCATGGCGAACATAATGCCAAGTCCTAACGTGCAAATCATGACAAGCATGTCATGGACAGCATGGTTTACACGACATGGTCTCGGGGCGCTAGCGACCCTTTAAATGAATGGATATATACGAAAACTGGTAAGACCAGACACTTCTGTATGACGAACATAACTGATACGAGCTAATATGAAAATCATGACATGGTAAAAATGTAAAACAGCGCTTACTTAAACACAAGACGAAGGAAGAAGAGACACACATGGCGCTGAACTTGCAACTGGTTTAATGAAAAACAACACGTACTTTTCAAGGCGAGCGCGCATGCTCATTGTCAAAGATAAATCACTTGTCAAACCATAAGGCAAAGCCTCGTGTGAGCCCACTAGTCACCCCTGGTTAACAGGCACATTTCTTTCGAAGATAGCGCCAGGGAAGGTTGGCTAACGCAATCACTGGCCTTCCTTGATATGTGAAATGCCTCAGCTACTTCTCTAGTGTAGCTGTCATTATGAACAAACAAGATTTTTGTGTCAACAAAAAACGGTACACACTGACACTCAAAACAGTGCTTGGACAAGTTAGTTACTTTCTTTGGTAATGAATTCTTGTGCTCAAGAAGCCTCACATTAATGCACCGCCCTGTTTGCCCTATGTATGTACGGCCGCACGACAAGGGTATCTGGTACACAACAGCGATTTTGCACGGAACAAACTTGTTAACATGTTTTATTTGGCAGCCTGAGATTCTTCCTGATGCCTCTATCTTCCTTTGAGCTGCGGCTCCCACCTTGCCCACTTTATTAGGAGCAGAGAACAGCACACTAACACCATACCTGGCGCCTACTTTCCGAAACTTATGGGAAAGAGAATGCACGTAAGGCATTACGGCTACCTTTCGATCACGGTCATCCATATTACTGCGCTTCTCTAGGTGGCGTTTCGACGGTTTCAATGTTCTCATTAATCTACTCACACATTCTACAAGAACCGAGTCTTTGAAACCGGCTTCCTTGCATCGACGTACCTGGGTCTCTAGACTAGTACTCATCTTGTGAGTACAAGACTTCTTTACTGCCATTCCTAGGCAGCCCGAGACCACGGCGTTTTTTACAAGTTTGGAGTGACATGACTTGTAGCTCAGCAGAGGCTTCTCACTCCTGGGGGCATACTGCCAGCATAGGTGGTCTTGTTGGAAAGTTAGTTCCAGATCTAAATAACGCAGTTTGTGATGCTCCGGTAGTTCATGCGTGAAATTGAGTCCGGACCCATTTTTTCTGAAGATATCAAGCACAAATTGCGCTGCTTCTGGGCCGGGTGACTTGACAATGACAAGGAAATCATCAACGTACCTAAATATGCGGATACGATTGCCAGCTAATTCATCCTCTACTCTCTTGTCAACTTTGCTAAGAAAAATGTTACTCAGCACGGGAGCCACCTTTGCACCAATACAAACGCCTTTCTTTTGCATAAATGTTTGTCCTTCCGAGACAACGTACGTATTGTTTAGGTAGAAAGACAGGAGTTCCAGAAATGACCCAGTAGAGATACCAGAAACATCTTGAAAAAGGTGCTCGTCATTGTCGTTTTTCTTTGTCGATGCAGTCCTTAACATACTGCATGAGTGTACCGTGCGGAAGAGAAAAAAAAACAAATCTTCAACATCAACGCTGAACCCAGAACATGTTCCTGGGTTGTCATTCAATAGGTACCTTGTGATTTGATCTGAGTTTGGAACAATATACGGATCTGTCACATTTAGTGCAGACAAATGTTTGTTAGGTACGTGGAAACAACCAGTTGCCACGTGTTATGCTCGGACACAATTGCCCTGAAGGGAACACCAAGTTTGTGGGTTTTGGCCGCAAAGAAGATCTCAAGTACCGATTGAAACCATCGAAACGCGACCTAGAGAAGCGCAGTATTATGGATGACGGGGATCGAAAGGTAGCCGTAATGCCTTACGTGCATTCTCTTTCCCATAAGTTTCGGAAAGTAGGCGCCAGGTATGGTGTTAATGTGCTGTTCTCTGCTCCTAATAAAGTGGGCAAGGTGGGAGCCGCAGTTCAAAGGAAGATAGAGGCATCGGGAAGAAGCTCAGGCTGCCAAATAAAACATGTTAACAAGTTTGTTCCGTGCAAAATCGCTGTTGTGTACCAGATACCCTTGTCGTGCGGCCGTTAATACATAGGGCAAACAGGGCGGTGCATTAATGTGAGGCTTCTTGAGTACAAGAATTCATTACCAAAGAAAGTAACTAACTTGTCCAAGCACTGTTTTGAGTGTCAGTGTGTACCGTTTTTTGTTGACACAAAAATCTTGTTTGTTCATAATGACAGCTACACTAGAGAAGTAGCTGAGGCATTTCACATATCAAGGAAGGCCAGTGATTGTGTTAGCCAACCTTCCCTGGCGTTATCTTCGAAAGAAATGTGCCTGTTAACCAGGGGTGACTAGTGGGCTCACACGAGGCTTTCCCTTATGGTTTGACAAGTGATTTATCTTTGACAATGAGCATGCGCGCTCGCCTTGAAAAGTACGTGTTGTTTTTCATTAAACCAGTTGCAAGTTCAGCGCCGTGTGTCTCTTCTTCCTTCGTCTTGTGTTTAAGCGCTGTTTTACATTTTTACCATGGAACCTCACCAACTCGCCCAACTTGCGTGTCTTCTTCAATCATGACATGCACGTCATGTACGACATGATTTACATGCCACGCTCATGGTGCGCTCGCGGCCGTTTCGCTAGGTTGACATACACCAAAATTGGTATTGCGCGATGTGACTATATGCAGAACATAAATAACAGTTGGTAACATGAAAACCATGACATGCATGTCAAGATTTACATGCCACGCTCATGGTGCGCTTGCGGCCGTTTCGCTCGCTTGATATACACCAAAATTGGTATCGCGCGATGTGACTGTATGAAGAACATCAATAACAGTTGGTAACATGAAAACTATGACACGTATGCCATGATTTACATGCCATGCTCATGGTTCGCTCGCGCCCGTTTCGCTAGCTTCATGTACACCAAAATTGGTAATGCTCGACGCGACTGTACGACGAACGTAAATGAGAGGTGTAACATGAGAATCGCGACATGCATGACATGTAGGACATGATTTACATGCCACGTTCATGGCGCACTCGTGGCCTTTTCGCTAGATTGATATACACCGAAATTGGTATTGTGCGATGTGACTGTGTGAGGAACATGAATAACAGGTGGTAACATGAAAACCATGACATGCATCTCAGGTATGTCATGATTAGAGGCCAGACTTTTAGGCGCTAAAAAAGCTCGTTTTAGGCGTCAAAAATAGGCAGGCAAAAGAAATTCTTTTGATGTAAAGTCGACGCTGGTAGGTTGGAAGGAAGGCGTTTATGTGCAGAAATCAGGGATATGTATTGGATCTAAGGTTGCTCCGGTTCTTAGTGATTTATACCTTAGCAAGATTGACAATCTTTTGGAAGGTGCCTTAGGTAATTCTGTCATTAAGGTTTTTCGTTATGTGGACGATTACTTGATTTTTTGTAGTGGTGAGGGCTTTGAAAACGTGGTAACCTCAGTGAGCGAAAAACTTCAATTAAATGGAGGAGGGCTGAACTTTACTAAAGAGTTGCCTCAGAATAATGGAATACAATTTCTAGACCATTCCTTAACGTTTCAGAAGAACCACGTGTGCTGGCAATATGCTCCTAGACCTTCAAAACCGCTGTTAAATTTTTCGTCGAAGCACTCAAAGGTTGTAAAAAACGGTATCACCATGTCTTGCCTTAAGTCTGCCCTCACCAAGTCGTGTGAGCGCGAAATGAGCGATAGCTTTAACGCACAGCTTACGCGTCTTTTAGATGTAGGTTATCCCCGTGTTGCAGTGGCCACTGCCGCTGAGCGTTTAAAGAAATCCATTATGTTAAGTCCGAGCATGGCTGCAGAAAGCGATAGGAAGAAACGTGTCGTAGGTATACCGCACATTCATTGCGTGTCTCACAGGCTAAAGAAAGTATAGGAAGTAGATACGGCGTTAATGTTGTTTTCACGGCTGCCAATAAGCTAGGTAAGATATGTGCCGCCGTGCAGAGGAAGAATGAGCGAGTAAATGACAAGAAGCGAACCGATATTTGTTTCGTAAAACACACAAACAAATTCACTGATTGCCGTACAAGTGCGGTGTATAAGGTTCCTTTCAGCTGCGGCCGCTTGTACGTAGGACATACGGGCCACTGCATTAACCAGAGATTATTAGAACATAAAAGATCATTAACCGGAGGCTCACCTTCTAACCTCTCGTTACATTGTCGAGATTGTAAGTGCACGCCAAAATTAAATAAATGCGCAGTTTTGTACCGACATAGGATTGAAGAAACGCGTCTGATGATTGAGGCATGGCATATCGAGAATAGTGGTAGCGCATGCGTGAGCCAACCGTCGGTTAACTTGCATTAAGATGAAATCAAATGCCTTAACAGTTATCTTTCGCGTAGGCCCCCACGTGTGCCGCATTGATAGGTTCGCCTATTGCATGGGCATGCGCCGATAAGTTTTTGTGCCTTCTTTCTTTTTCCGCCGTTGTGCATCTATTCAGTTGTTCGTCGGCGTTTGCGGTGTCTTCCTTCTTGTGTCCGAGTTTGCACGCCCTGTCTTTTGAGAATGTTTCTTCGTCGTCCACACCATCGCCGTCCCCTTTGTCGCTAAGTTCATCCGAGAGGGCATGTCCTCACTTCCGTCCATCGCGTTGGATATAATTCAGGCGAAGGCCAGGCAAGTTGCCTTCGTGAAGGATGTCGCATGAGCCAATTTTAAAGCAAGCAGGGGCTGGGCAACGCGCTTCATGAAACGGTTCGGGCTCAGCCTGAGACGACGGACCTCCGTGTATCAGCAGCTGACTTCGAGGAGAAGCTTTTCTAGTTTCAGCGATACGTGATTGACAAACGGCGGGAAGAGGGTTACCAACTGGGGTAAATTGCAAACTGCGACCAGACCCGGGTGCGCTTCGACATGCCAATGGCATACACCGTGAACAAAAAGGGTGCGAAGGAAGCGACGGCGGCCTACGAAAAGCAGCCAGCGACAGTAACGTTGTGCTGCACCGGCGATGGATGAAAGCTTCCCCCAGACATAATTTTCGAGCGCAAGACTGTAGGCGAAAAGTTCCCCAGAAGTGTTGTCGTGCGAGTTCACGACAAAGGCTGGATGTCCAGCGGCTTGATGGAGGACTGGGTGAAAACGGTTTGGGAACGCCGTCCAGGGGCCGCGTTGTGCGAGCACCACGCCGAACTCGTGCTGCGCTTGCAGGTTTGATGTTTTCTCCGCGTGGAGAACGACCTTTCGCTTAAAGGCCGCGCTGTAGTGGCACCGCTTGGTTGGTGCCGGCGTTTCACGAGCACGTGTTTAGGCACGACTACACCGCACGATCACCTCCAGAAAACTGAGCAACTCCGCGCCTTTGCCACTTCCGCGTCACGCAACAGGAGGAGAGAGGGTGTCAAAGTGCCTGGTATTCGTTGGCGCTGTGATCACGTGACCCGATCCCCCTTTGCGCACCTTTGCCGGCGTGAAATCTCGCCGCGACCCTCGCTGCATGAACGTGGGACTGCGAGATTTCGCAACAATGGACAGTACAAAGAACACGATGCGGTCGGCCTGAGTAGCCATGGGGACCACCACTCGGCCGTTGAGCCTGAGCGACCTCGTCGCCATGCAGCTACCGTGGGATGTCGCGAAAATGAGCCTCGGACGCGCTTGCAGAGGCGTCAGCATAAGGTAGCCTGAGATCGGCGCAAGATGAGCCGCCATGCCGCTAGCACGGCCGGGCCTTTAGGTAGGTGGCGGCAGCGGTCAAATCATGGTACTCGAGTCTAAGCCGACCCCCCCCCCCCCCCCACACACACACACTTCGTTTTTTCAAAAAAAAAAAGAACAAAAAAACATCGGCTTAGATTCGAGTAAAGACGGTAAGCAGTTTTCCACGCGTCTGGAGCGGTAGTGACTATGTAGAAAACTAAGATTTGGTTAATGGGTAACAAAACCCTCTAGATCTCCTGGTATTTGTTGGAACATGGTATTAGTTGGAACAATGCACCGCTCGGGCACTTTGTGCTTTTGCATCGAATACGGAACACCGGTTTTTAAGGCGCAAAGCAGGACAAAGACAAGAAAGGACACGGGACGGAGCGCCCGTGTCCTTTCTTGTGTTTGTCCTGCTTTGCGCCTTAAAAATCATTATGAACGTTCACCAACTTGCCCAACAAAAAGTTCTCCTAAACGGAACACTGGGCCGCACTGCTCATCAACACTCACGCTTGTCAAGCGCTCGTCGCAAGCATGGATGGGGTGAGAAATTTCTGTGTTCACCTGTGCGCAGGTATCCAATGTCTTCCTTGTCGCAAAGGTTATTTATGTGTGTCAGGTACTAAACTGCTCGTGAGATAAAGATCAGGCTGTGTGTGCATAGAGTATTCACCGCTTTCGTGTAGGGGTATCATAGGCGTGCGCACAGGGGGCCGCCGTCCCCCCCTGTTCACCTAAGTGAGGGGGCGCGAAATCTGTCCCATACATTGATCCCCCTAGTCACTTAAGAGGGGGGGGGGGAGCGCAAAATCTGCCTCGTACATTGACCTAGCAGGGGGGGGGGGGAGCGCTGCGATGAACCTTCGCCCCCTCCCCCTTTGGGGAACCCTGCGCACGCCTAGGGGGGTATCATTGGGAACCAACGCGCAGGGATAACTTGTTTCTCCCTTCAGTATCTGCTCGGATAACGCATTTGTTTGTATATTAACTTATGCCTCGGTTTCTAGTAGGCGCGTTGCTTATAAATGTACCGTGCTTGTAATCATACAAGCCATTTTAAAAATGTTGCTTTATTGTTTTCGAGGCTCTGATTTACTAATGTTTGAAGTTTCAAGAACAGCACATAGACGAAAACGTGCTCCATTTTCGGAAAAAAGACGTAATTCCATTCTAATTCCATTCCGTGCAAAAGGCGCTTAATTCCATTTTCATTGCACTCCTCCAAGCGCTGCCCCATTCCATTTCGGGGTCGCGAAAATGTGGAATAATTCCGGAGTGGCAACAGTGATCGACAGCAAGGCTGTTTTTCGTCCACTTGAACGAATTTCCGTTTACGTCATAATTACTAGACTGCCGTTATAAATTACGCTTCATCGTTTATTGGCGCCACGGTGCCTGACAAATACAGGTTTCTATTCTTTCGACGCACTCCCGCGAGGGAATACTCAAGAAATGGATGCATATTCCACTCCAAGAGGAGAGAAAACGGCCACTCAAGTCGAGTTCTTGATTACATCACATATATCACGAAGAAGAGCTTGACATTCCTAGCGTTCAAAACGTTTATCCTGTACATGAAGTGGATACGCCAGCCTCCCACGACGAGGCCGGGAGGTCGAGCCTCTGGAGTGTGATAATATTTCCAAACGCTGCCTTTGTACGGTTCACACCAATGTTAAGATGTCTTACCTAAGGATATAAAATGCAATCAACTAGACAACGACCAGAGGTCCACACGAACAGGCGCATACTTTCAACGAGCTTTACTTTTTCGTCAGGGAAGCACATCACTGCACATGCGAAATAAGTGATCACATTGTCAAAGAAACAAAATGGCTTAGCAGGTCACACAAAAAAACTACGCCCGCTTAGTTACGTGCATGTTATGTCCTTCAATATTGTCACGGGGTCGCGATGTCGACGAAGGCAGCAGTCGGCGTGTCTGAGATGAAACTCTTTATTTGGCCGAACTTGTGGCCGGCAAACGGAAAGTCGAACAACAGCAATAAGCACCGTACACTGATAGCGGCGAACCGTACACTGATAGCGTCGGCCGTCGATAAACTGCTCATGGCTGGGACGCGCCGTCTTTTATACATCATGCATCGAACTTTCTAGCATTGTCACTGGTGGTTGCGCAAGCTCCGGAATAACCTTGGCTACTCGCGCCATGGAATGTTCCCAGACATTCTGGCGCGGCCCGCGCAAGACAGCGACCACACGTGCAACGGACCAGTTACACAAACATAGCAAAAGAAGCGCGCGTGGCAATGTCATGAACCAACTCGTCCAGCAACAAGTTTTCTTGTTAAAACGTCTGCGTATCCGACTGGCGAAAATCCGCATGCTGTATTTCTTGTCCTTTTAAGTAGGTCACTTGTGAAAACGATTGGCATTGTTCCTGCCAGTTCATTTCATATATTTGCGAACGACAGTCGCAGTAATCACCGCTATCATTCATTGAGCCGCTTCGTGGCTAGATCCGATATTTCTTGTACACTACTAACATATCACCATGTCATGTACGTATGAAGCTATGATACATGGAATGAACGTTGATTTGTTGAGGAATGTCTCATGTCCAAGGGATGCAGGCTAGCCAGTTGACTTGCTTTTAGCAGCGAAAGCTGCAGCAATATGCGTCCGCGTTAAAATGAGTGGCGAATGCAAACTCAATATTGACACCATACATTTTCTCAATTCAGTGATTACGGTACTTGCATGTGAATAAACGATTAGAAAGTTGCAGTTCTCCTAGCACAATTTCAACTGCACTTCAGGTCATTAGAAAATTAAAAACAGGATTAGAAATTGTTCTGCAACACTTTTTTGGTCACGTCGAAGACAGCTAGTTTCAGAAGCCAGCGGTGTTCTATGGAGCTAAAAAGCACGCACAGGAAGCAGCTCTTCCACTGGCTTTTAGAGGAACCTAAATTAAAATAAGAGACAACGTAGATACCACGCCCTTGAAACTAATGCTTTTTCTTTTTTCATGAATATCTCTCAATGAGCCGGCCTTCGCGGTTCTAAACGAAAGTCGCCTGCAGTACCAGTGCAACATACAAATCGCGCTGCCACACAAATTGAACTCAATGCTTTTGAGTTGTGCCACCCTACTTTGCTGTGTAACACTGCACACATAAAAGCCTTTTTTGTGGCTTTAGAATAAAAATGCTGTAGTGGGGAAGAGAGACAGCGAGACAGCATCGAGTAGGAGTGGAAGAAGACCAAGACGAAGAGCCGATCGAGAGCGCGCGTTACAGTGTTTGACACCGCTGAACGCAGGCCTTTGGTTTTGTTAATAAACCCCCTTATAATTTGGTGGAGGTGCTGGGTACCCTTCGAAGATGGATCTACGAAGCCGCACCTTACCTCCAGTGTCAGCAATGCCGGAAGAATCCACCAACCAAGGTACCTCCCAGACTCCAGCCACTGCATGTCCCGGCGTGTTGCCACTGCCTCACCCGCCGATCTTCAGCGGCACTGACGACCAAGACGTTGAGGAGTGGTTGGCTACATACCACAAGGTGAGCGCAGCGAACAAGTGGGACGATGCGGCTAAGCTGACTTATGTTAGCTTTTACTTGGCCGGCGTCGCTAGTCTCTGGTTGCGGAATCACGAAGCTGATATTACCAGCTGGACGGCCTTTTGAGAAGTCTTCGACCGCCCCGCTGTACGAAAGCTCCGCGCGGAACAGCGACTTCGTGAGCGCGCTCAACAGCCAGGAGAGAACTTCACCAGCTACAGGGCCATTCCACGCCAAACGTCCCAGACATTGCGCTCGACCCTCTCCAATTGTATTGTAAAAAATTGTGGACGTTCATATCAGTGCACTACTTGCCCTCGGAAAGTATTTTTTGGAAAAAAAAAAGTTTCTTGTCTGTTACATTGATTTGAATTTTGCCGTAGTGGGTGAAACATAGGTTGCGAAAAAATACTCTAAAAAATACAATACTTTACGGAACGCTTTAAATATCTGCTGTTTACTTGAAAAGGAGTGGCACTATCTTATTATCACCCATTGACGACCACTACTTTGTCTCACGATGTGCTTTGTGGTGAAGCAATGCTGCAATTCTGCGCCCATTTTGATTATTTTTTAAAAATTCTACGAATATTACAGACAAAATAGGACTATATCACATGGCTGGATAGTTGGCAGTAAGCGTGTCAAAAAAGTATTGAAGTCGATGACCGAGTAGTTTCGAAGTGGAAAGGGCGCAAACATTGAAAAATGTGTGAAATGCTCCATGTTCAGGCACATGTAGAGTGGTGATGCAGTCCAAGTAAAAATGCACGCTTGGTCTCGTTGGGAAGAGTAAACAAAGGAGATTCATTTGTGAGAGTTTCATCGGAGTGTTTTTTGTTTTTGGCGAGAAACAAAAATTTATGTTGAGCGTTCGCGGCGTGCCTGGGCGCGGTCCCGTAAGTCCGCTTCACTGCGCCGCCACTGTTCCTTGGGGCAACGGAAGTATGCAGCGCCCACGCGGGTGGCACGATCGTGTGCTGCTGTGGGTTTCACGTTTCGAAACGCATTCTTCGGCTTTCCACAGTGCCGCCGACGAAGTGTCAGGGAAAACGACTCATGGTTCGTTTAAAATATATTATTATATAATAAAAGTGGCTAACAGGCACCGGGAATACACTTATAATTCTTTTTTATGGGCACCTCGCTTGAACGTGACTCGCGCCATTCGTGCCTCGGAGCCGAATGGTGCTACGTATTCTTACGCTCGGATCTTCGGCATAGGTGAACTTTGCTCCGGTGATCGCGTCGCCGAGCGAGCACGCGGCACTCGAAGGTTCGTCTTTCGGCCGCATCTCTTGGCAGCGCGTAAGATAAACATTGCGAATGGTGAGTATACTGCTATCGTGTCATATTTTAGACGGAGAGCCTGTACAACGGAAACCGAAAGCGATAAATATAAAAAAGGACGAAGCCGCCTGTAAGCCGGATTCGTCCTTTTAAATGTCTATCGCCTTCGCTTAGTAATCGCAAGGCGATTACTAAGATGAAAGCATCGCATGCAGCGAGGCAGAAAGTTGAGGTTTGAGTCTACAATCTCCCTCAAAGGTACGCGCACGTTTCACCTTTTCGTGCCATCATCACTGACCACTCTTAATGCCGGGCTCACCACCTACTCAGCAACACAGGCATTTCAAGTGGCGAAGACCATACGTCAGCAACGGAAGTAAGAACTGCAACATCCGCAGGGATCGAAAACACAACCCAAGCTCTGCGCCTGTCGTACGTGTGCATGCAGTGACGTGGCAATGAAATCGTGCTCTGCTCCGATTACTAACCGGTAGCCTTTAGCGCCCTTCCGAAACATTCTGCCAGCCATATACACTGCTTGCAAGTTTTCAGCAACGTGAAAACTCACAGCAGCACACGATGGGGCCACTCGCGTGGGCGCTGCATACTTCCGTTGCCCCAAGGAACAGTGGCGGCGCAGTGAAGCGGACTTACGGGCCCGCGCCCAGGCACGCCGCGAACGCTCAACATAAATTTTTATTTCTCGCCAAAAACAAAAAACACTCCGATGAAACTTTCACAAATAAATCTCCTTTGTTTACTCTTCCCAACGAAACCAAGCATGCATTTTTACTTGGACTGCATCACCACTCTACATGTGCCTGAACATGGAGCATTTCACACATTTTTCAATGTTTGCGCCCTTTCCACTTCGAAACTACTCGGTCATCGACTTCAATACTTTGACACGCTTACTGCCAACTATCCAGCCATGTGATATAGTCCTATTTTGTCTGTAATATTTGTAGAATTTTTTAAAAATAATCAAAGTGGGCGCAGAATTGCAGCATTGCTTCACCAGAAAGCCCATCGTGAGACAAAGTAGAGGTCGTCAATGGGTGATAATAAGATAGTGCCATTCCTTTTCAAGTAAACAGCAGATATTTAAGGCGTTCCGTAAAATATTGTATTTGTTAGAGTATTTTTTCGCAACCTATGTTTCACCCACTACGGCAAAATTCAAATCACTGTAACAGACAAGAAAAATTTTTTTTCCAAAAAATACTTTCCGAGGGCAAATAGTGCACTGATATGAACGTCCACAATTTTTTACAATACAATTGGAGAGGGTCGAGCGCAATGTCTGGGACGTTTGGCGTGGAATGACCCTACATTGAGGACGTTGTCGGCTTGTGCAAGCGTATGAACCCATCGATGCTCGAAGCAGACAAGATCAAGCAGATTCTCAAGGGAATAGCCGATGACGCATTCCAGATGTTGTTAGCCAAGGACCCACAAACCGTAGCCGAACTGGTCAGTTTGTGCCAGAGTTTCGACGAGTTGCGCAAGCAACGCGCCCAGACACGACGCTCTCTGGAACATCGTGACTCGATCGCAGCTTTGACTCTCGGAGACCAGAATTCCATGTTGGCTCAGATAAAACAGTTTGTGCGTGAGGAGGTCGCTCGGCAGCTCTCCATTTTATCAAGCACGCCCGAACCAGCACAGACACATCATCTGGCCCCAGCTATACGACAAGCTATCCAAGAAGAGGTAACTGACGCTTTGCCTTTCCCTCGTTCACCACCTCTGGAGGCTGCGCCCTTGACGTACGCACAGGTCGTCGCAGCCAGAGCGCCCCGTCAGCCAACTTATTCTCCCTCGCCGGTGCCTGTTCAGTCGTCACCAGTTCCGTTCGGCCGACCAGTCGCTACGTGTCCTAACCCGTGGCGCACCACAGACAACCGCCCTATCTGCTATTCTTGCGGCTATGCAGGACATGTGGCACGTTTCTGCCGCCGCCGCCGTCTGGTCCACACAGATACATTGCCACGATCTTCGCACGACCCTCGACGGTTTAGCAGCACAACACGGTCACAAGAATCTTCTTCACCCGACCGCCTTCCCTCAGTTAGCCGCCGATCTCCATCGCCCCGACGTCGCTCCTTGTCACCTATGCGCCGTCGACCCTACCCTTCAGACACGGAAAACTAGATGCCGCAGTTGCCTTTCGCTATTCTCGACGTGACCACCGGCGTTACGAACTTATTTGTCACGAATCCCTTGCCGTCTACATCAACCTTACTCCGCGGAGAATGCATTGGCACATATCAAGAGTTGGACGCTACCTCCATCTTCGGCCTTGGCGGCGCGAGTCATTTGCTCCTTAATGCACTGACACCATCTGCCTGTACGCCCGATCGCCCGACTATTGATGCGTTTGGACCCTAAATTGACGGCGACCTTGAAGAAAAACACCGAGAGCAACTCCTCGAACTTCTGCACCAGTTTCGCGGCTCGTTTGATTGCCAGCAGACGTCGTTAGGTCGAACACACACCGTTGTCCATCACATCAACACCGGCTCACAAGCGCCTCTGCGACAGCGCCCCTACCGCGTGTCTCCTGCTGAGCGTCGAGGGATCACCGACCAAGTAGACGACATGCTTCAACGCGGCGTCATTCGGCCGTCCAGCAGTCCCTGGTCATCACCTGTTGTCCTCGTGAAGAAGAAAGACGGCTCGATTCGCTTCTGCGTTGATTACCGCCGTCTAAACAAAGTTACGCGCAAAGATGTGTACCCTTTGCCACGCATCGATGACGCCCTGGACTGCTTGCAAGGCGCTGAATTCTTCTCATCACTAGACTTACGGTCCGGCTATTGGCAGGTCCCCATGGCACCATCAGATCGCCCGAAAACTGCTTTCGTGACACCCGATGGCCTATACGAATTCAATGTTATGCCCTTCGGCCTTTGTAATGCGCCAGCAACATTCGAAAGGATGATGGATAGCGTCTTGCGTGGGTTAAAATGGAAGACATGCCTTTGTTACTTGGATGATGTCGTTGTCTTCTCCCCCGATTTCGACAGTCACCTGCGTCGTCTCAAAGAAGTCTTGAGCTGCCTCACGCGTGCAGGCCTTCAGCTCAACATCAAGAAGTGCCGCTTTGCAGCTCACAAGCTTACAATACTGGGCCACGTTGTCTCAAAGGAGGGCGTCCTCGCTGACCCGGAGAAGCTTCGGGCAGTTGCTGAGTTCCCGAAGCCTACGACCGTGAAAGCGCTTCGCAGCTTCGTCGGTCTCTGCTCATACTTTCGCCGCTTTGTGAAGAACTTCGCTTCTGTAATCGCACCGCTCACAAAGCTGCTCACTGGTGATGGACACCTCTCTGATTGGTCGCCAGCATGCGATGATGCTTTCGCAACATTACGCCATCTCCTGACTTCGCCACCCATTTTACGCCACTTCGACCCTACTGCTCCAACCGAAGTGCACACGGATGCCAGTGGCATTAGCCTTGGCGCTGTCCTTGCTCAACGCAAGCCAGGCTTCTCCGAGTATGTCGTTGCGTATGCTAGTCGCGCCCTCACAAAGACAGAGTGCAAATACTCGGTTACCGAAAAGGAATTTTTGGCCATTGTTTGGGCATTACACAAATTTCGCCCGTACGTGTACGGCCACCAGTTTGATGTCGTTACCGACCATCATTCCCTTTGTTGGCTTGCTTCATTGAAGGATCCTTCGGGCCGGCTTGGGCATTGGGCGCTCCGTCTACAGGAATTTGATATTCGCGTGATGTACCGCTCCGGACGCAAGCATACCGACGCCGACGCACTTTCTCGTTCGCCCCTGCCTTCCGTTGCACCCGTTTCACTTGCCGAGGCTACTATCGCCAGCATTGATCTCGCTGACATGCCTTCGGAACAGCGCAAAGACCCTTGGATAGCGTCGCTCATAGACGTTCTCTCCACGTCTTCGGCGACACCATGCCAACGGCTACCTCGTGCATTACGCCGACAAGCCCCTCATTATACGATACGGGAGGCCATGTTGTATCGCCGCAACTATCAGCCAGATGGTAGAAAGTGGCTTCTTGTTATACCTCGCCATTTGGCCATTTGCGCTCCGATCTGTGCACGTACTCCCACGCAGACCCACAAAGCGCCCACGCTGGCGTTTTGAAAGCTTACGACTGACTTCGCCAGCGATTCCTCTGGCGTGGAATGTACACATACGTTCCCAAGTACATACGTTCTTGCACTGAGTGTCAGCGGCGGAAAACAACTTGTCATGCGTCTGGCGAATTGCAACCTTTGCCGTGTCCAGCTCGCCCGTTTGATAGGATTGGCATAGACCTCTACGGCCCCCTTCCTCGCACACCTGCTGGCAACCGATGGATTATTGCGGCCGTTGACCATCTTACCCGTTATGCCGAAACCGCCGCTCTGCCAGCCGCTGCAGCTCGTGATGTTGCCTTGTTCATCTTGCGCAGCTTCGTCCTTCGCCATGGCGCGCCACGTGAGCTGCTTAGCGATCGAGGGCGTCTCTTTCTTTCGCAAGTCGTACAGAAGCTTCTCACTGAGTGCAATATTATTCATCGCTCCACTACGACCTATCACCCGCAGACGAACGGTTTGACAGAGCGCTTTAACCGCACTCTTGGTGATATGCTCTCCATGTACATATCATCCGACCAACTGGGACTTAGTGCTTCCGTTCGTGACGTATGCATATAACACGGCCACACAAGCCACTACTGGGTTTTCACCTTTCTTTCTCCTATACGGACGTGAGCCCTCTTCGATGCTTGACACAATCCTTACATACCGCCCGGATGCTTCTGAATACCGCCCTGCCTCCGAACTCGTTCAATGTGCCGAAGAGTGCCGCCAATTAGCACGGTCATTTACATCCGTCGCACAAGGTGTTCAAAAAGAACGACTTGACCGAGACAAGCCTGCCCACACCTTCCCCGTCAGCTCGTTCGTGTGGCTTTCTATTCCGTTCCAGTCTCCCGGCCTCTCCCGAAAGTTTGCACCCAAGTACACCGGTCCGTACCGCATCGTTCAATGCACGTCACCGGTCAACTACGTCGTCGAACCAGTGACACCTCCCACCGACAGACGATGTCGTGGCCGTGAAACAGTCCACGTCAGCCGCTTCAAGCCCTATTATGATCCGCTTGTGCTTGCTTCGCCTTGAGTCGCCAGGATGGCTCCTCTTCGATACCGGGGCAAGTGTAGTGGGGAAGAGAGACAGCGAGACAGCATCGAGTAGGAGTGGAAGAAGACGAAGACGAAGAGCCGATCGAGAGCACGCGTTACAGTGTTTGACACCGCTGAACGCAGGCCTTTGGTTTTGTTAATAAAGCCCCTTATAATGCTTACTTTTTCAAAATATCGCCGCGGACATCAAAGGAGCAGGAGCCCATCCGCTCGTCTTTCTTCACTCAACCCGCTCGTATACGTTGACAATATGAACACACACCCACCTCATCGAGTCTACGCTCCAGGTAAGCAACCAGCGCAGCCACTGCATCCACATTGTAGCCTTCAAAAGTGCCCTCTTCGCCAGGGCTCGCTTCTGTGAGTAGCTCGGCGTAGCATGAACGTGGAACGCTCGACAGAAGGTGCACCACTTGCCTGCGCAAAACATTACACGACGCTCTGAAAGCAATCATTTCCAGCATCAGATTTTGTAAAGCGCATATGAACTAACCTCACAGCACTTCTAGTACAAAACTATTTGACTGAACCTTGAATCGTTCTGAGATGGGCTTCGTGCAACCGACAAATGGCCGGATGCTCGCAGTCCGTTACACTACTCACCCGTTTCACGCCTTGTTGTTCCATTATGCAACTGCGCAAAAAGCGGACGGTGACACAAGAGGAGAGGAAAGCACAAACAGGCGCACACTCTAAGCCGAAACTGGGCAAAATTGGACTAACGGCAGTCGTTAAACCAAAGGATCAACGGTTCGTCCAACAGGGTGTAAATGCGAGACAGTGCGTGTCGTGCGCAAACGCCCGGCAAGAAGGGGACCAACGGGGGGTGTAACTGCGCGCCGATCGCCTGCTGCCGCCCTGCACTTCCCGGGCCTGTCGGCTAGCACGATCACGAGTTATATGGCTTACACGCCAGAGTGAAAGCGAAGCACTATTACAACGAATAGAAGCAGTTATGAGAGTCAAGTTCAACTCGCGCCGGCGCACACAGAGAGCGAGAGCGCTCACCCACGTTTCTTCTCTACGAGCTGCCGGACCCAAACAAGTGCGAGCCTTCGAGCCCGGACACCGCGGATAACTCGCTTCAATGTACCGAATTGGGAAGAACTACGAAGAACACTGCCAGCGCTAACAAAAGTAAGCTGTTCGTCAGCGGTTGTATTCCCGCAGAGTCAGCGGCTACAACTACGAAGCGATACGAAGTAGGCTTCGCTACGTCGTCGGCACCAAGCAGGCCGGCGGCCGGTGAGAGTTCGTTGGCGGTGCAGGTGAAAGAAACGTTGCGTAGAATTTGTTTCACGGAGAATGATGTCTTCTGGAATAAAGTACAGTTCAATCTGTGTCTTTCTCTCCATGCGACAACTGTTGTCAAACATCTAGCGTGAAGGCGAGCGCCGATGCGAATCAACGTGCGGCTGGCGGTGTACAGCGAGCGACTTACGAGCACGGTGAAAGAACCGTGCCTGCGCGCCGTCTCGTCGTTGTAGGTATACATACATCTACATCACTCTGTAAGACGCCGCCGACAGCGGACATCTATTTTTCGTTTGTATGTAAAATAACGACAACGAAAATTGCACAGGAGACGCATGTTGTGATCGCCAGCGGTCGTTTAACTCAAAGCCGTGCTCCTCGTAAAGGCCTAGCGACGTTGTCGGCAAAAAGCCGGCATCGGCGGTGCGCCTCACTGCTTCGCCGGCGTTCCCGCATAAGTGCATTTTAAGGACTTGTGCACCAGCATTGCTAACGCTGGTTCAGCCGACACGATAGAGTACCAGCTGATAATTCGAATTCGCTGACTGAAAGGAGGGTTAAACCTCCGGCGGGTTCATATTAAAAGATCGGTGTGTTGCGGTGCTACCATTGAGCCCACGAAAGTTTACACTTACGCTGCGAATGTTTATTGTTTTATTACTTCGAACAGAAGTCTGCCACCAGCACCACATGGGAGGTCAAGATACTGTGCCTATATATAGCCGATGGTTGGTTTTCAGCTGTGTAGCGCGGGCGGTAGGTATGTGTGGTGTTTAGATTGCAATGGTTGTGTGTGTGGTTGTATGTTTGTGCACGTGCCGCAAATAATGCATTATTCAATGCTGATTCAGTTAGAAATACCAAGAATTAGCCTGCATAGCGAAGAATCGCCATCTTTTTTTTTTTTTCTCGGTTAGACCAGACGGTTCAACTGTTAGTCCCTCTGGAGCATTCTACGAGGACCAACGTTTAAACCACCTGGAGTAAGTGCTAGAGAGTAAAAGTTGAACCCCTGTAGTTACTCCCGCAGTTGGTCCAAAAATGGTTCAAAATCTGTGGCAGCCCATTTAGTCCCCTGAAGGACCAATGCCATACCCCATTTTAGTCCTTTTCGGCTTAGAGTGCAGATTATCAACTGAAGCTTTATCGCAAGAACAAGGCAATATAAAAGACAGGATAAAAAGCAAAAAAGAGCAAAGGGGAGAAGAAAAAGCTAAGAGGGACCCATATCAACAAAAACCCAGGGCACACCAATCATAGCACGCCCGTCATACAGGACCACACTCTAAGAAAAAAAAAAGTCAAAAGAGGGTCATGGAACCATGACTCTCTTCGGGCGTCCATGTGACCCCTCTTGGAAGGTACAGGCAGAGAAAAAATTACAGCATATCCACGGGTGAATGATGCAGAGCTTGGGCGAAGCTCCTGAAGCAATCATGGTCTCGGGATTCGCTTCTCGTTGAGCCCGTTTCGCAGCGGCGTCCTCGGCGCGCACCGTCACGGGATCCGCCTGGCTGCCGCCAAGCGAGCGCCCGCCGCTGCGCATCGTCCATGCTCCGCCAACGATCCGACACGTACGGCGACGATCGAGGAGAATGAGAGAGGCGCTCGCTCCCCGCGCAGCAGCCAATCGGAGAGCAGCGGCACTTCCAGCGCCATCTAGTGTCGATTCACACAAGCGCCATATTGCACACATTTCTATTGGACCAACGCCATCTAGGAAATGAGACGAGAAATGGTGATGACGACACAGATTGTGTACAGCGCCATCTAGAATATCGTCCCTGAACTGCAGTTTGTATGTGGATGGATGGATGGATGCTATGAGCGTCCCCTTTAAAACGGGGCGGTGACATGTCTGCCACCAGGCTCGAAGAAAAAAAAAAAAAAAAAAGCTTCCTTGTTTCATGTTGGCCTAATACCTTATCTACATTGATTAAATCTATGTTATTATACCAAAAATATAAATTCACGGTCCATCTCTCTGCCTCTTAAGGCAGAATGACCTTATTTTTCCCCCATTATTTATTTTTGTTCTTTATCTCTACTTTTCTGCCACCAATACTCTAACCGTCTCTTACTTATTTCTATCGCGGACGTGTTCAGCTTTCCATTGTTGTCCCTAAAACCCAAGGCTTCATGTAGACTCGTGCCCACACGTATACCTGGGTGAATATCGCCACATTCAATCAGTATATGTTCCATCGTTTCCTTAGTTCCCCCGCAGCATGTACATTGTTCTTCTTCGTTACTGAATCTCGCTTTATAACTACGCGTTCTAAGGCAGCCCGACCTTGCTTCAAACAGTAAAGCGCTTCCCCTTGAATTATCAAAAAACCTTTCCCTCCTTATTTCGTTTTTTCCTTTTCGGTAGTTACTCAGAGCCGGCTTCTTTTCCATCGCTGTCATCCAATAAGTCCTCTCCGCCTCTCTGACCTTCCGCTTAATGCTCCTTGTTGCCATATCGCCCGCACTGCCAGCCGTATATTTACTGGTGAGCCTCCTAGTTCTTTTTCTCCACTGCGTGTCAACGCTTTTTCTATACAAATACCTGAAAACCTTCTCTGCCCATCTACTCTCCTTCATTTTCCTCAGCCTCTCTTCGAATCTCATTTTGCTCTGCGCTTCCCTCACTTCAAAGCCTGTCCATCCCATATCACCCTTTACCGCCTCATTTGTCGTCTTCCCGTGAGCGCCCAACGCGAGGCGGCCCACCGTCCTTTGATTTACATCCATTCCTGATTGCACCTCTGACTTCATGCACACCACTGAGTTCCCAAATGTAAGCCCCGGAACCATCACACCCTTCCACAGCCCTCGAAGCACCTCGTACCTATTGTATCCCCATAAAGCTCTGTGCTTCATAATTGCAGCATTCCTCTTTCCCTTTGCTACCGATGCTTTCTCTTGTACCTCCATATATCTATCCCCCTCATTTACCCATACTCCGAGGTACTTGTACTCGCTTACCCTCGGTATTTTTTGGCCCTGTATTAATACCGTATGGTCTCCGTGATCATTGAATACCATCAATCCACATTTTGTTGCACTAAATCCTAGTCCTAGAGCCTCACACTCCCTTCCGCATATATCTGCCAGTCGCTGTATATCATCTTGACTGTCCGCAAATAAGACAATATCATCAGCATAAAATAGACCTGGAAGCTTCTGCTCAACCATCGCTCCGACCTGTTTGTGTGACAAATTAAATCCAATGTTGCTACCTTCTAGCGCTTTTTCCATCCTCGCCATGTACAGCATGAATAACAGCGGGGACAAAGGGCATCCCTGTCTCAGCCCCTTGCTAATTTCAACGCTGTCCTTGCTACTTATTCCTTCCCATTCTATACAAACTGTATTTCCTCGGTATATTTCCCTCAAAAGCTGTACACAGTCGTCACCTATGCCCACTTCCTTCAATATATCCCACAAAATTTCCTGATTAACGTTGTCATACGCCCCGGTGATATCTAGATAAGCTACGTATAAGGGCCTGTTTTCTATTTTAGATATTTCTATACACTGGGTAAGAACAAACAGATTATCGTCTAACCGCCTGTCGATTCGAAATCCATTCTGAAGTTCTCCCAAAATATCATTTTGTTCTACCCACGCTTCTATTTTTAATTTTACTGCCTGCATCGCCAACCTGTATAGCACCGATGTAATTGTTAGCGGTCTATACGAGCGAATGTTATCCTTTTCTCCCTTGCCTTTATAGATTAAGTTCATTCTACTTTTTCTCCAACTTTCTGGTATTTCCCTCTCCTGTAAGCACTTTTCTACGGCTTTCAGCAGTGCTTCTTTAGTGTTATGTCCGAGTTCGTTAATGAGGCTGACGGGAACCCCATCTAAGCCCGGAGTAGTGCGCTTAGGAATTTTTCCTTCGGCCTTCTTCCAATTGAAATTCTCTAGTACTACATCTTCGTCGGTTGCTCTCCTTTGCGTACTTTAACTCACCGGGGGAATCCCCTGGGGGACCTTTTTAAACGAATCGGCTGTTATCTTTCGGATGTAACCTAGCGCTTCATATCCTTCCAATTTATTTCCTCCTTCATCTACTATATGTTGTTGCATTGTGACAGACTTCCTACCCAGCGCTTTTAGATGGCTCCAAAATATCCTAGGCGCGGCCTTCTTCTTTTCGCGAATCTCTGTCATCCAGCGTTCACTTTCACCTTTAATTTTTGCCTCGACTAATTTCTGCACAATGGATTTTTGCTCTAAATATATTTCCCATATTTGGTTGACTTCGTCCTGTGGCCGCTTCTCCTTTTTTGCCTTTCTGTGCTCCCGTGATGCCTGACGTCGCATCTCGATCGCTTCCCGGATTTCTTTGTTCCACCAACTTTTTGGCTTTTTCTTTCCTTTCCAACAAATAGTTTTCTTCTCTATTTCCATTTCTTTCGTGATTACATGTAGCAGCTCACTATACTTCCAGACTTTGCCTGGTAGTTCGTCTACTTTTTCCTCGACTCTTGCGGCTATATTTGTTATTTGTTTGTCATTTAGATACGAGCTGCCAAACTTTGATTCTATGTTCTTATTTTCAGTTTCATATCCCATTTGTAATATTATGCGTTTATGATCACTACCTAAGCTGTTAATGCCTTCTTCGTCTATTCTCATCTCTCTAAGTTTGTCATATATTCCTTCTGTCATGAGACAGTAATCAATGCTCGATTGCCTGTTTCTGACTTCCCACGTGATCTGCCCCTCACACTTAGGCCCCACGTTAACTATCTCAAGACTATGTTGCTCGCAGAGATCTAGCAATAACTTGCCATTGGTGTCTGAATATCCGTCAAGGTCATGAATGTGAGCGTTCATGTCCCCTAGAAGGATTATCTCGGCATCATGACCAAATTCTTTAATATCGGTGCTTATGCATTTCACTATCTCCAGATTCTTTTCTCTGCAGTTATTGCCTGTCCACAAGTAAGCTACACCTAGCCACGTTTTCTTTCCACCTACTGTGCCCGAAACCCACATGTGCTCTGAACACGTTTGTTTCACTCTCTCCCATTTTGTTCTGCTATGAATTAGCATTCCAACCCCCCCACCGCTCCTTTCTGATGTGATCCTGTTACATCCTTCCCAAACATAATTTTCAATATGTGGTGGCTCTTCCAAGTCTCTAAGGTGTGTTTCTGTAACCGCATAAACACCTATCTGTTCCTTGTTTAACTGTCCCTCAATCTCTAACCATTTTGCCTTTTTTCTGCCACCCTGCATGTTAATGTAACTAATTGCAACACGCGCCTTCTCCCTTCTTTTACCTTTTCTCTGTTTTTTCGCTATACTACCTGTCAAAGAGTCCCCCTGGTTGTTTTCCTCATTACAAGCTACCATGGGCACCGAAGGGCCCGCGTGCCCCCCAAAAAAGGCGAAGGGCCCGCGTGCCCCCCATGTACTTCTATGAGACAGCGCCATCTACTGCATCATACGGGAGATCCGTTTACGCCGGACAACGGAGACGTGACAAGGTTAGACTAAGAGGAGCTACGCCCATAAAACTTAGCATTTTGGAAGGAGTCACTGAACGCTCCTGAAGCGCGGTTCGACTGGCTTCCGTCATGAAAGAACCGCCGTATACGCCATACATATCGCGCGCTTGCCCTTTGGCGCCGTTGTGGCGCGTTGCTCGCCGACATAGACGGGGTTGGCGCCGGGGCGGCGCGCGCGCGCCGCTTCTGCCTTCTCTCTGTCGTCTCAGTCAGTCTCAGTCTCCTCGTCTATTGGAATGCGTTGCGTGGTTGCGTTGGTAGCGCGGGTTGCGTGTCTTGAAGTTTCATTAGTTTCATGTTCATGCGCGTCTTCGGTGGTGTTGACGCCGGCTCCGTGCACGAAGTGACGCTTGGAGGGCGGAATTCGCAATGCCCACGGACTATAGGTGGCGCGCCGTGCTTTTCAAGATGGCGCCAGGAGGAGGGTCAACCCGTTTGTTAGCATAGGAACAGATAAGACGTGCGGACGTACGGCCCGTGCCACTTTCACCGGATGAAGTCACGAGCCGCGCTGAATTGGATATGAGACTAAAATACTTTCCCAAACCATGGAAAGTGCAAAGTACCCCCCACCTAGTTATTTGCTGCGGTGTGAAAGGTTATATTTCAGCTCCGTTACCGTGCATAACGATGCTTTGCGATATCTTGTGCGTGCTACATAAAACTGCATGAACTAAAATTGACGTATGAGCTGAACGGCACACCGAGGTAGTACGTACCGAGCCTGCCTGACGGATTTGCCGCAGTAGTAGGCCGCCAGCGAGTAGCGTCATCGCTGCAGCACGGGACCGCACGTCGTCATTACTTGCGCAGTCGGGAACGCGGTATTACGTCTTCAACGGAACACGAGCATTTAACATCCCATTCAGTAGCGCTTGTGTCACAGCCATGCTGAGACTCTAGCCGTGTGCAATTCACTGCACTCGCATGTTGCAGATTCGATCAGCCCGATCCAAACATGAATATCGAAAAGAATGCACACGTATGCTTTTCGCAACGTCGAAGAAGTTAGCCGAGAGGCGTAGATTGTGGCCGTGACTGCACGTTCCATCGCTCTAACCATTTCGCTTCGCTGGTCGAGCTCGAGCGTGTTGGCGATGCGGGCGCTCCATAATATCCACAATAATTGTGATACATGCAATGCACAAGAGGAACTATGCTTTTATTCTGATCTCACTCAAGGATATTATACGTTAAATACAATCAAAGTGACTTACGAGCGTGAAAGAACATTAACGCACGAGGGGACGTGAAGTGCAACTCGCTCCTCGTGAGTTCAGCTGATCGTTCATCGTCGCTGTCACAGCTGTCACTCTCGGTGCTTTCACAGTCTTCAATCTCAAGTGAAAAATCCTCGTCGTCAAGATGGTTTCTTTCAACATCACTGCTGAAAGCAATCCGAAGAAATTCCTCCGCCGAACGACTGCGACCACTCCTCGTCACCACGTTTACAATTAGAGACGTCTGGGCGCGAAGAACATTATGCTCTCGGATCGGTCAACGAGCAAATCGCTTGCAGTGTGCTGCCACCTATCAACAAACGTACAAAAACAAACGGCGCAGCGCTGGCTATGAAACCAGCACCAACACACTGGCGAAGGACGGTGTGGAAAGCGTTCGCTCCACGAAAGGCGTGGAGCAGACGCGTCCTCGAATGATTGAAACGTCGCTCGCACCATTAGTAACAGCGCTTTGCTGACAAAGGATAGAGGCCCTATTTTAATGTATCGACAACTTGAGATCGCTGAGTTTTACAAGAGCACATCGCGAGCCCGCGCGACTTCCCGCGTAGTGTTATGGGATTCATGCTCTACAAGAAACACTGACCAATGCTGTATGCAAGTACAACAGGGTGAGATTCAACTGAATATGTCAGACGATAATATTTAACTAACCTACGTGGCTACAGAAAGCCTCGCGAAGCTGATAGTATGCGTACGCTGTGGGCTAGCATTGAAAGCGCGAGTTGCCACATATTTTCACGAAAACTTCGCGTCTCGCAAGAACGAATCAGATTTCTGATGTCACGGAGGGCCCGGTTTGTTCACTGATGCAGGGAACGAGCAAAGTCGTAGTGTACCTTCCTTGCCAATGCGTTAACACTGAGGTTAGCACAGCCGAACAAGGGAGAGACTGCGTAGTGCTGCCATTTTATCGTCTACTAACCCTCCTCGAGAGGACGCTCCTGAATTCCGCTTGGCGGCGCGACAGTCTATGGGCATTGCGAATATTCATGGAGCTGCGGATACGGACAGCGGGCGCCAGTTAACGGTGAGCGTACTGCTTTCGTAGGCACTAATTATACAGCTTTAACTGGGCGTCTGCAGCAGCTCTGCGGAAGTTATCTGCCAGCCATTTCCAACAGCAGCCTGTGTCCGCGGGGCTGTCGCGGATGCCCAACTAAAGCTGTCAGTTAACGAGTGGCCACCGTTATGCGCGTTGCTGTACAAGCTCCCATAAAGTGAGCGATGCAAACAATTATCAAGGGTCATTTCTTGCTGATCGCACGTTGTGTCTGCACTTAGGTACAGAAGACTGAGGCGCGAAATACATTTCTTGAAAAAGGGAGAAGCAGAAGAGAAGACAGAGAAGCGCCAACTACCCACTGTTTAATGACAGACTACGAAAGGTACAGTAAAAAAGGAAACATTTCCGCGCATGCGTGAACAGGGGACATCAGACGTGCAGCGACATGGTCAAGCCAACATAGTATCTAGGAAGCGCATTTCTGTCGAATACAAAGATATCGAAGTGTTGCTGACACAATCAGAGCCTTTCTTTTTTATATAGAAAGCTTCCAGCAGCTCTCTAGCCGTTTGTTGTCTGCTTCTGCCAAGGATCAGTACTTGCGCAAAGCATGGTTCACATCCGCAGGAGTTGCAATGCGCAGGAAGGTGCGCCTGATCTCTCTTACCTAAGCTGTTGGCATGCTCCCTCAATCTGTCATTAATGCAACGTCCCGTTTGTCCAACGTAGGACTTGCCGCAGCTCAGGGGTATTTCATACACCACCTCTTGTGCACAGCGCCTAAAAGGTTTTTTGTGCTGCTTCTGACAGCCCCTCTGCTCCTCGCGTGTGATACGCGGGCACAATTGAGCCAACTTGTTGGGAGCTGAGAAAACGACCGGGATGCCGTAACGGGTAGCCACCTTCTTCAGGTTATGGCTCACACGGTGTATATATGGAACTACCTCTGGCTTAACCCGATCCCTTTCTTCCAAGTGCCTGATTGCACCGGCAGCGCTGGCTTTTACCTTCTGCAGCAGGGATTCAACCACGGAACCAATGACAGATCGAGGGAAACCGGCTTTGGAAAGTCTTTGAAGCTGGTTCCCAAAACTATCCTGCATAACGTGCTCACATGATCTGCCAGCGCTGCCGGTGCAATCAGGCACTTGGAAGAAAGGGATCGGGTTAAGCCAGAGGTAGTTCCATATATACACCGTGTGAGCCATAACCTGAAGAAGGTGGCTACCCGTTACGGCATCCCGGTCGTTTTCTCAGCTCCCAACAAGTTGGCTCAAGTGTGCCCGCGTATCACACGCGAGGAGCAGAGGGGCTGTCAGAAGCAGCACAAAAAACCTTTTAGGCGCTGTGCACAAGAGGTGGTGTATGAAATACCCCTGAGCTGCGGCAAGTCCTACGTTGGACAAACGGGACGTTGCATTAATGACAGATTGAGGGAGCATGCCAACAGCTTAGGTAAGAGAGATCAGGCGCACCTTCCTGCGCATTGCAACTCCTGCGGATGTGAACCATGCTTTGCGCAAGTACTGATTCTTGGCAGAAGCAGACAACAAACGGCTAGAGAGCTGCTGGAAGCTTTCTATATAAAAAAGAAAGGCTCTGATTGTGTCAGCGACACTTCGATATCTTTGTATTCGACAGAAATGCGCTTCCTAGATACTATGTTGGCTTGACCATGTCGCTGCACGTCTGATGTCCCCTGTTCACGCATGCGCGGAAATGTTTCCTTTTTTACTGTACCTTTCGTAGTCTGTCATTAAACAGTTGGTAGTTGGCGCTTCTCTGTCTTCTCTTCTGCTTCTCCCTTTTTCAAGAAATGTATTTCGCGCCTCAGTCTTCTGTACCTAAGCAATACATGCACCAACTAGCCCAGAAGCATGTCCTTTTGTGTCTGCACTACTGAAGGTGCAAGATGTCGTTTTGGGATGCACTTTAGTCTACTTCATAAAAACATTTCCATCGACCAATTGAGTGCTGCGTGCTTCCGCGCGTGGGAACGTGAAAAAAAAAAAAAAGAAAGCCTGCGTACAGAACGCTCACACGCACTTATATAGTGGTTTTTGTTGGCTTAAAGGCCTATTCCGGCGATTTTTTGGCCATGTCAAAGTAATGGTGCTTTTATGTTCCGGAGACGCTCCTGTTACGGGCCCGATAGCAGAAATACTCGGCAAATTGGAGAATCATTTTAAATAAGCAAGAAAGCGCAACACCGAAACCCAACCGAGTGCACTGTCTACGTATGACGTAGACGTTGTCACGAACGAACCGGAAGTCGTGCAAGGCATACCGGTCACGCCGGCGCGGAGTATGAAAACTGTGACAGCCGGGACGACAAGCGAAGCGCCGGCCAAACCAACGCTGTCTGTCGCCTTGTGCACAGCAGACGCTCGCTGTAGCGGCCGAAGCGCCGAAGTTAGCGGTGCCCTCGGCTGCGTCACTTCCGCCGCCTTCCTAACTGACGTCACAGACGCAATGTTGCCAATAATTGTGGGAAGCCAGGAGGGCGTTTGCAGACAATCTTTAAAATTCATTTGCAAACAATCTGCGCATGTCTCAAGCCTGTAATTTGGCATAAATGACGGAAACGTGCAAAGGAACGTACCCAGCGAATTTCATTGAGATCCATCGACCTAGAAAAGTCGCCGGAGTTGGCCTTTAAAGACGGTAGTTTGAGGTGCAGATACAGTACGGTGGCTTCCAGAATGTACGCGGTAGTCATTCAAGTTGGACACGCCTCCCCGGTAAGGCGAAAAAGCTACAGACTTTCGACGGCGCCCGTTGTTGCGGCCGCCGCCGTGCACTTTTTTCTTTCGTTACTGTTTGCTGTTTTCATGGTTTGCCAACATCTGCGATTCCGCTATAACAGAATCAAGTGAGTGTACGTGATTGTGGGAGTTATGTGTGCTAATTCTAGCATATGGCATGTCTGATCTCGACGTAGACGGCGTCCGCACGCGCTGGGTGTCGTTCGGGCCCTCGTACTCGCATGTGTTTATCTGAGTATGGGTTACGTTTGTAAAACATGCGGTCAGTAACCGCTCACGGCTTGCCCCTGACTGCCGGAGGATGTGCTTAAGTGTCGGGGTAAGCCGGAGAAAAACCGTGTTTATTCTGAAACGAAATTATGAAGCGATTTCTCAGAAAAGAAGTGCTTTCATTCGTGTATAGCCAGTGCCTATTGCGACACGAGGTTCCCGCTGCCTTTTACGTGAAAATTTGTTTTCCTTGCGAACTTCGAACTAAACACTCGTGGAAGATGTGTGGACAATAACGGTGTTTGAACAAAGGGTGGCTTTAAATACAAATAATGTGTGTGTTTTGGTTATTCCCACAATCCCGGATCACTTCTCCCGCCTCTTCACTCCAGTTGACAGCCACACTCGGGGAAACGAAGGTGTCGCTCTGGTCTGGCGCCTCACCGCTCGTGATGGGAAAATCAACAGCGGCGTTCGCCTTGTCAACGAGGCAGTCGGTCCTACATTTCTTTTGGTTCGACAAGACGACGTAGGAAAAGAGGTGAGTGGCACCCACGCAAAGGAGCCTAAACCAATTTCGTTTGTTGTTTAAAAGAGGATCACATCATCTTGTGCTGCAAGTTTGTCTCCAAGTGACGTGTTACAAAAGGTACTATTTGCAAGTTGTGTTTTACACGATAACGGCAAAAAAAACTTGGTTCCTTACCATACGTGTTTGCATTTGTTGTTTTGTTGTGAGCCTTCGCTGTGTCTTTGTGAACCACTTATTTTGTAGGTTTCGCAGACCTTTACTGCAATTTCATTTTCTCATCGTAATATCACGTTCTGCTTTTCCGATACCGTTTTTCATGGTGCTCACGTTGAACAGAAAGACAGCCTAGCAAGTTACGTCTGGTGCCTTCAGCAGTCACCACTTTTTTAATTTATCCTTAATCATAAGGAATAAAGATTGAAACATGATGCCTATTTCTGCAGCTTATTTTGCACTATATGGCACTGTGCACACCAGTCACACATTTTAGTTGGCTATACTCATAGAAGCATGTAAATGATGAATACCCAAACTTAATTGGAAATCAAAGACCATCTTTACGCGCTTTCTATATAACTTTGCTGGAAAATATGTGTTGTTTTGACGAGTTTTATTAAAATAATGCTAAAACTGAACTATTTTTTGCAGTCGCTGGGCAGAACGGCAATTATTATTGGACTTGCTTAAAATGAATACTCCACTATTTTCAACAGTAGTCGCGCAAAAGTAGAGCAAGGGTCCAATGAGTAGCTTAATATACTTGTGGAGTCGCTTGACGCTTCGGTGTGGGTCACTTGACCCCCGTAGGAGTGCTACCGGCAAGAGTCGTCCGACTCCCTGTAAGTGCTAACGTGATCCTTCGGATGAGAGTCGTTCCACTCTTCCTAGAGGGTCAGGGGACTCTCCTAGAGCGAGCCGACCCTGACGCGCCAAGAGAGTCACCGTAACTATTTAAAGAGAGTCCTATGCGTGGCAAGTCAGAACTCTCCAAAAAGAGTCACGCATACTCTTTTTTTTTCTTAGAGTGCAAGATAACATAACTCTTCTTTTTCATGTAAAGCAACCGAGGGAACACTGACGCAAGATTCAGATTGCTTATGAATGTGCGCGGCCTCAACAAGATCTGAATCTTGCGTCAGTGTTCCCTCTGTTGCTTTACATGAAAAAGAGTTATGTTATCTTGGTCATGTATGACGGGCGTGCTATGGTTGATGTGCCCTGGGTTTTTGTTGATATGGGTCCCTCTTGGCTTTTTCTCCTCCCCTTTGCTCTTTTTCGCTTTTTATTCTGTCCTTTTATTGCCTTGTTCTTGCAATAAAGCTTCAGTTAATAGTCTGCGCCTGTTTGTGCTTCCCTCTCCTCTTTTGTCACCGTCCATTTTTTTGCGCAGTTACATAATGGATAATTACCAGCTCGCCCAACTTACCACCCTTGTTGTTCGTTGTCAGTCACCAGTGTGAACTCGCGACTAGTCGGTGGATATTCTCAGCTGCAAAACAGGGACACGGAAAAAGCGAAAGACACTTCGTCGTCTTTTGCGACTACGAATTCCATTCCTAGTAGACTCGCAAACGTGTGCGAACGGCGCCGAAAATTTCACGGACGCAGCAGCGGTAGACAAGCTAGACATTCGTGCTATGAACGCGTGCTATGAACGTGCGGACTTTGCAGCGTGTGCCGTTCCCGGGAGTGACATCTGAAAACAGCGGGACGAATACAATGCGCTACTGTTGCCTTTTATAGCTTGGTTATCCTAGATAAAACTGACTGTGTCGCAAAATGGATGAGAAAAAACAGGAGACGTTTCGGTACAGAAAAGGGAAGGCACCTAAGCGCCAGAGGTGCACCGTGCATGTCCTTAGAAGACGAGATATCGCATTCCGATTCGCCTTTTCAGCTCTCCACAGGGCAACACAACTGTGCCCTCGTGTAATACGCAATGGGCTGCGAGAAGCAGCGCTGCTGAGGGGCACTTAGATAAGCTGTCCTGCATTCCAGAAACGGGTTGACTGAGGGCCGCTGCTAACGTAACTGTATTCTGGCGCACTGTTAGGCACCATGACTTGCGCGAGTACACATTCCTGCTAAATGTACGAAAAAAAATTCGGCAGATCCCACGTACCGTGGGAATCGGTGTTATGCGAAGCATGCGCGGGATGGCGTCTGTGGCATAATGTTTCTAGGGAGCCTACATATGTAGGCTCCCTAAATGTTTCATGTTGAGCGAAACGTTACGGAATGGCGCTAGAGAAATATCGAAGTGGTATAAACCCACTCATATATTGAAGAGTCTCGTATGTTATATATAACCAGTTGTTTACAGTTGGGTAACGATGCCAACAGCAACATGGCCGTTACCAACACCAGAGGCGGTAAGGTGATATGTAGTGCTTATATTCTTCAATACTGGATAGCGCGAATCCGAACAGCACAAAGAAGAAACACAATTGCAAAGGACAGGCGTTGCTCGCAACTAAACTTCATTCAGGAAAGTTCTGCTGGATATACACACAGCCGAGTGGCACACGCAGGCGCACTGCACGTACGTTACAGTCACAGTTGCAGTTACTACAGTTGCGTTACAGTTGTTATCAGGGGCGTAGCCAAGGGGGGGGGGGGGGTTGGGGGGTTCAAACCCCCCGAAATTTTTCAATTTTGCTTGCATATATATACATGCACACATACAAACACCGCACGAACATACATAATGTATGGTTGAACCCCCCCCGCCCCGAAAAAAATTTCTGGCTACGCCCCTGGTTGTTATGCTTATACTCGTTCGTTATGACAGAGAACGCACGCACGTTTCACGTACCCGTGTGTATGTGTAGCAGGAGTTCTTGACAGTTCTTGAATAAGGTCATCATCACCGTAATCAGTGAGCACCAGCAGCTGGACCGGACTTGTTATTCGGATCCGTTCGTGATCGCGGCTACGAGGGGTCTTAGTCTAGTGAAGTCCGAGGTATAGCACAGCTGGTGGAAATCCTGGATGCCTCTTACGATGAAATGATCTACGACGCCTCCTGTCCTGCACGTGGCAGCGAGGGTTTTTGATGCCCTGTCCACATTCAAGCTGTCTTTTACACAGTATAAAGACCAGGTGTTGTTGGTTCTTGATAAATCAATGTTGAAGTTACCGGTAATGATGAAAGGCCCGATTCTCTCGGTAGATTTATTGTAGGAAGCGTTGACCCCGGTTTTCGCGTAATCGACGTGGTCCATTTTGCGGACCACGTGAACGAGTGCATGGTAGTTGAGCGTCTTCCAGGGGTGTTCTGTCTTCAGGTTCCTCACTGTACTTGTGTCCGCCACGGTGGTGTAGCGGTTACAGCGCTCGGCTACTGACCCGAAGGTCGAAGGTTCGATCCCGGCCGCGGCGGTGGCATTTCGATGGGTGCAAAATGCTAAATGCCCGTGTACTGTGCGATCTCGGGGCATGTTATAGAATACCAGATGGTCAAAATTCCGGAGCCCTTCGCTACGGCGTCTCATAATCATATCGTGGTTTTGGGACATAAAACCCCAATAATAATTATTATTATCACTCTCCTTGCATGTGAATGTGTGTGTTGGCGTTTACTGTGCTGGTTGAGACTTTGTGTTACCTATGGCACATACCCGCATAACAAACTCTGGTATGCGGGTATGTGCCAAACGTGACTGAGAGAAAGGGTTTCATGATGTACGCGACAGGTATTTTGCGTTATTCATGTCATGACCAGTGAATCGTGTTTACCATACACTGATCCCCTGCTATGCCAATTTTGGTATATTAGAGGTTATGGAGACGACCAGGAGAGCGCCCAGACGTAGGCGGCTAGATAGATAGAAACGCCCAAAGTTCGCTAAGAAATGCTTCGCATTTAAAAAGGCCAAACATTTGATGGAAGCTTCCAATGAAAAAGGAAAAATCTCATCGATACATCCGTCACACTGTATTCTGGAGAAATGTTCTTACTTCAAAGCCTGTTATTCCAAAAACGCACGAGGGGCGTTCATGAAGTTCGTATTGTTGGCTTGAAGAAAGAGAGACGAAATTTTAGTTTATTCTTTCTCTACATAGTCTGCTCCCAAAATCACGCCCTTCTGCCAACAATGCATGAGCAGGTCATTGCAGTACAACTTTCAAGTTTGAGATTTCACGAACTGGTCAAGCCCCGAAAATGTTTCCCTCGCAGCGGGCTCTTCATGCGAGGGAAGAGGAACAAGTCAGTTGCTGCGAGTTCAGGTGAATATGGGGGGTGAGACAAAATTTCGCAGCCTAAAGAAGCTGCGTGCGCCAGCGTCACTGTGAACTCTCCTTATGGGTGCTGCCATTTTTGTTTTGGGGCCCTGGCGGTGTTGCGTGGTATTATTTACAACAGAATTTTTCTATTACTATAAAACTGCCCCGCCACGGTGGTCTGGTGCACTCTAAGAAAAAAAAGAGTATGCGTGACTCTTTACGGAGAGTTCTGACTTGCCACGTATAGGACTCTCTTTAAATAGTCACGGTGACTCTCTTGGTGGGTCAGGGTCGGCTCGCTCTAGGAGAGTCCCCTGACCCTCTAGGAAGAGTGGAAAAACTCTCGTCCGAAGGATCACGTTACCACTTATAGGGAGTCAGACGACTCTTGCCGGTAACACTCCTACGGGGGTCAAGTGAGCCACACCGAAGCGTCAAGCGACTCCACAAGTATTTTAAGCTACTCCTTTGACCCTTGCTCTACTTTTGCGCGACTACTGTTGAAAATAGTGGAGTATTCATTTTAAGCAAGTCCAATAATACTTGCCGTTCTGCAGTTCAATTTTAGCATTATTTTAATAAAACTCGTCAAAAAAACACATATTTTCTAGCAAAGTTATATAGAAAGCGCGAAAAGATGGTCAGTGATTTCCAATTGAGAAGTTAAGGTATTCCTCATTTACATGCTTGTATGAGTATAGCCAACTAAAATGTGTGACTGTGATGTGCACAGTGTCATATGGTGCTAAGTAAACAGCAGAAATTGGCAACATGTTTCTATATTTATTCTTATGATTAAGAATAAATCAAGAAGTAGTGACGGCTGGAGACATCAGACTTGTGGCTTGCTAGGTTGTCGCTCCTGTTCAGCGTGAGCACCATGAAAAACGGTATCTGAAAACAAGAACGTGATATTATGAGAAAATGAAATTGCAGTAAAGGTTTGCAAAAGCCTACACAATAAGTGGTTCACACAGACATAATAAAGGCTAACAACAAAACAACAAATGCAAACAGGAACCAAGTTTTTTGACGTCGAGATCAGACATGTCATATGCTAGAATTACCGCACATAGCTCCCACAATCACGCACACTCACTCGATTCTGTAGTAACGCTCAACGTCATCGCAGTGTATGCAAATCACGAAAACAGCAAACAGAAACGAGGGAAGAGTGCACGGCCGCGGCCGCACCAACGCGCGCCGTCGAAAGTCTAGAGCTTTTTCACTTTACCGGTGCAGCTTGTCCAACTTGAATGACTACCGCGTACGTTCTGGAAGCACCGTACTATATCTGCACCTCAAACTACCGTTTTTAAGCCAACAAAAACCATTATATATAGTGCGTCTGAGCGTTCTGTACACAGGCATTTTTTTTCACGTTCCCACGCGCCGAAGCACGCTACACACTGAAGGTCGATGGAAATGTTATGAAGTAGACTAAAGTGCATCTCAAAACGACATCTTGCACATTCAGTAGCGCAGACACAACGTGCGATCAGCAAAAAATGACGCTTGATAATTGTTTGCATCGCTCACTATAAGGGAGCTTGCACAGCAACGCGCATAGCGGTGGCAACTCGTTAACTGACAGCTTTAGTTGCTTTAGTTGGGCATCCGCAACAGCCCTGCGGACACAGGCTGCTGTTGGAAATGGCTGGCAGATAACTTCCGCAGAGCTGCTGCAGACGCCCAGCTAAAGCTGTATGATTAGTACCTACGAAAGCAGTGCACTCACCGTTAACTGGCGCCCGTTGTTCCTGTCCGCAGCTCCAGGAATATTCCGTCCTCCAAGCACTCCAAGCGTCACCGCGTCACTTCGTACACGGAGCCGGCGTCAACACCAACACCACCGAAGACGCGCATGAACAGACACACAACCCGCGCAACCAACACGCAACGCATTCCAATAGACGAGGAGACAGAGAGGAAAACAGAAGCGGCACGCCACCCCGGCGCCGTTGTGGCGCGTTGCCTCGCCTCCGTCGTCGAGCCAACGCGCCACAACGGCGCCAAAGGGCAAGCGCGCGATATGTATGGCGGCGCCGCCAATCGAAACGCGCTTCAGGAGTCCCGTGACTCCAGTCGAATTGCGAACTCTCTTTCTCTGCCTGTACCTTCCCAAAGGGGTCAAATGGACACCCGAAGAGAGTCACGCGGCCGTGACCCTCTTTTGACTCTTTTTTTTCTTAGAGTGTGGTTATGGCGCTCGACTTCTGACCCGAAGGTCGCGGGATCGAATCCCGGTCGCGGCGGCTGCATTTTCGATGGAGGCGAAAATGTGTGAGGCCCGTGTACTCAGATTTAGCTGTACGTTAAAAAACCCCAGGTGATAGAAATTTCCGGAGCCCTCAACTACGGCGCCTCTCATAATCATATCGTGGTTTTGGGACGTTAAACCCCAGATATTATTATTATTACCATAAAACTAGACAGACGCACACTCATCTTGATGTTTATCGTGCAGCCTTTTATAAATCTGTCACAATGATAATACGAACCTTATGAACACGCCTCGTATTTCGACGTCACTTCTCTGCGCATGCTGGGAAGTTGTTTTTCTTTCTGTATGTTCTTGAGGCTGCCATTAAAGAGGTGGCAGTTGATGCTTCAATGTTTCTGCCCCAATTTCACGTGATGTATGCGTATGAAACGTAAGCACTAATTTGCGCAAGAAGTTCTTTTCAAATAGCTTTTCGGGCTGGCGATATATAGTAAGCTGTAAGATAGCTCAATGAGTAAAATAATCCGGCTCCACAAACACGAACGGTGCGAAAAGTCAGGCGCTGGGTAGAGCTAGTGTGAGGTGCAGATAGCTTCAGGACGGGTATTACAAGTGATCAATTAACTCTTTTAGTTAGTTATTAGTGTCCTCAAAGCCCGCAGGTATTAGAGAGAAGAGTGTTACATATGTCAATGACATGGGCAGTAAAACGACGATACCGAAAGCAGTTACAATGATAGTTAACAGCAGCAAGGCGGCGATATGTGTGAGAATGGCAATAATGTGGTACAGTGTTAGCTGCAAGTGTACACAGGTTCTCTAATGGAGGCGATCGATGAGGGAAGGCCATCCATGTCTTTACAAGTGTGCAGAATGGAAGAGTGCAAGTAAGTTACTGTACGGAACGGAGTAGTAATGCCCTTGCTGACGTGACTGATGCATCAAGATGCGAAGGACCGTGGGGCCACTAGTTGAGAACGTAGCTGCGGAGGATTAAAATAGGCTTTGTGAAACAAAGACGGGCGAAAATGTTTGCGGTGGGAAACAACCAGGGAGAGTTTGAGTGCTTCATTTTAGCGATACTAGCAGTACATGATAGATGCAAGTGATAAATCGAGCAGCATTATTTTATTTCTGACAAGTTCAAAGTGAGGTAATGAACATGTTAGAAGTAGGATGCCATATGAAACACAGGTATTCAAGTTTTGCTCTGATTAGCGTTTTCTATATAGAACTGGCTTGACTGAAGAAGGAGCACAGGTGAAGTTGCGAAGTAAGTAGCCTAATATGCGGTTAGTATTGGTAAATATGATATTGGTATGAGGACTCCAGTCCGGATTGACGTAATGTTCACGACGAAACAGCGGTAGGGAGGAAGGATTGCCAGGTCGAAAAGACAAAATGTAGCCAAAAATGGAGGAAACTAGCCAGAGTCACGAACATGAGCCTAGAGCAGTAAAAGCAGCCGCAAATAGTGATGCTTCTGTGAAAAGAAAAATAAACTGCACCGTTTTTATTTAAATGGTGAAAATGCACGTAAGTACAGTATTTGTAGACCTTACAAACATAATTGGTCAGTTTAAGCATATATTGTTCCTTTCACCAATCGTATCGCGCGGAGTGACGAAGTCTCTAGTGGTGCGAAGCTGGTGGCATTCCACTCCCTCATCCCACCCCTACCATGCCACAAAAGACTATGCCCTCTTCCTTTCCCTCCTGCTCACTTGCCATTCCCACACCCTTGCTACACTACACTATACAACGCTATGATGTTTACTCTTTCCCTCCTCGGCTGCTGACCCGAAGGTCGCGGGATCGAATCCTGGCCGCGGCGGTCGCATTTTCGAGAGAGGCAGAAATGCTTGAGGGCCGTGTGCTTAGATCTAGGTGCACGTTAAAGAACCCCAGGTGGTCCAAATTTGCGGAGCCCTCCACTACGACGTCCCTCATAATCAAATCGTAGTTTTGGGACGGTAAACCCCGAGAATTATTACTCTCCCCCTCACTCTCACTTCCTTTTCCCACCCCTTGCTATACATGATGTTTTACGTGATGTTACGTGATCACGTGAGCGGTACCTAAGCCAGCCTAGGTAAACGCAGTTATGCTAGGTGGTTGCTAGGCAACGCGAGACGACGCACAGCTGCGCTGAGTTTTCTCTTAACGCTCTACGGCCTAATCAAAAACATAAGCAGGTGCGCTGTTAAAGAGACACCGTTCACACATCTTGCGTGACTTTCCTTAGAAGTACGTAGCAGCACGGGAGGAAGTCCATGCAGTCGTGGTTCGACGCTACGACCTAACCGCAACGCAAAACGACAAACTAGCGACCTGGTCGTTATTATCGATGGCCACATGCCGCCGCTCTCGTCCACACTGTAGCCGACTATTCAGTCGTCAGTGAAGCGCTTGCCGCGAAGAATACAGTTAAGACTGCCTGCGAAGGCCCCGAAGTCCGGACTGCTGGAGGCCATATAATACGTCGGCTGGAGTCTGCACAGCAAGTTACCATCAATAATCGAACTTATCCTGGGAGCTTCGCAATCCTACAAAATTGCTCCAGGGATGTCATACTTGGCATGGACTTCTTAAGCCATCCCGGTGCCGTAACCTTTTTGAGAACCAAGTCGATAACTCTATGATCCGAAAAAGCAACACCACCGGATACGAACCCATGTCACCGCGCCTTGAAAGTGCTCGAGAACCAAGTCACCATTCCGCCTCGCACCAGCATCATACTCTTCGTCAGCACCGAGGAATCTAACGACGTCGAAGGCATCATCGACAATGATAGCGTCTGCTGCTACACGGTGACATATGCGTCGCTCAAGCTAGTTTACGGAAGGAGGCCGGCAACGAAGCTCGACGCAATGCTGCCAACCGCCATCGACGATGACAATCCCGACGTAGCCGCTTTTACTTGCAACGCGCCCAAGAAGCTCGATTTCGCCCGCCTGCGTATCAAGAACCAGCAGAGGATCGACAGCCGTCACTACAATCTTCGACGACGTCACATGGAATACCAACCCGTCGACCGTGTATGGGTCTGGACGCCGACGCGGACTTAGCGAGAAGCCTCTGTTAGGTTTTGGCCGCTCATAAGTCGATTGTGCAGACGGGACGGGACGGCGCGGCACGGTACGTCGTACAAAGCTTCTTTCTCGGCTCTCCCCCTGCCTGGTCTTTCGCTGTGCAATTATCAAGTGAAAGCAAACGGCTTCCTTTGAGCAGCGATGGCCAGCATGGGTTGCGGTCAAGCGACCGTTCTCAGAGGTCGGCGGCCCGAATGTGTGGGAAAATGAGGAGGACATCCCCCGCTCTATGCCGTCGCTCGAGGCGACAGTATGCGTGACCCCAACCACGGCCTACATGTGCTTTCGCAACAATGCAAGGTCGAATGCGTGGGAGGCAGGGTCACGCAAACGACTTTTCTTTCCCAGAACCATTTAACGACTGGCGCCGCGAGTTCAACTCGATGCGTATGGGAAAATGGCGTGAACGCACCAGGGCTAAGGTACAGATGTATTTCGACCGTGAGAATCCCTGAGAGCGTGCGATAAGGAGAGGGAGAGCCGTGATGGGAAAGAGTGCCAAAATGCCTGTCTGCACTGTAATGACACTGCTGTCGAGATTAAAGGGACCCTGAAACAGTTTTGACAATTTTGTACGAACACATTGAGCCGGTAGAGCAAGTCCCAAGGATCATTTACAGACCGATTTAAGCTCTGTGCGTAAACTGTGCAATTTATTACAAGGCTTTAAAGCTGCGAATCGCCACCGATCACAGCGGCTCAGCCAAACGCGTTTTCAAACCGCCCACTTCCAGTGCGCGTCGTATTGGAAGCGCGACGTCACGCGGGCGGCTGATCTGATTGGATATGTCCAGCACACGTCACTGAACCTCACGTGGGCAGTGAGCGTCATCTGCCTGTGTTACAACGTACTCCGCGTTAATGTGAGCTGAGCGACAGTGTTTATCTCGAGGTTTCTTTTCTTGGACATAATTAATTGCCCTAGCCGTGTTGTGTACCACATATCTAGCAATTGGTGACTTGTAAAGCTGCGACATCGTGCAATGTTCATGAGGCATCTGGCGAGCGGAATCCCTTCAGCTCGTCGCTGCAATGAGCGTCGCGCTCTCGCTATCCGTTCAACGCCACGATCCACGTTTTTGTGGCTGCAACTTCACCCCTGAAGACACAACCACATTGCCCGAGTTTACGCTTATCGGTGATCGTTCTCGAACTATTTTTATTTGTCCGCATGCTTTTGCAGATTGTCGCCGTACAGGAGAATAAAATAAGATCTGCTGGTAGTGTGGCGGCACCTGTCGGAGCAGATATCAACCACTCCGCGAGCTTCGTCTTTGTTGGGCCTCTGAGATTGCGCGCAACCCGTCGGCGCACAATATCTGAGGCCATGACTGGGCGAAGCTCAAACCGTCGAGTGCGCTCATGAGAGCGCTGCGATCGCCGACGATGTCAGGGTGTCTGTGAGTTGAGGGTGCAAGGCAGTGGTGAGGAGGAGGGTATTGATATAAATTCCGTAGCGGCCTTGGTCGTTTAATTGCGTCTTGCGTCGCTTAATTTCTGGTGCGAATGATTTGGGGATGTTCGTGCCTAAACGCTGGCAAAACCTCAAAAAACCGTTTCAGGGTCCCTTTAAGGACAGCCCGGTAGGGAGTGGCTTAATCTGAGGATAAACGGATTGGATAAGGGAATGTCGAGGCGGACCACCAGTGGCCACCTCCCCTTTTCTTTGTTACCGCAAGGTACTTAAGACTGGACGAAATTCGTTTCCCTTCAGTCTAGGCTGTAATCACTTAACTGATCGATCAGTAAGACTCCGTAAGATGCAACTTTCGTCTGGGCCGTAACCACTCGGTGGTCGAACAGTGAGACTCGGTTCTTCGTATGTAGTAACAGTGTTCTAGGCTCTAACTTAAGAAAAGTTAAGTAGAAGAGTAAGATGCTGTTGATGTCTATGTTATCATCAGCGTGCTTCGGCAAGATGTACATATGACTGTAAATATTTCGCTACAATATACCTTCAAGTTTTTATTACCTCCAACCTGCCTCCTGCTTCATCGACGTCGATCATCTCCTTGACGGGACTTCAATCCACATCAAGGGGAAAACGAACAAGGAAAAAACATAACTGCCTCCTTAACGGGGACTTCGACATCTCGACGCACTCACTACGACGTTGTGCCCGATGGCATGACGAACTCTCAGCGGCGATACGCTCCGAGGTCGTGCATGTAGTGAGCATTGGAGCCGTTCTTTGAGCGCTAGCGAAATTTTTGAACTTGTATTTTATTGCGATAGCATTATATGGACAGTCTCGACAGGTTTTTGCCGTCGCCGTTACCGCCGCCGTCACGTCCCGTATGAAGTCCAAATTGATAAGATCCCCCCGCGCATCGTATGTTCTACCGTGGGCAAAAGCGCGCGAGCGGGGGCAACGAACGAAGCCGAAGCAGAGATCAAACGAGCCGGCCCATTTCCGTCGCTCGGAGGGTGCATGCGATAACATCGCCCTGCTCGGGAGGCCTGCCGTCGAAGGAGACAGGAAACGCCCCGCCTGCCTTTAACGAGCATGAAAAAACGCGTGGGGTGGGAGGTGTCGCGCGAGCAGCAATTTTGAACTTTGAATCTAAGGGCGAGGTCGCGAGCGCTATCTCGACAGCCATCACAGCGGGCGGCTCGTATAACCTTCTACGTGCTGCGCTCTCAACGCGAAGTCACTATGAGAACAAAGCATCTCTCCCTGGAGCAACCGTATTCTCTTACACCATACGCGAGATAGGATACAAAACAGCTGCCAGCCTCATTTCGTATAACAGTACAATTTGTTGCAATCGCATTCATTGCTTCACCCTTGCGGTGAAACTGTGACTATCTTTCTGCTTATTTTTGTGCTTTCCCTCTATATCCATGCATCTGTTTCTTCGAATTCGTGTTCTTTTGCAGCATTGGAAAGATGCTTTTTCGGGGCAGGGGGGGGTGGCAATGCCACGCTTCTATCCACGCGAGGTTCCAGCCTTATCATTGTTGGCCGCGTTAGTTCTAGAATAAACTCTGCTGTTGGCATTGTGCGCTCAAGCTTATCAGAACAATCTAAAATAATCGGGAATGTTCCTAGACATTCCGGCGCGGCGCGCGCAAGGCAGTGGTTCCACGTGTAACAAGTCGCCAAAAAACATAATAATAATAATATCTGGGGTTTAACGTCCCAAAACCACCATATGATTATGAGAGACGCCGTAGTGGAGGGCTCCGGAAATTTCGACCACCTGGGGTTCTTTAAAGTGGACCTAAATCTAAGTACACGGGCCTCAAACATTTTCGCCTCCATCGAAAATGCAGCCGCCGCGGCCGGGATTCGATCCCGCGACCTTCGGGTCAGCAGTCGAGCGCCATAACCACTAGACCACCGTGGCGGGGCGCCAAAAAACATGAAAATAGGAAAAAAAGCGCGCGCGGCATTACCATCCTCTGAAAAAGCATCGTTCCGATGGATAAAACAGAATATCGAAGCGAAAAATATGCATACACAAAGAAAGGACAATAATAAAGAAGGCAAAAAGTAGGGTGCTGAGATTCGCTAACGCGTATAAAACTGCTTAAGGCGCACGACGCCGACGATTTCATGTCGTGCGCGGCGCCGTTGATGAAAGTTCGTAATGCCGTCCGGGATAACCTCGTAGTCTAGAGCGCCGAGGCGTGGTAGCACCTTGCCGGGGTATCGCCGAGGAAGTTTTAAAGACGATAGTCTTTCTTGGGGAACTTAAACGCAGAAATTTTGGTCTGTCTGTCTGTGTCACCCGATTCAGCCACCCAGCCAAAGTTTAACCACTTGCTTACCGCCCACCTATCTTGAACTGGTACGGCTGTTCATACTTGTGAACGTTGTCGATCAAAAAGTAAATATTACGCATATCTGAGGCGCAACATCACTAGGTAAGTATAGGTGGTGTGTTCCTTTAATAGAAAATACATAGATACATAATTCTAAAGACCCTAGTTTCTTAAGCTGCGCTGAAAATGCGACGCGCCGACGAAAGCCCTTTGCCACGGAGGAAGGAAAGAACTTTCCTCCTCCGTGCCCTCTGCATAAGCTGGTTTCCCGACGTATTGCCAGATGGCGCCCATATCTCACGCAGCGCAGAGCCGTCGATGGGGAGAGTCTGGCGAATGGGCGGGGCAGTGACGTCGCGGCGCGGCGATGACGCTGTTCACGTCACCGCCACGCCTCCGCTCCGGCGGCGTCCGCCATATATAGTCTTTCCGCGCGACGGGCGCACCGCTGAGGCTATGTACGCGCTGTTCATTCGTGAAATCTAGCGCTCCTAAACAAATTGCGAAAGCGAAATTGTGCAAGAACATTGTTATACAAATTTAATGAAAAATATGTAGTGACTTAGACGTGTCCAAAACATCGTGAAACTTAGTTGTGCACGCCCATTCGAGTCCACGACGTTCTACGATACGCGCTGTGCTTTTAGAGCGCAGCTCTTAGGCGTCTGTTCCTGCGTTGTTCGGCATCGCCGTTGGCGTAGTCGGCGTAACCGATAGAGCGAACGAGGGCGAAAGACAGCGAACGTGGATTCTGTCGATATCACGAGCCACTGGCCTCTAACATCACTTTCTTCCTCCGTCATGCGTGCTCGCCCTTCGGTCGGAGCTCGTGCGCATGCAGGGCTGGCGGGTGCGCTGCTACTGTCTCGCTTTTCCTGACGGGGATGTCGATGACGCCTGCAATGCACAGAGTGGCGTGCGTAACACTCGAGCACTGGCAGTTTCTGTGGCAATATGTAACGAATGTTCCAATGCGGATAGCCAGAAATTCAAACACAGTTCGCGTTGCCTCATGAGCTGCGCTCAGAAATCGCATGAGGGAGTATCGTGATCATCGGTGACTTTTCTAGCTATGAAGACCTGTGGGTTTGCGTCTATCTTGGTTTTTTTAAATGCGAAGCATTTCTTAGCGAACTTCTGCGACTTCGAGCGTATCTGCTATCTACCTATCTAGCCACCTACGAATTTGTGCTCTCCTGTTCGTTTGGTTCATGGGGTGTATACCAAAATTGGTATGGCATAATGTGACTGTATGACAAACATAAATGACTGGTCATAACATGAAAATCATGACATGCATGTCATGTACAGCATGATTTACATGCCACAGTCTTGGTGCTCCCCAATGGACAACGAATATTCTGGCTGTGTTCCAATTCTGGACAGCATCGTAGACTGTCTACGCTGACAGCTTAGAAGACAGCATCGAGGTCATGTTGTCCGACAAATGGAACGCGTCTAGAAGACGTCTACGCGACGTGACGCCACCTCGCGTCGAGAAGAGAAAGCTAAGAAAAACAAACGTAAATGTTCTTTCTTTAGCCTATTTCGTGTTCAAACCTATGAAAAAATTAACGTAGCTTACATTGAGCGCCTGGAAACGCGCCTACTGGTGCACAGACGACCATACCGGCGAGATCCGAGCTACGTGAGCATTGCGCTGAGCCGCCATCTTGTTTGGACAGCAAAGTAGCCTGCATCGTTTTTGTCTTTCTCGAAGCTGTCTATTTTGCCGGCTACGTGAGAATTGGAATGGGACTTAAGATGGCCGCTGTCCACTTAGCTGTCTATTTAGCCGTCTACGGTGAGTATTGGAACACACCCTCTGACGACGTCCGAAGAAGAGCCTAACGTCCGCGTCCCAGAACGGCGGTTCACGGGGCGTGCAGCGGACGTCGCGTTTTGGATGTCCAAAAAAGGTCTTCCGACAGACGTCCAAGAATATATAGCACGTGCCCTTACAAAAATGGACATTGACGGTCTTTAAACGATTAACCAACAATCTACCAACTTTATTGACGGGCTATGGACTTTCACGTTCTATTAACATACCGTTAAAAGAAAGTTGATTTATTTTAGTCTAAAGACAATTTCTCTAAAGAAAGTTGCTTTACTTTAGTCTAAAGACAATTTCTCTAAAGAATGTGAAAATAATGTTTGTTAAAAAGATCTCAGTGGCGTAGCCCTGGGAGGTGTGCTGGGGGTTTCAACCCCCCCCCCCCCCCAAGCATTGCAAGTTTTACATTTTCCATGTGTGTACGCGCCTCCCCCACCGGGCCCCCACGCCAGTGGCGCAGCCAGGGGGTGGCACATCGGGCCCGTGCCCCCCCCCCTTCAATATTTTTTTTCTTCGATGGGATACAGCTCACAAAATGACACTTGACCACACCTACCTGCCCGGACTCAATGTCGGATCAAAGGCGTACCCCCCCTCCCCCCCCCAAAAAAAAAACAAATTTCCGCCTACGCCACTGCCCACGCACCGCAACTTTTACATTTTGCATTTTGTACGCGCTCATATACAAACAGACGTAAAGGTCTTCGACCCCTCCCCCTCCCCCCGTCCCTGACAAAAAAGAAGCTGTGGTATACGCCCTTGGTGACGGTCATGTTCTTACTTCATTGTCATCAATTGTACATTCTGTCTGCGATTGTCTATTTATTTATATTAACCTTTATATATATATATATATATATATATATATATATATATATATATATATATATGCCCGGGGATCTATATAATAATGCATAATCTACGTACATTCAGTGCATGATAATATTACAATGTACCTTCCACTCCTGTACGTAATAGCCCTACAACAGGGCTGACAGTATTAATAAATGAAAATGAATGAGATGATCCATGCGGCAGCCGCGACCGGGATTCGATCCCGTGACTTTCGGGTCAACAGTCGAGCACCATAACCACTGGACCGTGGCGGATATATATATATCGTCTCATAATATATGCGCACACACACACACACACACACACACAAATTACGTGTAACGTTTTCATGCACCGTGCTCAGACCCCCGAGTATTTTTTTTTTCTCGTACCACTGTCTGAATAAAAGTTGTATTTGGTATCTATTTAGTTTGACATAAGGACTATGAATCATTACATTAAAACCTCGCGTGTATACGTGTGCACCAATTGAATAACTTTAATTCACAAGATATATACGTTTTGTAGCAATTATTAGCGTTCTTGCTCACTTGTTCAAACTAACGTTCCCTGTAGCTGCACCAGACATTTCAAATTTCGCGCGCTACATTCCAATTTTTCTTTTTTTTGCAAAAGTCGAGACACTGTACGCATCAAATATATTTTGTATTTACATAAATGTTTTTCTAGGTATTTACAAGCAGGAATGAATATTTTTAGTTTGGATTAAAAAATAATGGTGCACGAATGCGGACCCGTTGATGTCTGCGGGGCTGAAGACTCTTTTGCTTGTTTGTTGCTCGTCGCGTCCATGCCGCTTCCCAAAGGGCCGAGTTTGAAGTTGAATTTTCTCTGGTGTGAATGGTGCTTGCGCTCTGTGCTCGTGTTGTGGGTTCTGCCAGTGCTACTTACTACGAAGACTCAAGTGAAGACCTGCTGCTTCATATCTTTGAGCCGTCGCCGAACGAAAACAGGTACGTACGTGAACGTTGCTGCTGTCAGCGCTTTGTTTACACCGTGAGCGGGATAATAACGCTGTTAACTATGTTTTTCTTGACTAGTAGACGATAAGTGAGCTGTTGTTAACGTAGCCAGCCTGTTGGTGTGTATCATTTCATCAGGATCAAGGCAAAAAGTCGACTTTTTCTTTTTGTTTGGAGTGTAAAGTGTGCGCATGCGCGGCTGTGTTTCGGCGGGGGATTTGAACAGAGTTGTGGTGGCGCGCTCCTCTGTCGGCAGTGGTGTTGGAAGGGGGGGGGGGGGGGGAGGCTGCTCGCGATGAATCACTATTTTGGTTTAATAATTGTAGGGCGGGGACGGCGCCTGCGTGTAAGCGTCGACCGTGTCTAAAGCGCGTACGCTTGAGCATGTTGGTAATTCATGGTGAATTTTCTAGCGCAAAAAACGAACAAGGTCGGAAAAGAATGACGCGGTGTCCGCGTTTTTTTTTTTTCGCTTCCTTGTTCGTTTTGAGCGCTAAAAAAGTGAACGTGTCTAAGAAAGTTCCATACGCTGCGCGTCCTCTTTTCAACAGCTACAGGATCGTTATGTGACTACCGTCAGGGACGTGTTTTCCTTGCGTGTGACCAAACGTGTGTATGTGTATGCATCCGCAAAGGCACGTCTTTACCGTGATATTCGTGTTAATGCGTGTGCTTGGACTTACGCTTAGGTGTTAATACAGCCAGTTTAGTTAAATTCGGACCGACGTTTTAATTCACCCGCAACATAGGTAACGATAGGTTGCCTGATGCGGCCGGCACCCGTGCCTGTTGAGCCGTTAGTTAAACTTGAACTGTAGTCGAACGGATCCTTGTCTATGTGTGGCCGAATCACGACCTCCTGTATTATAGAGGAGGTCGTGGGCCGAATAGCCTCATCTTAACTGTGCAAGCGCTAGGTTGAGCATTAGGGCATGCGTTCGAGCACAATTTATGTATGTGTTGCTGCTCAAATGTAAAATTAGACAGTGTATTTATGTGAGCACACAACAGATCTAGACTGCCTTTTTTCAAGCTGTTGGCATTGGAACAATTATACAACTTCAAACACCAGTTTCACCGAATGCTTATTGTGTATTGCTAAATTGCGGTCAGTAGCTAGCTTCCAGGATTCTGGGTGCCAGGGGTTGCTAAAGCTTGCGTGCTTTATTGTGATGGTATGTGGTTCAGGATTGATGCCTTGTAAGTCAGCATTTCCACCTTTTTCCCCACACGGCCTGTGCTGCTTTGGTGAGGAGTATTGCCTTTTTTAGCCAACCAGAATCATGGAAACTAATGACCACTATTTGGCAGTACACAATAGCCATTTAGCGAACTGAATTTCTGACATTATATAATCATCCCATTGTGAGCAGCCTGAAAAAAGCTACATTAGTTGTATTCACAAGTTAACACGTAATTTAATTTTAGATGTTACCTGCAATGGATGCATGATGAATGTGCATACCGTCATGTATGTGCAGTGGTATTGTGCTTTTGTGCAATAAATAAAATTTCATATGATGCATATTGCATTGCGTTCCCTTTAAGAAACACATCGTATGAGTATCATAGTATATCTACAGAAATGCAAATGTACCTGTGTGGATGCACTCATGCACACGTTTGGCCGCAAGAACAGAATTTAACTTTTAATTACACATGGTCAACGCGTACAGCTCACAGGGGGCATCTTTGCTTAACAGCTGTACCTTTGCGTTAGTGGATGAGTGAGCTAAAAAGGGTAAAGTTCAGATCTTTGATATCAAATGCATAAAAAGTTCTGCCACAATACACTTTTTGTTGCATTTATTCTTCAGCATGCCCTTTTTTTATTTATCATTGTGTGGAGTCAGATTTTATTGAATATGTTGGCCGTGCACTGCATTTATATCCACACAGAACTAAGAAAATTACAGCATGGCGGGAGCATACTGTATGTTACTCTTTCTTGGGAAACTTTTGGTCATTACTCCTGTTTTTGTTTTAGGCTTCCGGGTATGAATCTACTGTAGAGAAGGAACACCGTGGCCCCACTTCTGTCGAAGGAACCAGAGTCGCCTGGGCAGCTGAAGATGGATTGTGCAATCAGCAGTGAAGAGCTGTGATCTTGTAATATGCAAGTGTATGAACAGTCACGTTAAGTTAATCTAACACCAATTACATTACCTTGTCAAATTTTGTGATTTTGTAATGCGCAAGTTTATACACAGTTACATAGAGTGAGCTGTAAATAAGCCTTGGGCAAGTTTGTGATCATGCAATTTGGCGGTGTTTACAGCACATACGTTTTACAAATGTTATCACACTCTCTTACTTTCCTTTTTTTCAGTTGTGTATGTGCACTGTCAACAGCGTCAATATGCTTTTTTAACTTCTGATGCCTCTAATGTAAATTTTTATGGTTCCAGATGGTTTACTTATTAACTACTATGTATGAGGGGAAGTCAAGAAGTAAAGGCACATTTGAGAAACAGTACACTTATTCTAATGATAGAAAACTGAAGCATACATTTTTTCTACATTACCTGCCTGCACTTCAACGCATTCTGTGTAACGCTTCACAAGTTTTTTGATTCCGTCCGAAAAAAGATTTTGGGTTGCACCTGTAACCATTTTTGCACAGCATCATGACTTCTACGTCAATAGCGAATCTTCTTCCCCCGAGTGCTTCTTTCAATGGTCCAAACATATGAAAATCGCTTGGAGCCAGGTTTGAACTGTGTAGTGGGTGTCCCAGCCATCCAAAACCAAACTTCTTTATTGTTTTGGCAGTCCGCTTGGCAGAATGTGGCCGAGCATTATCTTGCTGCAGGATGACACCTTTTCGCAGTTTTCCATGACATTTGGATCTGATTGGAGGTTTCAGTTTCGTTTGCAACAGATCACATTAGTTCACACTGTTCACAGTTTCGCCTCTTGGGGTGAAATGAATGGCTACGACACCGTCCTTGTTCCAGAATAGTGTTAGCATAATCTTATGAGTTCATGGTTGACGTTCAAATTCCTTAAATTCTGGTGATGAGTGTTTCTGAATTATGCTCGCAGCTTTACCTTCAGGTTTGTGATGATGTATCCAAGTTTCATATACAGCAGCAATTTGCTGTAAAAAAATCCCATCTCCCTCACTACAATAACGGGTCAAATGTTTACGACAGAGATGTCAAAACTTTGGTGCCTTATGATGTGCTGATAATTCATTTGGGACCCACCTTGCACACACTTTAGAAAAATTTAGCCTGTTTTGTACGATGGAATACGCTGAACCAAAACTGATATGTAAAGTATTGGCAATTTCGTCTGCTGTGATTTGTCTGTTTTCCATCATGATACCCTCAAATGTCGATGGCCTGCTCGATATTTCCATGTCACATAGTCCATGTTCGACATGCACTATCGATTTGGAGATCTTGCTTCGTGATAAACAAATGTCGCTATAATGTGCTTGCATTCGACGAATAATTTCTGCAGGTTTATCACCTTCCGCAGCGAAAAGCGAATCACTGCCCTCATTTCCTCCCTGGTGAAGATTGACAACGGGGCAGCCATGTTTAACGGTCTGCTACACTCTGACTAAAGCAGGAATAAGAGTGACACATTCCAGAGAAGTGTTTCAGACACTAATACAGTGCTGGATACTATACTCGGCGACAACTTATCTTGACAGTGGAGCCAAGGCTACGGAGCCGGGGCTTCCGCACATTCGTGTGGCTCTGCAAGTAGTACAGCAGCTTGCGGCTGATTTCGGTTTTGCTTGCTCGCATCATTCACGCGTTTAAAAAAAATATACAGGAGAAATGTGAATGGGAGAGACATTTTGATTGTTCAGTGTACGTTGTAGTGTTATATTACGAGTATATTTTTCTTGGAGAACTAAACAATGCGTTTGCGGCTGCACACTGACTCACTACGTCATGGACACCTTGTTTACTTCGGAAAATTGGCATGCTGAAAAGGTGGTGCTGTCTATGAAATGGAAAGAACTGGACGACATTCTTGCAAAGTGAGCAATAACTATTTTACCTATGACTTTCCGCCACTGTTTCAGTCTCATAATAAATAAAGCAGCATTTATTTCAGCAAGGCAAATGAGAAAATTATCAGCAAACTAAAGTACTATTTTTTAGCGCAGTAGCAGGCATGCGTTTCAGTTCTGTGGCTTCCACAGTGCTGTCAAGAAAAGTTGTCGCCGAGTGTAGCAGTGTTAACAAACCCTAGTGGGAGAGATAGCAAAAGTCGCTTTACTTTTTCCCTTCCCCTTGTATATATACACCTGATTATCTTACAAGTAATTTTTATTTATGCAAGTGATCTTTTCCTTAGTAGTATTGTCGTTTTGCCACGCTGTAGGCAGTTTACATATTAAGTACCTTTTTCGAAGTTCTGTGCAATATCAAGACAATAATATTTATAGATGTAAACACGTGTTGTGCTAAAAAATAAACATCATTGTTTGAAACTTGTGTTCACTTATTTTGGTCAGTTGGACAGGAACTTTGCTAACATGCGTCAGAACTTCAGTCACTAACTTCAGGCATCACTACAGTTAAATGTTTACTCAGATGTGCTGGCACACTGTCAAAATATTTCCTCTGTGAACATTTGTGGACTTTACATATAATTTAATGTTTACAGTAAACTTGGTGTACCCAACACAATTTTAAGCATGTGGTGTGTTGAAGAACTACATTATGAAAAGCTTTATTGCACATTACAGCAACATTTATTACAGCTATATTTCCTGCTTGAGACCATCCCACTTTGGGATGATGGCCATGTGTAAGTGTAGGCCCTTCTGTAACGCAAGCTAGGGTGACTAGGGCATGTAGCACAGAAGGGCCTGCATTTACATTCGGCCGCTCTCCTAAAGTAAGAGTAATCTCTATTAGGCAAGATGCATCAATCAAGCTTCAATGACCAATAGTCAAAGAAACATTGGTAACAGGTATTTAGGACGCTTAAAAACAGTGTAATTTTCAATTTAACGTTCCGTTAGCGTCTATTGAAAGTTATAAAGGAAATTTCAATTGGTTATTGGAGGCCAATAGTCGACTAAATGTTGGTTGCTGGTATATAAGATGTTTAAAAACGGTCAAACAACTTTCAATTGAACGTTCCTTTAGCGTCTATTGAAAGTTATTAAGGAAATTTCTATTGGTTATCGGTGGCCAATAGTCGACGGAATGTTCGTTGCTGGTATATAAGACGGTCTAACGACTTTCAATATACCGTCGGTAGGTTCTATCGACTTTTCCCAATAAACTGTCTATTGACGGTTGGTACAAATTTTTGTAAAGGTGGACGTTTTCAATAATCCAGGCGTGGATATCAAGAGGACGTCGACAGGAGATGGCCGTGCGGACATTTCAAAGCTGTTTGGATGCAAACCGCTACACGCTAGTTCATCTGACAATGCGTGAAACTGATTTTGCAACATATGGAAACCGCCGCTAATTTTTATCTTTCGGAAAATATGTGATTGAGGAAATAATTCATGGATAATTGTGCGAGCATGTATACATTGCATTCGTGGCATTTCTCGCGATTATTTACGTGCTTAGGAGAAAGGTGAATGGGTGACGCACATACGTAAACGTGACTGCAGTTTCTTCCCACGAAACACAAAACCTCTAAAAAACGTTTTAGTTTACGATAAGACCAAAACTATATGCATTTTTTAAATATAGCATTAATTCGCCCCTCAAATGTGCTTGCATACTCTTTATTAGCATTTTCAACAGCTACGGCATACCCAGAGTCTATTTTGCCAAAGAAGTTCATAACGCCTAGTTCGAGACATTTTTCAGACATTTTGTCTGAAAGTACGAGTGCACAACGACTATCTCAATGATTCTTCGAATGTTTTCTCGAGAAGGGCCAATATACAAAAACGGCATGTCAAAAGAGCGGTTACCGTCGGATTTACTCAAACAATGACGCCGACAACCATACCCCCAAAATAATTTGTTTCACAACGATGCCTCTAACAGCACGCTCGCACAGCAGCGACTGACAACAGTAGTAAAACCGGCAAAACGCAGGCACGCGCGCAGCGCACCCGGCGCACCATGCGGCGCACCGTGCAATCAGCTTCGGCGGCACTCATGTTGAAACGTGTCCTTCGCGATCGTGCTGTGCACCGGCGACTGCGGAGACGCCGTTGGCGTCGTCACGTCGTTTTGCGTTGGCAGCAGCTCGGCTGTCATCGTTTCGCATTTTGTGTAGCCTGCCAGTTTTTCTGTACGGTTCACTGGCTGTTATCTGGCATGAAGTAACTGTGCTCATGCCATTTGCAGTGATTCCACTCCTGCGCCAACTGCGCCAAAGTGCGCCAAATTGTATTTACTGCGCCATCCTGATAATACCGACGAAATTTGCGCCAAACTGCGCCAAAGTCTCACTTTTGTCTATCACCGGCAATCGCACCGCCGGCGCGTCAGAACATGTGCAGCTCGATCTTGGGGCTGCCAATAAAGTCGCAATCATGGACCAAGAATTATTCCGCGGAATAAATACCGCTCGCGCGTGCGTTCCGAGTAAGCCACGATGCCATGCACGGTGCCGACGCAGCTTCTGTTCTGCAAGTCGGTTCGACAGCAAAACGCGCTATCCGTAGAGGCTCATGACGTCTAGGTCTATTGGTAGCGAGAAAGTGCGACGGCGATTCATCGGCGGACGTCGTCTGTTCCAGAAACGCTGCTGATAGCTCGTTTCAAGCGTCGCACGGCACGTAAGGAAAGCAATGTTCAGTAATAACTACATGAGTGCCGCTAAAATGTCTGTCACTTCTGTTTCCGGACATCGCGGAATGAAATCTGGGATCGCTCGCAGTAGATATATGGGACAATATCGAATTTTCCTTGCTTCGCGTTTATGGAAGAGCACGCGAACGGTGGAAACGCGTTGACACTTTTCCTCAGATATACTTTATCCATGGATCTTCATCCAGAACAGCTTTTTCGTAATTCCTTCCGCCAGCACGTCCGAGTTTGTAATCACTCTGCGGTAAATACCCCCTAAAAGGCCCTGCCCTTTCGAGCTCACGTGCTAGGGTTCCAATTCAAATTTTTTGCTTGCTTTTTTAAAAATGTCATATCATTAGTAAAATCATATCTCCTGGTCGGAGCAGCCACAAATGCGCAGCTGTCAGTAGCGGGCCCGTCGCTGACGGCCCACAGTGAAGCGGCTACGCCATGTTACACGTCCGCCCCATAGCCAACGGTTAAAAAAACTAAGTTTCGATTAAGAGCGAAGAAATGAATGCGATACCAAAAAATTGTATTGTGAAACGAAGTAAGACTAGCAGCTAACTCTTTTGGATCCGATCTCGCGTAACTCAACAAAACGCTGGTTTAAGGGAATATGGCCGCTCCAGGAACCGAAGCGTTTTCTTGCTCTGAGTTTTCTAAACGCGAAGTAAGCGTTGAGAGCACAGCAAGTTTACGAGCCGTCTCCTGATGCCTCGAGATAGCGCGCGCGCAAGCGACTGCGCCCTTCGAACGATGCGCCCCCCCCCCCCTTCCGCTCCCCTGGCGTCCCTTCATGCTCCTTACGAAAGGCGGGCGGGGCGTTTCCTCTCTGTTTGATATGAGCAATCGACGGCAAGCCCGCACGCGGGAAGATGTTATCTCATGCGCTGTCCGTGCGGCGGAGACAGACGGCCGGCTAGTTTAATCTCCGCTTCAGCCGCGTTCGTCGCCAGCGTTCGCGAGCTTTTACCCGCGGCTAGAATGCGCGTGGTGATGTTATTAATTTGGACTTTATACGGAAAATGACGGCAACGGCGACGGCAAAAATCCGCCGAGAGTGTCCATATAATTGCTATCGCAAGGGTCAATGTACGGGGCAGATTTTGCGCGCCCCCCCCTCTTATGTGATTAGGGGGGGCGGCCGCCCCCCCTGCCCCCCCCTGTGCGCACGCCTATGCTCCTGAGATCTTTTTTCCATGAGATTTGCAATGAATCGAAATATTTCTAGCCTTCATAAGAGCCTCATAATAATACTCAGGTGCTTGAATGTTAATGCAATATGCTTCTGTATTGCACTCCAGGATATAAAATTCGCTGCTCCAAAGTGCTCCCAGATGCAAAATTATCTGCTCCAAAGTGCCCCAAGATGAAAATTTTGCTGCTCCAAAGAGCTCCAAAACGGAAATTTTGCTGCTCCAAAAATTGCTCCAAATCAGAAGTCCTCGGTAGCATCACTGCATTTGCCGCATATTTTCCATCAGTGATTCGTGAAACAAGCTCTACTGTGTGTTTTCGCCGACGGTCCGTTACAAAAATGGCCTGATCTGCTCGCCACCTTCGTTGCAGCTAGCAAGCAGCTATTCGGATAACCTACTTCTTTCGGTAAGTGAAATTAAGTGTGCCTGACTTTTCGTCATTACTGCTAGAACTTTTGACAGTTCTTTGCTGGTGGTTGAATCTTGGTCGAACGCGAAACTATATACGGAGGACGCGCCGTTGCGAATCGTAAGCCAGACTTACTCGCCCTATTCCAGGTCGGTCATCTTGTTCTTCTGCGGGTTACAGCTCGTGTGTGGGTGGGTGTATGCGTGCGAGCGAGTGTTTGCTTGCTTGCTTGCTTACAACCATGCCGGCCTGTCGCTGACAAATAGTGCAACGATTCTACAACAGGTGCCTCGCTTTGTGAGTAGTTATGATTGTCGTTAATAAATACACGACAGCATTTGTGCACATCTGTAATTGGAAATCTGTCTTTAGAATGACTTGATGCTCAATTATTTGTTGTAAATTATACCTCTTACTTGCTTCTTCTTGTATGCAGCTTTTCTTCACCGCTGTTTGTACAAGACATGAGACCCGAGACCACGCCAGCTTGTGTGAAAGCCAGCGCAGTTTCTTTGACGGGACCTGGAGTGCATTCATGCAGAATTTGAATTTATGTTGCTGCTGCGTCAGTCAGCTTTACCTTGTGCGGTCACCTTCTGTCGTATTTTGTGCCACATTCGGTGCGCTTTATTCATTAATAAAGCCGCTTTTACAAGATCATTGGATAATTTATTGTTTCTGATAAGCATGATTATTTGTGCGCCATACACTAAACGTTATTTATGAAGTACGTGTTCATCCTCTGCATGTTCAGATTTATTATTTGTTCAGTAGTAAACCGATGTGAATTCTACATGGAAATTGGATATAAGTGGTGTGTAGAAGAAAAGTAAGGACACAAAGAAGCGCTTGTTTGTGTCCTTACTTTTATTGTCTGCGTCTCGATTTTTGAGCTGTATTTACAATGAGCCCATTGGTGCCCCGCTGGATATAGTGAGGCTTTTGGTCATTATCACGTCCAGAGCTGTACTTTCTGTGGATTTTTGGGCACCTTCAGGATATGATATCCTGAAGGTGCCAAAAATACACAGAAAGTCCAGCTCTGCACGTGATAATGACCAAAAGCCTCACTGTGTCCAGCATATGGGTCATTCCACGGACGTTTTCTGGACGTCGGGTAGGATTTTTACTAAATTTGCATACGTCCAAGCACGTCCGAATATCCGATTTTGACGCCCGGTGGGATTAGCTCGGGATGTTCAATTCCTTTGCGCCATATAGTCCTGCGGACGTCCCGTTGAACGTCCCACGGTATTTGTCGTGCATCCGCCGGATGTACGTAATGTCCAGTAAAGTGGTCCGATAGACGTCCCAAAGTTATTGGTAGCCCATTGGGTCTTGCGGCCGTTTTGTTAATTTGATATATACTAAAATTGGTATGGCTTGACAAGAGTGTATGGCGAACATAAATACCAGGAGTTATTATCAAAATCATGACACGCGTGTCATGTACAGCATGACTTACGTGCCACGCTCATGGTGCGCTGGCGGACGTTTCGCTAGCAAATTTGCTAGCTTGATGTACACTAAAATTGGTATTGCGCGACATGACTGTGTGACGACCATAAATAACGGGAGTTAATACGAAAATCATGACACGCGTGTCATGTAGAGGATGACTTACGTGCCACGCTCATGGAGCGCTGGCGGCCGTTTCGCTTGCTTGATATACACCAAAATTGGTAGTGCGCGACATGACTGTGTGACGAACATAAATAACGGGAGTTAATGTGAATATCATGACACGCGTGTCATGTACATCATGACTTACGTACCACGCTCATGGTGCGATGGCGGCCGTTCCGCCAGATTGATATACACCAAAATTGGTATTGCGTGATGTGTCCCTGTGACGAGCATATATAACAGGTGTGATTTTTGGAACATGTCACGTGACAAGTGTTACGTGAAAATCATTGCATACCACGCCGGAAAAGTCTGTGCACGTGTTCTGGCAGCAAAGCAGAAGATAAAGAAGAGGATGGATTGCGTGCCGGTTCATGATGATGACAATTTTTATTCGCCACTAACGGGGATTCTCCAAGCTTAAACAGCTCTGCTTTTAAAAGCAACAGAGATACCAGCGCACGTAATTGTATTAGGGCCGCAAAAGCGGGCGTACACAAGCGGCTTGGGGATCTCGAGCCCTAAAATTCCCTCTTGGAGAATTTTAGTGTCGGGACCCCAAAGTGCCTTGCGTACGTAAGCCCCTTACGTTCTTTTGTATAATCCATGGGTGCGGCTGAGAGTACAAGGGAACGTAAGAGGGTGAATAAGGAAGTGGCTTGGAGTCCCCGGCACTAAAACTCTCCAATAAGAGAGAAAACTCACAGGCTCCCTTATGCATTCGCCTAAGACCACGCGAAGGCGAAAGCCATCTTCCTTTTCTTCAGTTGATGTATTGTTTCTCACGCCCCCCCCCCCCCCCTCGAAAGATTTGTGACCTAACATTTTGCACGGCCTCCAAGATCGGAGGCACTGCAATCTTTCTACACCACATCTGGTCATGCGCTGACGTCATCGCGTGAAGTCACGTTATTCGACGTCATGATGACGTCACAATCTTTGGTCGTATGGTCACGTCATTACGTGATATTTTTGACATCCCTCGTGTTGACGCCGCCGACGCGGGACGCCGACGCCGCGGACGCCGGCGGTGAATTTTCGCGTTTGCTGAGGCATCTAAGGTTTTCGTCAGAGCAGATGCAGGGCCCCTATTAGGCGCGTGTTAAATGAAAACAATACCTCGTTCGGCTAGTCTGATAGCGGACATCCTGTTGGTTTACTTTACAAAATCATTTTTCTGCTCAACTTCTTCGCGTTCTATACTTAATAATCACGAAATTTCATCGAGCACATAAGGGCCCCTTTCTATAGTAGAAGAGCTTCCTGCACGAGTACAGACATCCTGCACTGTACGTGCATGACTAAAAAGCGCAAGGCACATTCGCTTAGCACAGAGGCGCAGATTAATTTACATGCGCGAATTAAGCGTGAAATTGGTAGCATGTACAGAAGCGACAACACAACGGTAATTGACACCATGCATAGGCTGACAGTCACAGAAACGCAGACCACATAACGTACACCACATGCCAGATAACCGTCGCAGCTTCGATATCGGAATAAGTCTTCCCCTCACAACAACACGGTAACATCGCAAGCCCGTGCTCAGAACGCGCGATAAATTACGTAAACGCAACACATCACGCTTGACACTTATAGCGTGATCGCTGCAAAATTTCAATCTGCCCAAGCGATCGAAACGCGAACCATAAAACTCCTTTTTTTCAGCGTGACAAAATTTTTTTTAAAGTTTGTGCGCCTGAACGGGCCCCATGGCACAACAAATAATAAGTTTGTGTTAATGGTACGCTCTTTATAATACCCGTAATATTCAAGCTAAATGCTCAAGTACGTATCTCGTATAGCACGGAGCAGTCGGTCGGGGTCCATTTGCTGCATCTGATGTTTGATCCAAAGGCGTCGTCGCTTCTTTTCCTTCGGAAGCCTAAAAAAGGCGGAAACCCTGCGCGCTGCTGTTTGAACAGCCAACCGCGCAACAGCAGCCCATCGCACGCAACAAATTCACGCTTGAATGCGAGGAGCAGTCGCCATGAATACGCGCGGCTTCGCACAAGAGCTTCGTAACCTACGCGCGCTCCTCTGCGGCGCGCCGGCGTCTCGCGGCAGCGCCGGACTCCGCGCCGCGCTGTCGCCACTGCCGCCCGCCGGCGAGGAGAGAGGGTTTGCGTCACAAGAAGAGGGCGGCGCTGGGCGGAGCTCGGAGAGCGGCGAGATGAAACAATCGCCAAACTCTCCCGAAGGGTATATATGGCTCTGACGCAGCGTAGAGTTACTGCATATGCTACCTATAGATCCCCCCGCGCAGTTACTGTATACGCTACCTAAAGGTATCATATACAGCAACTCTAACGCAGCGCTCCTCTATCGTCTTTCGACGACATTTGCAGCGAAGCACGCAGATACGCGGCCAATTTTTTCATGAGCCCACGTCGGCGTATCACGGTCGCCGGGCTGGTATCAATGCGACGTCATCGAAAGGTGTAACGACGGCTGTCGGTCTTCTGCTGGCTCTTCATGCGCAGACGGGCTAGTTGACTGGCTTCTTTGGCGCGCTGAAGGTAGAGCGTAATGTCGAGGCTTTCTTTGTCGGTGATGTTGGGCAGCATGGCGTCCAGCGTCGTTGCTGGGCTCCTTTCGTACACCAAGAGTATGGCGTCATCTGCGTCGTTTCTTCCACGGCCGTGCGGTATGCGACGGTCACGTACGCAAGGATGACATCCCACGTCTTGTGTTCGACGTCGACGTACATGGCCACCCTGTCGGCGATGGTCTTGTTTAGACGCTCGGTGAGGCCACTAGTCTGTGGGTGGTATGTGGTGGTCCGGCGATGGCTTGTCTAGTTGTATCTCAAGATCCCCTGAGTTAGGCCAGCAGTATATATCGCCACACGCGTTACTTTCTATGTTTTATGTAACCGGCCCATTACACGTATACTGCCTTGCGCAAACCGCGTCAGAGTATCTGGGAACATACCAGATTATTTTAGGATCACCTGTTAGGCTTGAGTGCGCAAACGCGAACAGCCGAGTCAATTCTGGAACTAATGCGACCGCAAGCGATAAGGCTCGAATGTTCGATGCCGCATGTATAAATGCCGACGCGCCTTACCGCAGATCAGACTATCGACGGCCGACGCTCTGTTCGCCGCTATCAGCGCCCAGCGTGCATTTATCGTAGTTTGACTTATCGTTTCCTGGGCACAGGCCACGCAAATAAAAAGCCACATCTTTATTTACCCGACTCTCATCTTTTTCGCCGTCACGACCACGTGACGTCTGGTGGAGGTGCTGGTTCCTTCATGTTCCGGACACCAGCGAAAAGGCGGGAGCCAAGCCCACAACGTGTAGAAAACACCGAAACCCTCCTGCAGCAACGAGTTAGCCGCAGGCTGCAAGCTTTGCAAGCAGAGTTCGGACCCGACAACAGAACAGCCACGACGACAAAGCAAGCAGCCGCTATGACAGCACCTGTGCAGCCTACATCAATCCTGCTTCAGCAGCCAAGGAAGCCGCCAAAATTCCATGGATCATGGTGCGAGGACCCGGAAAGCTGGCTAGAATACGAGCGGGTCGCCGTCTTCAACCATTGGAGCAACGAAGACATGCTTCGGCATGTTTACTTGGCCTTTGTAGACGCCGCTAGAACGTAATTCGAGAGCCAAAAGTCCGCCCTAACATCACAGGACATATTCCGAACCAAGTTCTTGACTACCTTCACTAGCGTCGCCCGCAAAGAAAGGGCCGAAACTCTGTTTGGAACCCGCGTCCAAGCTACCCAACGAAAACGTCACACTCTTCACGGAGGAAATGACCTGAATTTTCCGCGACTCAAACCCTGAAATGTCCGAGGAGAAGAAAGTGCGCTTCCTTACGCGAGCTTCCTCATGCTCCTTGCTGGGTTTATGAGAAACCCACCGAAGACCATCCAGGAATTTCTCACGGAAGCAACGACGATTGAAAAAACGCTGGAAATGCGCACACGACAATTCGATCGCCGCTCCACGCCAGACTACGCAATCCAACAACTCTGCTCCGACGATCTGCGGGAGACAATAAGGGCCGTAGTGCACGAAGAACTTCGTCGAATGTTCCCGTCGTGCCAACCCCAGTAGTTGCCTCGATCGCAGACACTGTCGGAGAAAAAAAATTCGGCAGACTCCACCTGCCGTGGGAATCGACGTGATGCGAAGCATGCGCAGGATGGTGACTGTGGCGTAATTTTTCACATTCAGCGAAACGTTACGGAATGACACTAGAGAAATGTGGAAGTGGTATACGCACACTCATATGTTCAAGAGTAGCATATGTAATATATAACCCGTTGTTTACAGTTGCGTAACGATGCCAACAGCCACATGGGTGTTACCAACACCAGACGCGGTAAGCTTATATTCTTCAATACTGGATAGCACGAATCCGAACAGGACAAAGAAAGAACACAGATGCACAGGACAGGAGTTACTCGCAACTAAGCTTCATTCAGGATAGTTTCCCTAGATATATACATAGCCGAGTGCCACGCGCAGGCGCACTGCACGTACGTTACAGTCACAGTTACAGCTGTTATGCTTATACTTTTCCGTTATGACGGAGAACGCACGCACGTTTCACGAACCCGTGTGTATGTGTAAAGGGGTTCTTGACAGTTCTTGAACAAGGTCACCATCACAGTTATCAGTGAGCACCAGCAGCTGGACCGGACCAGCGCCTCCTCTATTTTTCTGTGCCTGGGCGAAGGAGCGGAGCGCAATGGGAACCGACCGTCGGCGTTAGTGCGGCTTTTAGCCGCCGGGCGCCGCCACCGAAGTAGACTAGCCGTCGCGTCGTCGCTCGCGGAAACGCATGCCGTGGCTGCATTCGAAGCCGCTATATGGTTCAGTTTTCGGCTGTATTCGCGTTGTTTAAAGTATAATGAAAACTTGTAAACTAGAATCATGAAGCACTGGTCGTTCTGGGCAACGAGCCCATTTCGAAGGCATGTGTCTTTCGCGGCTATTTGATCGAGACGCTCGCGCGTCGTCTGCTAGCCCGATTCCAGAGAGCGCATGCCAGTGATGCGCGGAAAATTGTTTTGTCACCGTTACGTTCGCTTGACTGAGAGTCGTTTATTGACTGCCTGAAAGTCGATTTTCGAAAGCAGCATTTGCCAAGAGCTAATACTGAAAACTTGGGCGCTTAAAGTTCCCCGATGCGTGCTACCGTCTACTGGTGTAGCACATTATACGCAAGCCATGAGTTCATGCGCTAAATAGCACGAAATGTCACTAAGCTGCTTCAAGTGACAATGTACATAATGATTGTCGGTTGTTTCGCCGGTAGCGCATGTAGTGTCCATGGGCTCCGATTCTTCAGCTTCGGGACCTAATGTCAGCGCTGCATGCACATGGCGGCGATCGCGAGGCAGCGTTGCTACTGGTACTACATGCATTGGTTGACTGTTCGGACGCAACACGGTCACGTTTAGGGATACTTGCCATGCTTGATTCAGTTGTTACCTTGGGCTGCAAACGTGAAGGATATTCTGCAAACAGTGACGCTACTGCGTCCTTCGTAAGCCGCCGCTTCTTATATTCTATGAAATCTCCGCGTCGTAAACGACGGCTGCATGTTCTAGTGTAGTTTGAAGATGTATTAGGAGACCAATTATCCCGCCTATTTACTGCAAGCCACCTCTACCGAACACCAGCGGTGGCTGGAATTTCATGGAACGATAGCGGAACAGTGTATTAAGGCGAAAGCCTTAGATGCCTCATCAAACGCGAAAACTGACCGTCGGCGGCGTCAGCACGAGTGATGCAAAAAATAATTACGTGATGACGTCATCATATGACGTCACAAATCATAAAATTTTGTGACATCGTCGTGACGTCACATAACGTGACGTCGTCATATTACATCTTCGCTTGGTCAAAATGGGCCAATCACGGAGGCAGTGCATGCCTCCGCTGATGTGCAGAAAGCTTGCACTGCCTCCGATCCTTGAGGCTGTAAGAAAACCACTTTAGGCGCAGAAATATTTCGTAGGGAGGCAGGGGAATGTTCAATAGATTGACTAGAAGAAAAGAAGAAGATGGCTTTCGCCTTGCAGTCGTCTTAGATGAATGCATAAGGGACCCTGTGAGATTTTTTTTCTTTATCAATAAAGGGAAATAAAAAAAGACAATCGTGATTTCTTTCAGTTTCATTTGCAGAGTGGAACACAACAGTATCACATACTAAGGCATTGGGGCGGTTGCAATAGACTGAAATAGAAAATAAAACGCGAATACTATCAAACTCGAGTGCAAGTATCGAACCGGCAGCACGGCCTGACAGTCTGCCTGCGGAATACTTACAGCGGGGATGGAAAGACACGCGAACATGCGGCATCTGCATTCTTTACTGCTTCGCATCAATTTTCAAGTGGTTATAGCCTCGATGATTGATGAGAACACGACGTCATCCATGACACAATAAAAGACCATCTAGCATCTTTGTATTGCCACCACGGTTAGAGCGTGGTGAAAACAGCGCGCCGCTATGTTCGCGTTTCTTTCCATCCCCCTGTACATGTGAAAGCCTGCAAGAAGCACAAATGCAATTAAACTCGGATGCATACACGAATTCGTGAGCTTCGTGATACGCGCGGCCGTTCAGCGCCAGCTTCCCGTAGTCTACTTGCACAGCGCCACCACGCGGCAGCGGCGAGCGGACGCGGAGCGCGCGCTCGACGGCCCGAGGAGAGCGTTCGCCCAGGCACTGAAAAATAGAGGAGGCGCTGGTCGGATCCGTTCGTGATCGCGGCTATGAGGAATCTAAGTGTAGTGAAGTGCGAGATGTTGTGAAGCTGGTGGAAATCCTGGATGCCTCTTACGATGAAATGATCTATGATGCCTTCTGTAGTGGACGTGGCAGTGAGGTCTTTTGATGCCCTGTCCACATCCAGGCCGTCTTTCACGCAGTATAAGCCCCAATCATTGTTGGGTCTTGATAAATCAATGTTGAAGTCACCGGTAATAATGAGCAGCCTAGTTCTCTTAGCCGATTTATTGTAGAAAGCACTGACCCAGGTTTTTGCGTAATCCACGTGGTCCACGTTGCGGACCACTTGGACAAGTGGATGGTAGTTGAGCGTCTTCCACGGGTGTTCTGTCTTCAGCTTCCTCACTTTCCTTGCGTCCGTCGCGGTGGTGTAGCGGTTACGGTGCTCGGCTGCTGACACGAAGGTCGCAGGTTCGATCCCGGTCGCGGCGGTCGCATTTCGATGGAGGCAAAATGCTAGATGACCGTGTACTGTGCGATCTCGGTACACGTTAAAGAACACCCAATGGTCAAAACTTCCGGAGCCCTTAGAACACCCAATGGTCAAAACTTCCGGAGCCCTTCGCTATGGCGTCTCTCATAATCATATCGCAGTTCTGGGACATAAAAGCCCAACAATTATTAATATTATCACTTTCCTTGCGTGTCAATGTGTGTGTTCGCGGTTACTGTGTTGGTTGAGACTTTGTATCACCTGTGGCACATACCCGCATAACATGAACTCTGGTGTACGGTATGTGCCACACGTGACTGAGAGAAAGGGTTTCATGACGTACGCGACAGGCATTTTGCGTTATTCATGTCATGACCAGTGAATTGTGTTCGTCATACACTGATCCCCTGCCACGCCAATCTGGGCATATTACAAGTTATGGAGACGACCAGGAGAGCGCCGAGACGTAGGCGGCTAGATAGATAGATAGATAGATAGATACGTAGATAGAAACGGCCAAAGTGCCTGAGGTTCGCTAAGAAATGCTTCGCATTTAAAATCCAGCAATCGCTGGGAATCCCCGAGTCACCGCAGCCGCACCCGCAACAATCCCTCCACGCCCACGGTGATGGTGATATGTGTGGCCAATTACCCTTTGTACCGGGTGGACTCACTATTGTTGTCCTAGCCTAATAGAAAAAAACGCCAGACCTGCGCGGAAAGCGCAGCACAGTCACAGTGAAAGCTGGAAGAGCGGCATTTCTAGAGCTCGTTACAAACTCTCTTGTGGCTACTAATACAAGTACACAAGCAACGTGCCCACTACGCCACAAATCATAATTTTTGTCAAGTTGGGAAGCACCCACCACGACATTATTCGTCATTCTGCGGAGAAGCGAGGTACCATCTGTAAGGCGTTATGTACGCTTTGTTGATGCGACGGTTGCTCACGATGAAGAATTATGGCTGAGGCCTTTGTAACGGGTTGGAAGCTTTAAACGACCCACTATACTCGGGGACAACTTTCTGTGGCAATGAAGGGAAAGCTACGGGGACGGAGCTAACTGCTCTGTGTTACTGCGCCAAAGTAGTCCCCGATGAACTTGTTTCGGTTTCGGCGTGACAGATGCGTATTTCTTGCAGTTCATTTCTTCGCACGTGTTCCTTGGTTGATTGCGTTGAACCACGACTACCACCAAGCGTGCAGACGTATTGGCGTTTCGTTCCCTACGCTTAATTTGTCTGTGCCATTCTGTGCCGTCCAGAAATGACGTGAATATTGTCTGCGCTGCAGGTTTTACGGCATGCACTGATATGTAAACTCATCTAGAGCTGAAAACTGACGCGTGTAGCGTGCTTACATGGCGCGGGCGCAGTATATCAAAGAGCAGCTCGCACATCCTGCGGCGCCAAGTGAAATTCAATTTGGATCGCGCTGAGTTACGCCGGCATCAAAAGGCGTCGGTGGCCCACTGCCCACATGTTCCGCGGCTAGCAGCGACGTATAGCAGCGACCTCACGCCACTGCAGAACCCACGAATCCTGTGCTCAATCTCAACCGCTGCCCGTTTCCGTCTCCTTCATTAAAACCGTACGGGAATGCGGTCATTTCTCACGATACTGCATGGCGCCGGTTATGTACGCCTCAGGATAGCAATCGTATGTTGCACTTGTTAGGTTACTTACTTAGAACAGGAAGGCGTGTAAACCCCTGCACGTCTGTAAAATGTCATGCTTTCTGAACGTCTACACAATTAGCGCTGGTTCTAAAGTTCAAAAATAAATGGTCACCTACCATTTGGCCAGCAATAATTGGTTCCTGATATCGTAAAGCACATTTCATTAGCTAACTTTGCCCAACGCCAACATTCTGAACCATACTCAGCCTGGTAATTACACCATCCCTCTTCCCTCCACATTACAATTTCGATTTTCGTGGCTGTGGCCGGTATTCACACACACTATTTCTGAACCAGCAAGGAAACCCCTTGAACCCACAGGGCTACCACGGCCTGTTGCAGACAGTTTTAAATCTAGACACGGCGAGTATTTGTCAGGAGGAATAAATTGTGCTACGTGAAAAATTGCAGCAGCTAAAACAAGGTGTTTTGTTATATATTTCCTGCATAATCAGCTGGCTAAAATCCAAAAGCCGCTCAAGTAGTTATGCACACACACACATGCACACCAGTCACAGGAATAAACCTCTAATACTGTGTCCCCTTCTTACAAGCCAACTTAATCTATCAAAGCCAGACAGCCGTGTATTTTCACCGAAACATTTATGACTCCGTGAGCACTTATATGAAGTACCTGACTACGATGTACAGTAAAAACTTCATGAAGACGCGCACATTACTGCGCGTATTCCCTTAAGACCTCGTCATTTGGCCCCGTAAAAACGCACTTGAAAAAGCGTTTGCGCTCAACGTGCCCATTTACTTAATTAAGCAATTAACATGTGCAATCGAAGAGAGAAACAAAACATGAGCAAGTGGATACTAACAATTATCCACGTACGTAGTGTAACTGATGGTGGTATTTTTTTCCCAGATGAGTGAAACAGTTACAAATGATGAGACAATGAATTTCCGGAATTCACTTCCATCTCGCAGCTCTTGAGCTATAATTCATTCAGTCTTGTCAGTACATCCACCCGTAACAGCTATTTGGAAACGCTGTTTACAGTCTCTTGGGTTGTAATTAAAATTTTAACACCATTTGTTTCGGGTGAAACAAGATATGTGATGGATCACTCAGCACTGCTTGCACTCCTCAGCTGCCGTTTTATGTGTGAAGTACAAGTGCCACCCACAATGACAATCAAAAGACTAATTCACAGGCTGACAACAAACATACTAAATGATTGCTTGGTGCGGCATGCAACCAGAATCACATAAGATGATAGTGTACATCGTCACTTGTTAGTCGTCGTTTGTGGTGTCTTGACTTCCTTCCTGCGTCCTTGTTTGCACGCCCTGTTTTTTAGAATGACAGAGCATACTTCCAAGCTGTTGGGACTCAAAAAGGAATACATAGCATCTCACAAACAATCAGCATCACATGAGCCAGCGCACACCGGGCTCACCAGAGTTCCTCTATACCACTCAATTCACTGTCACTACTGTCACTGCTGTCACTGCAGCTGCGGGAGTCAGATCCCAGAGTAATTATAATGCTGTCGAGCGTGCTTTCGATTGCACCATCCTGCTCCCAGGCCTAAAAGACGCACCACAGGAGCGCAGTCGCGCGCCCAGTTTTCTGGAGTCACGAGGGCAATGGCTTCGTCCAGAAGTTTTTCGACTCCAGCAAGAGTGAACGACCTGTTGTTGGCTGCAATATACCCCTTTACCTAGCTCCATATCATTTCAGTAAGGTTGAATTCACAATGCAGTGATGTGATTGACTGAAGCTGTTTTGGAGCAGTTTTTCGGAGCAGCAAAAACTGCGTTTTGGAGCAGGTAAAAGGGCTTTTGGAGCAGCCAAAAACGCGTTTGGGAGCAGGGAAAACAGCTTTTGGAGCTGTTTTCCCTGCTCCCAGCTAAAAGCTCACTGCCAAGTGGAAAAATGAACCGTGTGAAGGAAAACAGTCAAATAAGGAGGAACTCTTTTGAAATAAAAAGTTCTGTCCAATAATGGGTGTTTGCATAACACCACTGGATCACCTAACGGCCCCGTAAGCATAAAAATTGGCGTTGCAGTCTTATAATGGCTTAGTGTGGTCAAACAAACAACGCAGGTAGGGTTTCCCAACTACAGTAGAATCTCGGTATAGAATCTGATAGGGGAGCGACAATATTCGTATCACCAAAAAACTAGCAAAATCTGTTTTCAAACCACGATATACGCACAAAACATTTATTTCCATCAAAAGAACTCGCATACGCCTTTCTGGGACACACGTGAACGGACCAATAAGGGACGGCGCAGCTGGCTGTCGCGAAATACGTCAAAGCTTCACATGAGGCCAAATGAAAACTAAGTGAAGTCCACTCCACCATAGTGACCAGGGGCATAGTAAGGGGGGTTTGGGGGTGCTCAAACCCCCCTCGAATTTTTTCGGTTTTGCTTGCGTATATATACACGCACACATACAAACGCACGCCACGAACATACATAAAGTATGGTTGAACACCCCCTCCCCCCCCCCCCCCCCCGAAAAACATTTCTGGCTACGCTCCTGATAGTGACAAGCGAAGATCGACACGAACGCCGAAAGGCTCCGTGCCTGGGGCATATATGGTATGGTAAACTTTATTGGGGTCCTGGCCGAATTTTTTTTTTTTTTTTTGGGGGGGGAGGGGTTGGCACCTCCTTGATTTGAAGTGGGGGCCGCGCAGGCAGATGTGGTCAAGTGTCATTTTGGGCTGTGTATGCCATAGCAAAATAAATTTTTTCAGAGGGGGAGGGGGTGTGACCCCTCCCCCAGTTACGCCACTGCTTCGTGACTTTTTTTTACGACTATATAGCCTTTAATCTACCGCTACGTTAGCCGCGTAGCTTCGGAGCTCGTAGTCGCTATCGATGATCGCATTAATAGCGACCGTGGTTTCGTGCGCGGCGGTTGCGGCAAACGGTAGTTCCGTTTTCAATCCGCCCGCGCTGGCCGCGCACGTGCCTTCAAAACTTTTCAAAACTACGTCGTTTGTTGCTATCTATAATCGCATCTGCCGCAGTTTTGTGCGCGGCGTTTGCGGGAAGCAGCGTCGCTTAGACTGGGCAGGCGTTGGACGCGTGTGCACTTTTCGGCGTCCCGTCAGTTTCGTCGTCGCCATACATGATAGTGTCAAAAGCGACCGCGGTTTCGCCCACAGCCGTTGTGGCAAACGATAACCAGAGTTCTGACAGTGTGCGCGCTGGCCGCGCGCGTACTTCCAAAGCTAACAGCATTCTGCTCTTGACCGTCGCTCGATTGATTCGGTACCAAAGTTCTTATCACCCGCCGCGACGCGGAAAGGTGTTCGGAACATCCAAATTTCGGCCCATTCGACACAGCGGAATTCGGCTGGGGAATTTCACAAATTCGTATCAGCCGCTTACGTTTACATCAACGCCTCCTAAATTGGTTTACTGTGGGTTCGCAAAAAGCCTGGATCGGACTGGGTTGCAATTTTTGTGAAGTCCAAATACGTCTGATATGCAGGTCTTTGGAGTTTTCAGTACACCTGCTGAATTCCGGTGCTGCTTCGTGGCCTCAATGTGCCTTCTGCTTGTAGCATGTCGCTTTATCGCTGCAAAACAATTATGTTCGCGGTTAGTAGTCTGACTGCAGACAATGCAAAATCCACTGCCATCGCTGCCTTGGCGACACCAAGATGATATAGTGTCACCATTTTCGTCCATCTTGCTCAGGATGTCGACAATGAACTTGGTGGAACGACCTGAGGCTCTGACCCGCCGAGGACGGAATAGTCTTTGTTGATAGCCGTTCCACGACGAACCTAGTTTTCCACGAGGTTTGCTCACTGACTGGAGTCGCGTTCAGTGAAAATCCTCAAACAACACGAAGCTGCCAATTAATAATAATAATAATATCTGGGGTTTAACGTCCCAAAACCACCATATGATTATGAGAGACGCCGTAGTGGAGGGCTCCGGAAATTTCGACCACCTGGGGTTCTTTAACGTGCACCTAAATCTAAGTACACGGGCCTCAAACATTTTCGCCTCCACCGAAAATGCAGCCGCTGCGGCCGGGATTCGATCCCGCGACCTTCGGGTCAGCAGTCGAGTGCCATAACCACTAGACCACCGTGGCGGGGCCCGAAGCTGCCAATTAACTGCGCCATTTCACGGCTGGTGCGAAGCTTGTCCGCCATCTTGCCAGCTTCTCTGTCTGCGATAACTGCGGTTATTATTTTATAAGTGCTGTTATTTCTGGTGTGTAGCTATCCCTAACCACGGTTAAGGTTGTCCTTTTGACAGGGGTAAAACACTGGTTCGAGTGTTAACGTCTTCGTCTAAAATTAACGTCTTCAGTGCCGGCGACACCTTTTTCGATACCTGCTGGCCTTTTATTAAAAAAGCAATTCAATCCACCCTGCATTTTATACACTTGCTGGGCAAGAAGTCGGAATTGCCAATCCTTGCCCAAGGGTCTCATTGGGGGGGTCGTAACTATTATAGCAACGATATTATGCAACATGTTTTCAATGATTATGAAAGCTGATGTGGAGGACAATAAGTGGACAAAGTTTAAGAAATATGAAAAATGGGGTTTTTTTTTAATTGTCGTCAGAAATTTTCATTGTCCGGTGTTTTCGTTAACTTAGCCTAATCATATCTCTTTACTGAAAAGGTATATAAATATAAGATTTGGCAGTGTGGTAGATAAGCATGCGAAGAACGTAATGCGCAATTTTTGTCGCTCTGCTGCAAGGGTTTGTTGAGATAAAGACCTTCAAAGTAAAGAAAATAACGTCTCCTGGGCCAATTTTGACGTTTTTTATAAAAACATCTACACTACACATCAAAACTAAAAATGCCTGAGCAGAAGCAAAGCCATGCATAGTGTGAGCGCAGCAAATCAGTGACTCTTCTTTGTCATCTCGACATATCATCATCATTTGTGCAACTTCCTCATCTGTATATATCATCATCATTGTAGAACAGCTCGAGCTAGACTCGAATAAAGCGGTTCCTCATAAGTGGTGGACGGTGCTTTTCGATCCCCAAGTCCTCTCGCACGTTCTCACTGGAGCTCCGCTCGGGTCGTCGCGTCCTACCACCTGCCATGCCCGCTCACGAAGATCCTGCGTCGAACGCCGCCGCTCCAAACCAGCCTCCGCCACCCGCTCCAGCCTTCAACAGCCGGCAGCGTGATCCGCCAGTGTTTTCTGGTCTACGCGGGGATGACGTCGAAGAATGGATCCAAAACTACGACCTCGTCAGCGAACTGAACAGGTGGGACAACTCACAGAAGTTGCGGAACGTCCCCTTCTACCTTTCTGATGTCGCGAAAACCTGGTTTTGGAACCATCAACCAGATCTTCCCGACTGGGACACGTTCATTCAGCAGCTTCGTCATATTTTCGGTGCCCCCACACTTCGCGCTGAGGCAGCGAAGAAGAAGCTGGCTGAACGCACTCAACTGCCCCGTGAATCATACACCTCGTACATTGAGGACGTTCTTGCATTGTGCAAGCGCGTAAACTCCGCCATGTCCCAGACCGACCAAATACGCCATATTATCAAAGGCATAAACACCATAGCCTTTAACGCTCTTGCTACGCAGAATCCTGCGACCACCCAGGATGTCATCACCATTTGCCAGCGACTTGAGGAACTCCAGTCTCTTCGCCTTTGCTACGACACCTCGGACATTCGTCTTCCTGCGGCCCTCGACTTACGTACGCTGATCCGCGACATCGTTCGTGAAGAGCTTCACGGGCGTTACTCTTCCTGCGCTCCGGAATCTCCTCTACCTTCTGCTCCAAGCAACTTGCGGGACATCATTAGGCAAGAGATAGCGTCCGCGTCACGTCTAACGTGTTCCGACGGTCCCTGCACTCGTCAGGTCCCAACGTACGCCGACGTTGCGGCGCTCCCGGCAGCCACCACCGTCTCAGTGCCTACACCAGGAGACCACGCATCTGTGGCTTCGTTGACACCGCCGATGCGTGTCCAGCAATACTACACCACTCCGCGTCCTCCTCGACCCATCTGTTACTACTGTGGCTATCGAGGACACATCTCCCGGTTTTGCCGAAGGCGACAACAGGACGAGCAACGCGGCTACGCTCCCGAGGAACGCCCAGGCATCCGTCCAACTACGAGCTACCAACGGACGCCCTACCGACCTTCTCTTCGCCGTTCACCCTCTCCTCCTTACTATGTTGACGTGCCTGTGAATTCCCGTGAGTCTCGCCGCAGGTCACCTTCTCCACGTCGCCGTTCAGTGTCGCCTCTGCGACCCGCCTCCCATGTCACGAACGCCCACTCGGAAAACTCCCCGATGCAGTTTTAGGAGGGGAAACTGCATCCACCGGACAGCCACCAATTCCTCCAGAGCGCCCGTCGAACTTGTTAAGCGTGTTAGTTGAAGGTGTGCGTGTCGAAGCTCTCGTGGACACTGGCGCTGCAATTTCCATTATTCGCGCTGACTTTTGTTCTCGCCTCCGAAAAGTGACCACGCCTTACTGCGGCCCATCTCTCCGTGCAGCGACAAACGCCGTCATTCGTCCACTCGCACAATGTACGGTTCGTGTTTTTATAGATGGTATTCGTCACCACATTGTCTTTGCGGTATTTCGTGAGTGCACCCACGAACTCATTTTGGGTTGGGATTTTTTGTCGTCAGCGTCCGCTTCCATATCTTGTCGTCAGCGCCTAATACATCTGAACGCCACAGATGACTCTCTCCCTCAGCACGAAGAGCGCATTCGCCTCGTCACCACTTCAGACTACGTTCTTTGGCCATCCAAGGAAGAAATTATCAGTGTCAATTCCAGCAACATTGTGGATGGCGACGTGCTCATTTTACCTTACGGCCACACCCTATGTCGAGGTATTCTGATTATTCCTGGCCTTATTCGCTTCGCCCACGGGTCTGCCTTCGTTACTGCGTTAAATCACACACCTGATCCCAAGATGTTGCCCCGTGGATCAACAGTCACTTGCGCCGTTGACACTCATCCGGTTGCGATTGTTGCCCTTCCGACTGTTCTACCAGAGTCAAGCTCGCCGCCACTTCATGCCTCTTCCACACCTCTGTCGGCAACCATAAGCCCTGACCTGACACCTGCCCAGACTCAAGATTTGCTTGCCCTGTTGAATCGACACCGTTCTTTGTTCGACGTGAATTCGCCAGTCCTCAGCATGACTACCGCCGCTACTCATCGCATCCAGACTGACGGCTCCCGTATTATTCACCGGCGCCCATATCGCGTGTCTCTGGCAGAGCGCAAGATCATCGAGGAAAACGTCTCAGACATGCTTCGACGAAACATCATACGTCCTTCCTCGAGCCCCTGGTCCTCCCCAGTTGTTTTGGTACAGAAAAAAGACGGAACAGTGCGCTTTTGCGTCGATTACCGTGCGCTGAACAAAATAACGCGCAAAGATGTTTACCCCCTGCCACGGATCGACGACGCACTGGATTCGTTACATGGCGCCGAGTATTTTTCTAGCCTTGATCTCCGATCCGGCTACTGGCAAATACCGATGTCCGAATCTGACAAAGAGAAGACCGCTTTTTCCACCCCAGACGGGCTGTATGAATTTAATGTCATGCCTTTCGGACTATGTAATGCGCCCGCTACCTTCGAACGCATGATTGACAGTGTACTGCGTGGTCTAAAATGGAAAAGCTGTTTGTGCTATCTCGACGACATAGTCGTTTTTTCGTCCACGTTCTCGCAGCATCTGCAACGTCTTGAAGAAGTCCTAGCTTGCCTTGCAAAAGCTGGCCTCCAGCTAAATACAAAAAAATGCACCTTCGCAAGCAAGACGATCAAGGTTCTAGGGCACTTAGTCAGCAAAGAAGGGATTCGACCGGACCCTGAGAAGCTTGCCGCCGTTCTCGACTTTCCCCGTCCACTGCGTCAAAAAGACCTCCGCAGTTTTCTCGGCTTGGCTTCTTACTTCCGGCGCTTCATACGTGACTTCGCAGCGCTTGCGTCTCCACTCCACCAGCTACTCGCAAGTAACGCGCCCTTCGTTTGGTCCGAAGACTGTGAAAGTGCGTTCCTGGCGTTGAAGCACGCCCTTACATCCGACCCGGTACTGTGCCACTTCGATCCAGGCGCGCCCACCATCCTTCACACCGACGCTAGCAGTCATGGTCTCGGTGCCATTCTCCTGCAACGTGACAACACCTCGCGAGAACGAGTCATTGCTTATGCCAGTCGTGCTCTCACCGCTGCAGAGAAGAATTACACCATAACAGAGCAGGAGTGCCTAGCTGTTGTTTGGGCAGTACAAAAATTCCGCCCATATCTCCATGGCCGCCACTTTACCGTCGTTACTGACCACAACGCACTGTGCTGGCTTTCGTCGCTAAAAAACTTATCGGGCCGCCTTGGTCGCTGGGTGCTTCGCTTGCAGGAGTACGATTTCGACGTCGCCTATAGATCCGGAAAGAAGCATCAAGACGCTGATGCTCTATCTCGCTACCCTCTGCCCAGCCATGATATCTCTCCATCGCCTCCTGCCACTGAAAGTGCTTTATCCATCGCAGCACTCAGTTGGCTAAGATCTAGCAGCCCATCCGTACTTGTGTCGCACCAACGTACCGACCCATACTGCCGCACTATTTTGGAGCGCATCGAAGGTTCTTCTGCTCCTCCGAACGCCCGACTTCGTCGACAGCTTAACCAGTTCAAGCTTCACGGTGGTGTTCTACATCGCTATGTTTACCACGTCGACGGCAACAAATGGGTACCAATCATACCACGTTCTCTACAACGTGAGGTTCTTCAAGCATTTCACGATGATCCCACAGCCGGTCATCTAGGCTATCATAAAACCTATGACAAAATACGAAGCCGCTGCACCTGGCCTGGCCTCTCTTCAGCCGTTGCCAAATATGTTGCTTCCTGCGTCCATTGTCAAAGCCGCAAACGACCCACGACTGCTCCTTCTGGTCTCCTGCAACCTCTTCCTTGTCCCGCCTTGCCGTTCGAAGTCGTCGGGATAGACTTGTACGGCCCCCTACCCGTGACATCGAATGGGAACCGGTGGATTGTGACTGCTGTTGACCATCTAACCCGCTACGCGGAAACAGCCTCGCTACAATCTGGGGCTGCCACTGAAGTCGCCGATTTTTTTCTGCGCAGCATATTTTTACGCCACGGAGCTCCACGCGTTCTGCTCAGTGACCGTGGCAAAGTCTTCCTTTCGTCTATTCTTGACGAGGTTCTGCGCGCCGCCAACACCATTCACAAGACAACTTCTGCTTACCATCCGCAGACCAACGGCTTGACAGAACGCTTTCATCGCACCCTCTCTGATATGATTGCAATGTACATCGACCCCGACCACTCGAACTGGGACGCAATCCTGCCGTTCGTCACATTCGCTCATAACACGGCTACGCAACGCACCACCGGCTTTTCTCCCTTTTTTCTAGTCCACGGCCGCTCGCCGAATTTCGCTCTGGACGTCTCGTTCCTTTCGGCTCCCGCACCCTCCGCAGGTCCTTTATCGGAAGTCTTTTTGTCTCGCCTCGCACACTGCCGTCATCTGGCCCGAGTTAACACCGGCATCTCCCAGGAAGCTCGCAAGTCTCGCTACGACTCGACTCACCGTGCTGTGACTTTTTCCCCTGGAGACGTAGTTCTTCTATGGACTCCGCTGCGCGTTCCAGGCTTATGCGAAAAATTCATGAGGCGCTTTCTTGGACCTTACACGGTCGTTGAGCAAACCTCCCCAGTTAATTACCGTATCTCACCTCTTACAACTCCTTCCGATCACCGTTGCCGGGGGACAGAAATAGTGCATGCTTCTCGCTTAAAGCCGTATACCCGACGCCTTACGTAATACTGTCACGCGGCCAGGCGGCCGCTTCCAGCGCGAGGGGGAATTAGTGTGAGCGCAGCAAATCAGTGACTCTTCTTTGTCATCTCGACATATCATCATCATTTGTGCAACTTCCTCATCTGTATATATCATCATCATTGTAGAACAGCTCGAGCTAGACTCGAATAAAGCGGTTCCTCATAATATATTTACTTAAAAAAATCTCAGCATCCTAACTTTAATACATTTTGTGCAATGCATAACGAAAGTTGGCCGAAACAGCAGAGCGGATGAGCGCTCTAATCCACCTCTTCGTCATTATTGATATCCTGTGCTTCGAAAAAATTTTTGGCGGCAAAACAAATTGCGGATCTCTTCTTTCCACTCATCAGGCAATATTATATAAAATTTCGAAATAAATTTGAGAGGTCGACCAGCCATCGATTGTTCGATCTTACGTGGAATCACCCTGAAGCTGATTTCATACATAAGCTAGGAGATAAGTGCGTTAGTGCTCCCTCTATTGCGCTTCTAAATCAAGAAATTGATTACCTGGCTGGGTTTTAGGGCACACGTGGTGATATGCGCGCTGTATTGGAGATGATGAGGCAGCGATGGCAGCACCTGTACATCCTTTCTTTCTTTTCTTGTCTAGCGCCCTCTCCCTTGCCATGTATATATGCACTTCTTATCGAAATAAAGACTAGTTGGAAGTCAGCGCTCTTTACCTCTGTTGTCTCGTCCCTTCCTAATCGTTCTTGCGCTGTAAACCTTTTTGAAATGAATCCACACCAACTTGCCCAAGCGTCAACCCTTGCAGGCTATGAACTGCTCTGCCAAATATTACAGTCGTGCGCGCCGCGTAAACGCCACAAGCGGAGCGCGAAGTTGCCGTTTCCTCAGGCGCCCTCTTTTGAAACAGAGGCCGGTTCTCACTCTCGTCGGTGGGCGGGGCGTCTGCACGTTGACGTCGCGGATCTGCCTGTTTACGTCGCAAGAGACATAGCATCCTTATTGGCCAATAGCCGACATAAATCAAGAGCGGTGTTTGGATCAGATGCGCTTGTTTGCGTTCACATTGTGTATAATTGTAGTTAAATAAACAGGCTGAAATATGGAAAAACTTCGTTGCGAGCTTTCGAAAAGATGACTCACTTGGCTTCCGGTAGAAGCCAACTGTCGTCTGCTGAGCTCGGTGCGCCCGCGCACGTTCGAGCGTAACTTAAATTTGGCCGCACCGCCTTTTCGGTATCGCAGTTTCTTGTGCCTCACTTCTTTCGATTAGTCTTGTACGTCATAACTGGCCTCAAACCTTACAAAACTTGCGTGTGGCGTTGAGCTCTAACGACACGGATCTCGTGCTGACTTGATCAGTGCGTGCACAGATCGAGTTGCAAGCAGGTTCTTAATTAACAGACCGGAGAGCGGCCCCTCATGAACCATGAGGGTTCGATTAGAGCTGAGGGTTTTAACACTATTATTTTGTTGACAGAGAATGCACACGATCCTTTGACCTTTGGATAATACACTTCACGTCGAAGATATCCCGAAGATGGATTCAGCGATAAGGTCGAAATAATACAACCTGAATTCCACTGTCAACTCACTGAGAGTGCTTTTGCTTCCAGTCGCCTTGAAAGAAAAACCATCGGCCTGTGTTTAAACTACATAATTTGTGGGGCGTCATGCAGGCCGAAGTGAACACCTTCGACTCCGAATTCTTCGGTTCGTCGTGTCGTGCCGTTATAAAAATGATAAACGTGTGCCCTCTTGAGTGCTTCTCCATATATCGACAATGCTTCGCTCGCCCGAAATTCGTGGATACCAGCGTGACAAAAGGTATCTTCAGTTGGCCGAACGTATGCGCATTCCATGAGCGTATGCTGTGGGGCAATTTTAGTAATTTCTGCCGCGAGCTGCACGCGTCCAGTGGCAGCAGCGTGTTCTGAGCTGTTCTAAGACCGCCTGTGTTTGCATAGTAGGGGTCTGGGCCAGCCACCGCGCAGAACCCCTCAGAGACGAGGACGAGACGCTGAGCAACACGTCTTTATCATTCCAAGACTCGGCCGCGACTCACTGTCAACGGCCACTGAGCGCGAGCGTGTCCGTCGTTCTCTTCTACCGTCGGCGCGCTCGCGGCTGCCGCTCCCATAGCATATAAAACTTACACACGCAGACGCCCCAGTTACAACATAGAGTTAATATACTGACTCTACAGGAAAAGCTGGGCCGCGAGACCTATAACCACAAGAACGCTGACATCTTGGAACGTTTCATTCTTGCCATCACATATGAATCCTAAAGAAGCATCTGCACAATTAAAAACATGCGGATATTGTTTTGTGTTTACTTTGAATACTTCTACGAAAGAATACGACGGCTATTTATGCAATTTACTGCGCGCGGAAAGGAGCGTTTGCAGGCTGGTTAACTAGATGGCACCACCATATCAACACTCGCGAGTACGCGAGTGCGTGCTTGCGGCTGATTGCGCCGGTTTGCGCGTCGTGTTAAAACCCCTGAAACTTCGTTCGCGACGTGTATCTCGTAGTTGTCATAGTGTCCCGTTGTGTGCGTTTTCTGTCGCCGCATACCACTCGACTTCATGTGACAGCCCTTTTTTCTTTCAAGCTGAAAACTTCAGTGCAAACCAGGACGGACGGCAAAGAGATGAGACAAGCCCTGAAAGTTATGTACGAACTAGTCGCAACCGATTCTTTTTAGACTTTTTTAACAGCGATAAAGCTTCGAGGGCCGTATAACTTTAGTTTTGATTGAAGCTTTCGCGAGATGTCTCACTCACATTCGCCGCTGCATGCTGCAATCGACATTTTTCTGGTTTACGGCTCTCTGCGCTGAAGTACGGCAGCGATGAGCTGAAAAAGAACGTGGATACAGGTGTCTCGCCATTGCAAGTCAAATCAGCGCGCGACCACGGCCTACGGACTTTGCTTCGAGCTGCGAATCTGTCGAGTTACCTTTGTGCCAGCGAACGGAGAAACTTTGGTAGGGAGTGCCTAGTAAAAACCATGCACAAACAGGTGGAAATTTTAACTGTTGTCAACCGGACCAGCTGCAAAGACAACGGTACACTAACACACAGCTTCACGCATCAAAACACAGCTGATGTTCCCTGAACAGCGCGTAGCTGGCTTAGGTTGGTAGATTAAAACTGATTACTACCGTCAAATATAGCGAGCGTCTCAGGGTCTGGCAACGCTGGCAACGATCGTTTTGTTCCATCATGGCGGAACCCATGCGGTTATAGGTTTCAATGCATGGGCCCTATGGGGGGCTTTTCCTCTAGAGTCAGTATATTAACTTTATGAGTTACAAGGATATTGTAACGCGCCTAGGTACATTTAAAGCGCGCCTACTGTCGCGAGCTGCACGCAGGGGACACAGCGCCTTCTGAGCAGCTGAACGATAATCTATTTGCGCAATGAACACTTATTTGCAATTCGCGCTTTAGCGTGGCATACAGTGGTTCTCTATAACTGATATTTTGTATTTAGTTGCTTTCATACTTGTAGACTACCTACTATCTTACTAATTAACCGTTATTGTTAAGTCTCACATCACCGCGTTAAAATGCATTGATATCGTGCCCCGATGTCAAGCTAATCTAGTAACGTTGGTCAAGCACAACATCCACAAATTTACCAGTGACATGTCTCCCGCCAATTAAAAAAGTTAATGCAATTGCACTTCACCCTTGTGAACGTCCATGTGTACTTGGCATTCCCCGTGCACAGCTGACGCAGAACGAATTAAAAAAAATATGTATTACAGTCCTCCTCAATGAAACAGCTGTTCTCCAGAAAATAATGGTTCGCTTGAATTGCTAGTATACTATATTCACAGCAGTACAAAGGTTGGCTGTTCACAATTCAGAATGTTACATACATAAAACAGAAACACGAGGACTATACCACATAGGTACAAGACTGGAAAAACTCGGTCATATGTGCACTCCGTCGTCCACCTGCACATTATGTTGAAGTTCACTTATACACCAGGCACCTTCAATTATGCTACGATTAATGAAATATCACCCAACCTATGTCAGAACAGTGATGACTTGTTGCCTAACTGCGGAGACGAAGGTGCGGCGCGGGTAGGAGCAGACGCATGCTTCGCTCGCTCCGTGTTTCGAGAATCGTTGTGTGCGCGAATTTCGGACAACGACGCCGAACCTAATATTCATCGATTCCACGAGTGACCAGGAGTCCGTGGACCCCAAAACATATAGGTGGGCCAATTATTTCGGACTTTTATCTGCGGAACACCTTGGCGAGTGTGGGGGACGCTGCTGGGCCTGTGGCCTAGCAGCAAGTGCGAACGCGCGCCCGCCGCCCAAACCATGTCGACGCAACCTCTGAAGCCTGTTAAGCCTGTTTCACATGCGAGCGACCGAGCGGCGGGGCCCGCGGCGATCGAGCGGCAGCAGGACGCTCGGACGCGGCTTCGTTTCACATGCACCGCTTTTGCGCGGCGCGCGCCTCTGCGATGCGCAGTGATGGTTGTGGGAAGCGCCCGTTATCCGCGGGTTTCCTTTCTCCGGGCTCGCTTGCTTTGGTGCGCTTGGGTTGCAAGTTTCACCAGCCTTCTACTTCGGTGATCGATTTTCACGCGCCTAAGCCTTGAATAATGAAAATGTGCAGTTTATCAGAGTGCAATTAAACAACTTCAGTAGTCACGTTTATTTCTGTTCCAGCTTTCTTTTTTTTACCACGCAAGTCATGTTGCACGCACATACACTTGGCCATGGAAAAGCAAAAGAAAATTTGTTTTTGGGGTTTTAAGCTTTCACAGGGCTTTCGGTGGCTTTTGGTCTCGAATGCCGCAAGGCGTTGGTGCGCCGTATGGGCCGGCAAGCGGATGCCAACGGCCCAGTCGACGACATTGTGGGTTTGTGAAGGAGCTCGTCTCTTTTTTTTTTTTGCCTATGGGCATTCTGCAGTAAAGAGGCGGCGGCATTTGTCGTCTTCGGGGTACGTGACCACTAAAAAAAAAAAGGAAAAGAAAACAGTAAACTGTTCGAACGTGCTGCACCAGAGTAGTAAAAAAAAAACTGAAACGTCTACTGCGAACAAGTGCGGAGTGTCGTAGGTTCCCCCTGTCCGGACCTATGTTGGTGTCACGATTCGATAAAAATACAAAAGAACAAAATGACACGTGCAAACGATTTGTCTGCTTTGATGGAAGCGCAGTAAAGAACAACAAAAGGAAAAGAACGGCGTTTTCTACACTGCCAGCTCGTTGCAGCGAATGTCGTCTGCTAGGAAACCGAGTCGGAGCGAGTTCCTCCCGGCGCGCGCGGCTGCTCTCGTCTCCATCCCTACGGTCACGTGCTCCCCGCGTCACTGCTCCCCATTGGTTGACCTTGGGCAGCCGCTCTGCCGCTCGCGAATTTTTCCAACTCCGGCGATCTCGATCGCGCGTCCACTGGTCGCTCTAAAAAACCTGTTTTTGGGCTTCCGCGACGGCAGCCGCTCCGCTCTTGGAGCAAAATCGCTGCATGTGAAACAGGCTTTATTCGTGGCTACGACCCCGAAAGTATGCAAGTTCAAGAAATCCAGCTGGCCGCCCAATCATCGGCCAATTTTTCCCCTCATTACGAGGGGGTACTTCGAGAAATGCGTCGCAACCGCGCCGGTGTTCGCACACCTCCGACGGAGGCGGAGACGCTGACAACAAGCTGTGCTCCAGGGGCTACTTCTTCCCTTTCAGATGGTGGTCCCAGCAAGAATTTAGGTACACCACGCTACTCGCCTCGCATGGCTCCCGATGAGTACGTGGTCGTCATCAAACCTAGGGAAACTTGTAACTTAAAGCAATACAGAGGCACAGACAGCATTGGCAACGCTATACGGGCAGCCATCTCCCAGCGTAGCGGCAACGCAGAAGCGGCCCCGAACCTAGCGCATAAATACAGCCTACACCCGCTGTGGGAACAGAATCTGGTCGTCGTCGGCACCAAGGAAGAGTGTGTGCTGCACACCCTCCTCAGCCTGGAACAGCTGCGGTTAACCGACAGAACCATCAACGTGCAAGCTTACCTCAAGGCAACTGACAACATGGGCAAAGACGTAATCCGACTGGCCAACACATTCACCACAGATTACATCCTGGAGAACACCACCTCGCCTGATAACCCAATCATCGGGGCCCGGAGGCTCGGCTCCACAAACGTAGTGACGCTCACATTTGAACACAGCTGTATACCAAGGCTCGTCTTCTTCCTCAACGAAGCCACTCTCGTGCAACAGTATCGGAAAACCAACGCAGTTTGAGCCACGTGCGGAAAGCCTGGACACCGCACGGACGTGTGCCCCGCGCCTGTGCCGGAGACTGAACGGTGTGCGGGCAAAACTGGACTGGACGCAACCACACGAATGCCACCCAAGCTGTGTGCTGTGTGGCGGGCCGCACGCTGCCGGCTCTCGTGACTGCCCCCGCAGATATCGTCAACCAGCCTCCGCGAAGCCAGCAGGCCGGCCAAACACGCGACCGCAGCACGACACCGTCTCGTGAGGACAAGGGACAGGAAGAAAACAAAGCGGCCGGCAACGACACCCGCGCAAGATCCCGGTCACGATCCGGGAAGCGGGCGGCGTCCCGATCCAGATCACGGTCCCGGTCCAGGGGACCTCAGCCAGCCCAGCAGCACAACCAGCAGGGCCAGACGTCAACAGCGGCGCCTCCGGCCCTCAAGTCAACATGTGCTCAGGTGAGCTGGGCATCAAAGGTCGCCTCCAAGGGCACACAAAATAGCTCTCAAAATACAGAATCCCCGATAATCCAACAGCTTTTAAGCACTATTGAGAAAGAAAATCGAACGTTGGCCCAATTGCAGCAGCTAGTTGCGCAACAGAAGCATGAAATTGCCTGTCTTCGACAAGAATCTATACAAAGATATCAATGTGCCCAGGCGTCTGTAACTTCCGTAGACTGCGAGATATCCCCGGCAGCTTCCGGGACGACAGGATCGGACGTTTGTTCCACCCAACGCAGCAGCTCGACTTCGCAGAAACAGGCCTCAATAGCCGACATGGTGGACAAGGCTCTGGAGCAGAAATTCAGCTCTTTTACAGCAACCATAACTCAGACGATAGAGCAATCCATCTTCAGTCACATCAGCGCTCTCGAAGCCAGAAATACGCAGCGATTTCACGAACTTACAGCACCGTACATCACTCAGATGGAATCAATCATAGCAAAATACAATCGTCGGATAGGTCAACTCAACGAAGGCAAGCATACCATGGGCGTCAATCAGCTGTCAGGGCGACGCGACATGCCAGCTACAGCCCTACACACCAATCTAGACAGCGACGACGCCTCCACCACGCAACATGATGGCTAGCCGCGGTGTACAGTTTAGAGTAATACAGTGGAACTGTCGCAGTTTTCGGCGTAAAGCAGCGTCGCTGCATCAATATATCAAAACCTTAGAAGCGACACCAGAAGTAATAGCTTTACAAGACGTCGGGCAACACGCAGCCAAACTATCCACTTACACGGCTTACGCTAGTGCCGATGGCATATCGGCAGTTACGTTCGTAAATAACCAATATGCTGCTCTCCAGCACGACCTCGACCTCAGGGCTGCTAGCTTACAATATGTATTCATTCAATTTTTGCCGCGCAACAAATCCCATCATTCAATATACGTTCTAAATATATGCAGTCGTTCAGCGGACCGGCACCATACGTTTACTGAGGTCATCCGCAAGGCTAAAGCCATGGCAGTACGGGCTCCCCTGCTAGTGGTGGGCGACTTTAACGCCACACATGCAGATTGGGGTTACGCCATCGAGGACTCCAAAGGGCGCAAGCTACATAACCTAATGACCATAGAAGGGCTCACGCTGCTCACGGACGCGGACTATCCCACTCGGATTGGCAACAGCGTATCGCGAGACACATGTCCAGACCTTACCATGACTCTTAATGCACCGCATCCAAAATGGCTAAACTCCCGAGAAGCGCTGGGCAGCGACCATTACCTTATCCATACCACCATAACATATGGTTTCCATAAAGTACGCAATAAATCAGTCCAACTGGTGCATTGGCAAGCCTTTCGCAAGATAGAAAACTTTCCGTTTCACCAGCCGCCCAATTCTTCTGACGAATGGGCGTGAACACTTATGCAGCTCAAGCTGGAAGTGACCAAATCAATCAAAACCGACCGGGACACCCCAGCAGTAGATCAGCACCTGTTGCATCTCTGGTACGCAAGACGGCAACTGACCAGACGATGGAAGCGCCAGAGGCTTAACCGCAAGCTCAGACTTCGCATCACGCAGCTCACGGCACAAGCAGAAGAATATGCTACCAAACTTGCGAAAGAAAATTGGTTCGCCAAGTGTGACGCACTTACGGGCACATTACACACTAAATCAGCCTGGCATTTACTCAGGTGTCTCATAGACCCGGACCAGGGCTGGGCAAAGATACTTTGAAATTGTATCGCGATACGATACAAGATACTCAGGCAAGAAGTATTTGAGATACAGATACAAGATACTGCAACACTGATTGTATCCGATACGATACATTCCAATTGTATCTTAAAATACATCGATACACTCTCAAATTTGTTAATATATATTTATATAACGCAGCATTAAATGCCTATGCACATAGATGTTCGCTTGAAAATTTATTAACTGCGACCAACTGTGTTTCATTTGAATGAAAACTCTCTTAGTATCTCATAAGTTTTCTCCTTCTTGTTCAAGGTATATCTGTTTCATTCTGAAACAACTTATTGGCGCTGCTTTAGATGCTTAATATGACAGCTCTTTATACATTTCGCTGATAGCGGTTCTTGCTTGTAGCTTTTGTAACTGATGGGAGCTAGTCGCTGCTCTGCTTGCTGACCAGCAAGCGGGATGCCAAGTAACCATATGAACTTCATTAAGAAGCCTCCGCACGATGGTGCAAATACCGCTGTAGAGTTCTACCTTGCCGGTAAACATATTACGGTTTTCGCAATAACGGATCACCGGACAGGTGTACGTCACCAAGAACATGTGCAGCCCAGAAACGTTTCAGACAAATTGCACAGTTGCGCAAAGCGCTGCAGGACACCGCCGCTATTCACGTTATTGACACTTATAGATCCGATTACCTGGTGACTAGCAACAGTAAAAGGATTCAGGGAAGCCTAAACAAGAAAAACAAATATATCTAAGTAACATAGAAACGCGGTTCCGTATCAAACACAGCGAATAAGTATAGAAACATCATACAGGGGGCACCCACAAGAGCTAATAATAATTGTTGCGTTTTACGTCGAAAAACCACGATATGATTATGAAAGACGCTGTATAGAGGGCTCCGGAAATTTTGATCACCTGGGGTTCTAAAACCTACATATAAGCACACGAGCCTCTACCGTTTTCTCTCCATCGAAACGATTAAACAAAAATTCGGCTGGGCGCAGACGTTCGCGCGCTTGTCTGTCGAGACGACGCGAGCGCCACCTCGTAACTCTGCTCAACCAATATATAAGGAGGCTCGGAGCTGATCGCCTATCCTCGATGGAAAACTCTTGCGGAGTTTTATTCCGGTGACTTAGTGGCAGCAGTATCAGCTTGAGAAGCTCGAGCTCAGCCAACGTTTATTGCTTCGCACGGCGGTGGTGCGATCACAGTATCTTGTATCTTAAGATACACGATACATTCTTCAATGTATCGGAAATACAGATACAGATACTTGTTTTGCGAGACGTATCACGATACAGATACAAGATACCCAAAAAGTATCTAAGATAGTATCGAAGATACATGTATCTTCGATACTGCCCAGCACTGACCCGGACCAATCGCGTGGAGCCGCCCGTCGAAACCTTCAGCGGGCAATCCATGCTTATGCAGGAGACACTGCTCAACTCTTTCGGAATCTGGAGGACAAATACATCAATACCTCTGTGAGCGCTGACCACGTCCCCGATTACAGCGGACTCGCAAACCCGGAAATGGACCGAGACTTCACGGCTGCGGAAATTAGAGCAGCAATTGATATGATGCGTCGTGGAACGGCTCCAGGTCCAGATCAAATTACTACAACCCTTATGGCCAACTTAAGTGACGACATGCTCAATATTTTTACTGATCTGATTAATGAGTATTGAGTAGATGGTATCCTTCCTCAGGAATGGAAATCGGCCGAGATTACCTTTATTCCCAAACCCGGAAAGCCAATCAATATTGACAACCTTCGTCCCATTTCCTTGACCTCTTGTGCAGGCAAGGTAATGGAGAAGGCACTCCACATTAGGCTCACTGCATACATGGAAGCTAATGACCTCTTCCCGAATACAAGATGTTCTTTTTCAACTAAAGCACGACATAACTGATCACCCCAGTGGAGCCACGTAACAGGAGCGTGCCATTCTGGCCATTGACTTTGAATAAGCCTTTGATAATATCCGGCACTCGGCTATCCTGGCCAACCTGGCTAGAATAGGCAGCGGTGAACGTACATACAATTACGTGCGCAACTTCCTGCACAACCGTCACCTGATCATACGAGTAGGCCACGCTAAATCAGCCCCCATCACAATGGGAGACTCTGGAACACCACAAGGGGCAGTAATCTCGCCACTGTTATTTAATATAGCATTACTGGATCTTCCTAAAAAGACAGGGCGTGCAAACAAGGACACAAGAAAGAAGTCAGGACACCACAAACGCCGTTTGTGGTGTCCTGACTTCTTTCTTGCGTCCTTGTTTGCACGCCCTGTCTTTTTAGAATGAATACTTACCAACTAGCTCAGCTCTCTGTTATTCTAAGCTTCGTTTATGGATCTTCCTAGGGCACTGAACGAGATACCCGGAATCAAGCACGCAATATACGCTGATGATGTTACTATATGGACCAACACCGGCAGCATGGGACAAATGGAAGACGCGCTTCAACGGGCTGCGGATACTGTGGAACGCATCGGTCGGATATGTGGACTTCGATGCTCTTCCACTAAATCAGAATTGCTGGTATTTAGGCAACGTGGCAACCACATTCCTTTGAATGTACAACTTGCTCAATCGAAGTGGAAACCATCCGCGTCCTCGGAGCACACATTAATAATCAGGGTAACAATAAGGCAGCAATTCAAAGACTCCGTACTACCTGTACCAACATCTCCCGAATGATATCTAGAATTGCCAATCGACACCGTGGCATGAAGGAAGCGGACATACTGCGTCTTGTACAGGCCTTTGTGATCAGTACCGTGTCACTTATAGCTTCCCGTACCTGCGCATCCTGAAAAAAGATGGACTCAACTTAGACCGCCTCCTACGAACGTCATATCGGAAAGCTCTTAATCTACCACCATGGGCCATGAATGACCGACTGCTTGCGATGGGCATCTATAATACAGCCTCAGAGCTCTTCGAAGCACATCGCACTAACCAAGTTATACGACTCGCTCGTACGAAAGCGGGTCGCGCCACGCTAGACGCCATCGGCATCAATCCACCAATTCAGGTCGCCCATAAACTGTCACTACCACCAGAATGGTAGAAGGAAGTCCGTATTAGCCCTTTGCCACGTAATATGCACCCCGTCCACCACGAAAACAGGCGAGCTGCCAGAGCCAAAATATACAACAAATATTCGGATTGTGAAGATGCCTTCTTTGTAGATGCCGCCGGACCCCTGCACAACCGCACCACGGCAGCCGTGGTAAACACGGGACAGGTCGTGGACTGCGTCTCGGCTACCGGAATCGACATTACAGCCATGGAAGAAGCCGGTATAGCCTTAGCCATGCGTAATACAAAAGCCACCTTTGTCCTCACGGATTCCCAGGCGGCGTATCGTAATTTCGCAAGAGGTCAAGTCGGTCGCTTAGCGCACTCAATACTGCAGCAGGCTGCGGCCACTCGTCAAGAGGGTCAGTGGATACAGCTGTTATGGGTACCAGGGCACGCAGGAGTTCGAGGCAATGAGCTTGCTCACGCCTCCGCCCGCGAACTCTTACACCGGACCTCCGCTGCTTCCTCCACAACGCAACTTATCGCTGACCAGGACGACCCCCAGCCCCTCCTTTCCTATACCGATATCCTGCAACACGTTAGGCTGAGTAGACGCACTCTACCCCCACCTGATCCTAAATTAGATAAGGCAACGCAGGTCGCGTGGCGACGATTACAATCATTATCTTTTCCAAATCCTTATATATTGTCCAAAATAGATCCCTCGGCGTACAATCCGCAATGTAAATTTTGTCCCCAGACGGCCACCTTACTCCACATGGTCTGGGAGTGCCAACAGAATCCTAATATATCGGCCAAACATAATCTTACATTAGTCGAGTGGGAGGCGACCCTGTCCAGCTCTGACCCAGGGCAGCAACGAGCACTGGTCGACCGAGCCCGGACGGCGGCAAAAGCCAATGGTCTTCCGGACTAGGAGGTCCAACCACTAGAGACTCCACGTGTTTGCCACTAAATGTTTTATTCTCTCTCTGCCTAACTGCCTGTCACCTATTTCTCTTCCACAATGTGTTAATGTGTAAATGATCTGTTCTACTTGTTTGGTAATAAAACACAGGCCGTTACATTGAGCGAGCAGTGTTTCACCAATTTGTATTGCATGCAGAAGTTCATTTCTTCCATTTGCATGCACGACAAATAGTCATACCTCAACTGATACAAGAAACAGTGTTTGCACTATTTTATTGGAATCAAAACAGAAGCCGTCCTCATGCCAGTGTAAGCATATGTATATTTCCATTTTTGTGCACAGAAGCTGCACCCAAAACTGAACACATATGGAACAACATAAACACTACAGCCCAAGCACTATATATAATTCACAGCAGTAAAGCGACATGAAAGTAGTGTGCAAAACCTCCTCATAATGCATATTGATATGTGCACTTCACAGTGCCACTATCTAAGCAAAATCCAAAGAATTGGGATGCACAAAGAACTTGGTGTCAGCCTACACATGAAGGCAACTAAATTAGTAAAATAAGGCTAAAATATGGTCATAATTATGTAACGATTATGCCACATGTCAACGCACACAAATTGACATCGAGACGGAGGATCAAGACAAGCAAATCAAGCATGGAAACAGCCTAAAGAGGAAACAAATTTGGCCTCAATGCACATTTCAGTACATAAAAGCGTGATAACAGCGGCTTTTTTTTTTGCTTTCGTGTATACTCCTTGAAAGCACTCTGCTTCATTTAAGCTTTATCGCAAGGAAGGAAATTATGCTGTACAAACATCTTTTTTCAAGTCGCACTCGCGCATCGATTAGCTGGCCGTGCGAAGCATGTGCTATATTCACAGAAGTTTCATTACACATCGTCGCTATGTGAGCTTAATGACTGTTCTTTCTTTTTCGATTTTTCATTGCACTTTTCACTCGACGCAATGTACAGGAGGACGCCTTCAGCTGCACGAGCGAAGATAAGGACGCGCGAACAGAGGAAACATTAGTATTACTTACCATTGTGTTCCCGATGGTACCGCGAACGCAGCGTGCCCATCATCTGCATGGTAATATACACAGCGGCAGGCTCGCTTGAGTCGCCGGGACAGTGTCACACCACATCCCACCCGCAGTAAGACCCGCCGTAAGGCATACTGCACTGTCGTCAAACAACGCATTTCACGTCCAGCGGCAAAGAGCTGGCACAAAACGCGCACACACGGCCGACACAGCTGGGCAGTTCAGAAGCGGCGTTCACAAGGCAAAGGTGATCCCATGACGGCTTTGCCTGGGCATCCCGCACGCTGCTGGGGCCAGCCTAAAACGACTTTCTTCTCGCGTTTTTCTTTTTCGCTTTTTTTTTTCCCCCTTCGCGCGCGCATACGTCGCGACGCTTTTCCAAACCTCGCTTGTATTCCGACGCGTCTAATTGTCTGATTTCCTCGCTATCGCCCACGGGCAGGCGGGCTGGAGCCGTCCGAAGGTCGAAGAGCATTTTATCTCGTTTCCTCCCGTTCACAGCGGCCGTTTAAAAAGAATCGCGTTTTTGTTTTTTTGCTCTTGCGTCGCGTTTTCTCCGCACGGGATTTTATTCCGTGCGTTGAGGCAGGCCGCCTTGGCCAGTTATCTAAAAGCGTATACTGAGTGTATACATGCCGTGCCAATCGGCTGCATTGAGGGCTTGCCGGCTTTTCCTTTCAGTTTAATTTTGATTTGATGGAAAAACGACATAAGCGAAGTCACGAAGCGAAGTAACGACAGTACCAATGCGAAGTATATCAATATCACTGCGACATAAGCGAAGTAACGACAGTATCAACGCAAATAGATCGCGTCAGCGCTTACAACCCAGACGCAATAGACCGCGCCGCGCCGCGAGAAGCAGCCGACCGGAACTATTAGTTTCCAGCAGCAGCCGTCAACAGCGCCAAGTTACGCGGAAAGGAAATCACACAACATTGCAGCGAGGCGACGTAAGGCACTGGGTGGGGCCCCTCGAACGGCGCTGTCCTCTCCGCCGGAATGAAGCGAGTTGAGATGGTAAATATTGCGATCGCTATATCTCCGGTGCTTCTTTAGCTTTTCGAAAAATTCTTTCGGCTATATATTCCTGGAAATGGTCCGACTCATTCCAGGGTGTTTTTCACGCCAAGCCCGAGGAGCGGTTCATGACCCTTTTAACGTGAGAAACAGAGAGAGAAGGAATTAACTTTATTGAGACCCTGAGGAAATGGGAGCCTGATGGGCTTCCGTGGCAACCAATAGAGTGCACTTGCGAGGACACATCGGGTGTTGTGGAAACAAGACGTGGTGGTAGGACACAAGAGACACTCATAGTGCTGGAGTTGTGTGCCTCCTGGTTACGTGTGTGGAAGCAGCCACTATGCAGTGTGTGGAAGCAGTGTGTGGAAGCATAGTGGAAGCAGCCACTATGCAACTTTTCGTAATTCTGCGGAGAACCGTGGCACCCGCTAAACACCTGTAAAGCATTATGTGACTTTGTTGATGCTGTGGCTGATGATAAATAATTATGGCAGAGCCCTTTGTAATGGGTTGGAAGCATTCAACAACCCACTCGTTGCGCAATTCGCATTGTGTGACGCCCGGTTACAGAATTCGCGTTGTGTGACGCCCTGGTTGTTATTTTACTCTTCTCCAAACTACATCACATATGTAAAGTGGTTCCTTCCCGGCTTGGACGCTTTGTAGGGTCTTTTTGCAACGCAGTTTCAAGCACCGGTGTGACTCTGAGGTAGAATGCTGGACTCCCACGCAGAGGGCCCAGGTGCGAACCTCGTTCCATCCTGGGTATTTTTTCTAATTTAGTTTGTTTTTCTTATTTCGCGCGATACTGGTTACGGACACCGGCAGCGACGGCGGCGGACAACTACGGCGCCAAAAACGGCCCTTGTTGTGATCTCATCACAGCTTTTACTGTAATACATAACAAATACACACGTAACCAGGAGGCACACAACTCCAGCACTATGCGTGTCTCTTGTGTCCTACCACCACGTCTTGTTTCCACAACACCCGATGTGTCCAGCGCCGCAGCTACCGCCGCGTATTGATCCACCATTTGGGTAGCCTCTCCTTGGTTGTTGACGTCACGCCCGCCGTTGTTGCTGGTGGGATTACTGGCAGAGTCGGTGAAACCCGGGGCCGTCGAGAGGTCGGTGCCCTCGCGCGTGACGGGGAGAGAGACTTGTGCAGCGCAGGACAAGGTGGTGGACATCCTCCTCTTCGGCCGAACACATTCTACACTAGAGCACTGCGCGGGCTCGGGCCTACCCGAAAACCCGGGCCCGGCCGGGTAAAGTAGTTTTCACGGCGGGCCGGGCTCGGGCCTCAAGCTCCGGGCTTAGGAACGGGCCGAAGTGGTGGGCTCGGGTCGCGCCGGGCTTGGACTTTGCTCCGTTTTTAAAGGGCCACTAAAGTGAAATACTAAATCGGTTCAGACTGATAAAGTGTACTTTGATAACTCTATTGTCATTATTTCAGCCATCATAGGTTTATTAATAAAGGAGAAAATCAAGGTCAAATTCCATTTTTAAGTTTCGCCCTGAAAACTCCGTGCGCAACGTCTCGTATTTCAAACTGTATTTGTTCTAGTTTGGGGACTTTGGCTTAAAAAAATTTCCTGAGAGGGCAATGTACTTCATTATTACCGATTAGGAACTACGTAGGCCCCAGTAGACATTATCGGAATCTACGGCGTCTGCTGCGTGAACTTCAAGGTGGCGTCGCCACCCGCAGTTTCTTTTTGTGCGCTTTATCGCTTACCAAGAGTCTTGTCGCAGCGAGCGGCATGATTTTGGAATTGTAAAAGAGTAATTTACTGATAATAGTAAAATCGTACTTCTCTTCAATGTCTCCGTGTTCCAATACATTGTGCATATTATCACGTGGTCGTGACGTCGACGAAGGCAGCAGTCAGCACGTCCGGGATGAAACTCTTTATTTGGCTGAACTTGTGGCTGGGAAACTGAAAGTCAACTATAGCAATACACTGATAGCGGCGAACAGAGCGTCGACCGTCGATCAACTGACAAGTGGTGAAGTGCGTCGTCACTTTGCATGTGACGTCGAATATTCCAGTCTTATCACTGGTGGTCGCGCAAGCTCTGGAATAATCTAGGCTGTTCGCGGCCTGCGCGCAATCTTAACAAAACGATCTACAATAATCGCCAAGCTTCTCCAACAATGAGGCCGGTTTGCGCTGAGCGTTGCTGGCAGTCTTTGTGGGCGAAAACAGAATACAACAAAAGTGATAATAAGGAACGTACGTGGCAATGCCCCCCTCTCAAAAAGCATCGTCCCCATGCTTAAAACAGAAGATGGGGGGGGGGGGTGTATGGTCAATGCATGCAACAATAAATTACAACAATAAAGAAAGTACAATAAACAATAAGCGCAAGCAAGAAAGTACAATTATAAAAGAAAAGTACATCCTTCAGAATCACTAACGCGCGTAATACGGCTTGAGGCGCACGACATGGACGACTTCAGGTCGCGCACGGCCCCACTGAGAGTTCGTAATGCCGTCAGGGACAACCTCGCAGTCGAGTGCGCCGAGGCGTCGAAGTACCCTGTACGGTCCGAAGTATCGTCGAAGAAGCTTCTCACTAAGTCCCCGTCGGCGTATTGACGTCCATAACCATACACGGTCACCAGGTTGGTATTCAATGTGGCGTCGTCGAAGGTTGTAGCGGCGGCTGTCAGTCCTCTGCTGGTTCTTAATCCGTAGGCGGACGAGCTGTCGTGCTTCTTCGGCGCGCTGTAGGTAAGTGGTCACGTCGATATTTTCCTCGTCGGTCACGATTGGGCTCCGTCCGTAGACCAACTTGTATGGCGTCATCTGCGTCGTTTCTTGTACGACCGTGTTGTACGCGAAGGTCACGTACAGAAGGATAGCGTCCCACGTGTTGTGTTCGACGTCGACGTACATGGCGAGCATGTCGGCGATGGTCTTATTTAGACGCTCGGTCAGGCCGTTGGTCTGAGGATGGTAGGCAGTGGTCCGGCGGTGGCTTGTCTGGCTGTACCTCAAGATCACCTGAGTTAGGTCCGCAGTAAACGCCGTACCTCTGTCGGTGATGAGGACCTCTGGGGCGCCATGACGCAGAACGATGTCGTCAACGGAGAACTTCGCTACCTCGGCGGCACCGCCTCTAGGTAGGGCCCTTGTTTCGGCGTAGCGGGTTAGGTAGTCGGTAGCTACGACGATCCACTTATTACCACTAGTCGACGTTGGGAACGGCCCCAGTAAGTCCATCCCGATCTGCTGGAACGGTCACCGAGGTGGCTCGATCGGCTGAAGAAAGCCCGCTGGTCTTGCTGGCGGTGTCTTGCGTCGCAGACAGTCTCGGCATGTCCTTACGTAGCGAGTGACATCGGCGGCAAGGCGCGGCCAGTAGTACTTTTCCTGTATTCTTGCCATCTTTCGCGAAACACCGAGGTGTCCTGCTGTCGGGTCGTCGTGCAGGGCCTGGAGGACTTCTGCTCGCAATTATGGAGGCACCACGCGAAGGTACTCGGCTCGATGTGGTGAGAAGTTCTTCTTTTAGAGAACGCCGTTGCGTAAGTGCTCGCTTGAACACTTCCGGAACGACGGCGTTCTTGCCCTCGAGGTATTCCATAAGGCCTCTGGTTCCGGGTCGGATCGCTGTTGTTCAGCGCAGTCGTCCGCACTTATGGTCCAAGAAGTAGTCATCATCCTGGTCGTCTTGCGGCGGCGGGTCCACGGGGGCACGACACAGGCAGTCGGCGTCAGAGTGTTTTCTTCCAGACTTGTAAACGACGGTAATGTCGAATTCTTGAAGTGTCAAGCTCCATCGTGCAAGACGACCTGAAGGGTCCTTCAAGTTAGCTAGCCAACACAGGGCGTGGTGGTTGCTCACAACTTTGAAGGGCCTGCCGTAAAGGTAGGGGCGAAACTTTGATGTAGCCCAGATTATGGCAAGGCACTCCTTTTCTGTACGTAGAATAGTTGGCTTCCGCCTTTGATAGCGACCGGCTAGCATAGCTGATTACCCTTTCCAATCCGTCAGTCCTCTGCACAAGAACGGCGCCGAGTCCTACATTGCTTGCGTCTGTGTGCACTTCTGTGTGGGCGTATTCGTCGAAATGCGCGAGTAACGGAGGCGTCTGCAGGCGTCGTTTTAGTTCTTGAAATGCTTCCTCCTGCGCCGTTTCCCACTTGAACTCGACGTCGGCCCTGGTAAGGTTAGTAAGTGGATCGGCGATGCGGGCAGTTTTTGACGAACCGCCTGTCATAGAAGCACAGTCCGAGAAATCGACGCACGGCCTTCTTGTCGTCAGGTGGCTGGAATGTAGCGATGGCAACTGTCTTCTGCGGGTCAGGGCGTACTCCGGACTTGCTTATCACGTGTCCCAAGAACAAGAGCTCCTCGTACGCAAAGCGACACTTTTCTGGCTTCAGGGTAAGTCCGGAGGTCTTTATTGCTTGAAGCACAGCTTCAAGCCGCCGCAGGTGTTCGTCGAAGTTTGAGGCAAACACAACGATGTCGTCCAAGTACACGACGCAAGTCTGCCACTTCAAGCCAGCCAGTCTTGTATCCATGACACGTTGGAATGTCGCGGGTGCCGAGCAAAGGCCAAAGGGCATGACCTTGAACTCGAACAGGCCGTCTGCTGTTATAAAGGCAGTCTTTTCTCGGTCTCTCTCGTCGACTTTGATTTGCCAGTAGCCGGTCTTGTCCATCGACAAAAAGTACTTGGCGTTGTGGAGTCGATCTAAGGCGTCGTCTATTCGTGAAAGAGGGTACACGTCCTTCTTCGTGACCTTGTTCAGGCGACGATAGTCGACGCAAAAACGTAGGGTTCCATCCTTCCTTCTCGCCAACACCACAGGTGACGCCCACGGACTCTTGGACGGCTGGATAATGTCGTCGCGTAGCATTTCGTCGACCTGTTTCTTGACGGCCTCGCGTTCTCGCGTCGAAACTCGGTACAGTCTCTGACGGATTGGTCGGGCACTTTCTTCTGTTATGGTGCGATGTTTCGCGACTGGGGTCTGTCGAATACTTGACGACGACGAGAAGCAGTCCTTGAATTGTAGGAGCAGGGCTTTTAGCTGGTCTTGCTTGTGCTTCGGGAGGCTCGGGTTGACGTCGAAATCGGGTTGGGTTCGTCGATCCGTTGAAGCAGGTTCGGTAGCATCGAAGAGGGCGAAAGCATTGCTGGCGTCGACGAATTCGTGAATGTAGGCGACCGTCGTACCAATGTTGAGGTGCCTATATCCGCGGCTGAAGTTTGTCAGCACTACCTTTGCTTTGCCATCACGCAGCTCGGCTATGCCTCTTGCGACGCAGATCTGACGGTTAAGAAGTAGGTGCTGATCGCGCTCGATGACACCTTCAAGGTCTGCGGGTTCTTCGGTGCCGACGGAAATGATGATGCTGGAGAGAGACGGAATGGTGACGTGCTCTTCTACCACATTCAATGCGGGGTTTCCTGGCGTCGTGTGTGGCGGCAGCGCTGCTTCTGAGGTTAGTGTTATTGACTGAGACCTCAGATCAATGACGGCGCCGTGGTGGCTTAGGAAGTCAATCCCAAGTGTCACATCCCTGAAGCAACGCCGCAAGATTACAAAGCTCGCAGGATAACTCCGGTTATTGATGGTGACTCTTGCGGTGCAGACTCCAGCTGGAGTTATTAGATGGCCCCCAGCGGTCCGGATTTTGGGGCCTTGCCAAGCGGTCCTAGCTTTCTTCAACCTTGTGGCGAATGGTCCACTGACGACGGAATAGTCGGCTCCAGTGTCGACGAGAGCGGTGACGTTGTGGCCGTCGAATAGTACGTCGAGGTCGCTAATCCGTCGTCTTGCGTTGCGGTTAAATCGCGGCGTCGGGTCACAGCTAGCTCGGCTTGTCCCGCTGCTTCTACGTCGCGTCGACAGGTCTTTTTCAGGGACCGAGGTTTCGTCGTCAGGGCTTCGTTTGCTTCGCGTCGTGTTCTGTAGGTCTCGTCGCGTTGTCGTCGTCGGCGGCCGCGGAGGATCTTCGGCATTTCGTCGTACAGCAATCGCACCTTCATCGGTTACTGCCCTTAGTTTCCCGGATACGGGCTAGGTGGCCGGCCCCGGTTAGGGCCAGTGTGCTGCCGACGGTGCGGGTAGTCCTTTCAGTCTGCGGCTGGCTCGACTGTCACTGACGGTGTCGGTGTCTTCTTCGCGACGTGGGCTGGGTTCACGGCTTGACGGGGGCGTCCGGTACATGAACGAGCAGCACCTCCACCAGATGTCACGTGGTCGTGACGTCGACGAAGGCAGCAGTCAGCACGTCCGGGATGAAACTCTTTATTTGGCCGAACTTGTGGCCGGGAAACTGAAAGTCAACTACAACAATACACTGATAGCGGCGAACAGAGCGTCGACCGCCGATCAACTGACAAGTGGTGAAGTGCGTCGGCATTTATACATGCGACGGCGAATATTCCAGTCTTATCACTGGTGGTCGCGCAAGTTCTGGAATAATCTAGGCTGTTCGCGGCCTGCGCACAATCTTAACAAAACGATCTACAATAATCGCGAAGCCTCTCGAACAATGAGGCGCGGTTTGCGCTGAGCGTTGCTGGCAGTCTTTGTGGGCGAAAACACAATACAACAAAAGTGATAATAAGGAACGTACGTGGCAATATAATATATGTTTCACATTTTATCTCGAAAAAAAAAAAACCCTTTTTTATGTGGTGCAGGCTATTTGAGAAGTTTTATGAGGGACAAGTGCTGAATATTTTTTGCTCCTTGCATTTGGGGATACTTGATTTATCTGAAACAGCCGAGCTAAAAGAAAATATACTAGACGCTTATATGGCTAACACCTCGCTATTCTGTGCGTTATTTGCATTCGGTATTATTTTATATACCAAATGTTATTCTGTAGTCGCAGTACTAACTGTAATATAATAAATTTATACCTCTAACCTATTATGGAAAGAGCGATCAGAGAGATCCAAAGCGGGTAAACGTTCTTGAAAGTTACAGGCCTCCACTTAAACGAAAGCACTGCATGATGTCTCGTTACATAGAATTCCTATAAAGACATTCTTTTTGCGTGGTTCCGTAGCGACTCCCAGTGGTCATGTGACGCGAGATAGAGATGCACAGCCTGCTTTGTGTGCCCACATTGGTAATGTCTGAGCTTTCGTCTTGTTCCGCTATATCAGGTGTCTTAAACTCACCTCAGCTAATGGGCCGCATTCTGGAAAATTTATAGCTCCCGCAAGGGCCAGGACAGTGAGGAACGTAGGAGCGAAGGTGGGGTACCAAATATCAGCTAACGTTTCCATTTGAAAGACTACATTTGCCATAACTCATATATGGGTCATTTCTGAAGGGAATTTAGTGGCAGGATTCCAACAACATGTCGGTACCTATCTTCAAAATGACTAAACTCTGGACGCCGATTCTGGAATATAGTTTTGTTTCACCGTTATGTATAAACACATCGTGACCGCAGTGGGTGCCTCACGAAAAAAATGCTTTAGACCTGTCCTACCTATGCAGCTCAAGAACGTGCTTACAAAAAAAGGGAGTCATGTGGCACCGCGGGCCGCAAGCGAGAGGTTTGCTGGGCGCGTGTTTGAGACCCCTTCGCTATATAGTGCGAGAGCTCCATGATACTGCCACAACAGCGTTGAAATTGCTAAAATGTACGAACTTAAAGTGGTACTGACACAAAATTTCGCGGCTGAGATAGCCTGCGGGATCGATTCCCGTGAACACGCGTATATCACCTTGAAAATATCAACAGCGAATATATCTGGGAAGGTATATTACATGAATCTTGAAGTTTGCGTGAGCGATAAACACCTTCGCGCTATTGACGCCCTCAAAGGTGACCCTCGGTGACCCCCCTACTTCCCTCACGTATGATGACGTCAACAAGTTATGATGACGTCAAAGCCGCCATTTTCTTTTTCCCCGCGTTCGCTTCAGCAGCCTACTTCTCGGCGGCTGCTCGCAAACCGCGCGGAAGTGCGTCACAGTTCTGTGTGCTGACGTGATCGAGCACTGCACCGACTCGGTGGTGATAGTTGCACCCGGCGGCTTGCCGTTTTGGAAACCGAAACTGACACTGGTCGGTAATGAAGAGTCTGTGATTAATTATCTGTCGCGCGCTGCAACAATCGATGTGCTGTGTTGACTAACAGGACCTGAGCAACACATTGCAGCAAATAAACGCAAGGCCAAAATTTTTGCGTCAGTACCCCTTTAAGAAACATCTACCATGCCTGTATATAAGAGCTAAGTAGCGAATCATTTTGTCACTGCTGCTGAACGGGTCGCCAGAGCTAGTGAAGCTGCGTCAAAACAGCTTTTTTCTCTGTCCTCCTACTTTTCGCAGTAACACATTGTCCTGTTTACGGCGAAAATAACTTGCAGGACGCCTGAGCTTCGCCTTCACGAGTAGAACGCGATAACGTATTTGGGCCCCGTGCGCATCACCATCTTGTAATTGCTAGCCTAGCGTCTATTCTCGGTGCATGCCTCAACCATGCCGTAAAGAAACGAACGCCGCTGCGCGTAACAGTGGTCGTTTCAAACTCCTAGAATGTCTACTGCAAGTACTGTTGTAAAGTACCCACTACGCCATAACTCTTGCTTTTGCGAATCAGCGAAGGGCCCACTACGCGTCCGCAAGGCAACACACGAACCCCCGCAGCTGCTCATTTTGTTGGTGCTTTTGTAGCTGATGATGATCAAATATGCATCAGCGCTTTGTAATGGGTGGGCCTTTAAAACACCAACTGGTTGCGCAATGCACATGTTCTGACGCCTGGCGCGATTCTACGCTTCTGCCACGCAATATTACAACCGTTAAGGAGACTCCCTCCATGCATGACAATCACAGAGTGTTTTTTTTTCGAAGCAGTTTCAAGCAATAGCAAGGATCTGTGGTATAACATATGTTCGCCACGCAGACGGCCTGGTTCGATTATCACTCATACCGAAGTTTTTTAGAGCGCAGCTCTTGGGCGCCCTTCGTGCGTCGAGCGGCGTCGCCGTCGGTGGTGTAACCGATAGACATGAAATAGTAACCGAAAGACATCAAAAAATAAAAAAAATAAATAAAAAAAACGCCAGGCCTGCGGTGAAAACGCAGCACAGTCACAGCGAAAGCTGGAAGAGCAGCGTTTCTAGAGTTGGTAGTAAGCTCTCTTGGGGCTACTAATACAAGTACCCACTACGCCATAAATACAAGCAAGGTACCCACTACGCCATAAATCAGAATTTTTATGAAGATGGGAAGCACCTACTAAGCCATTATTTGTCATTCTGCGGAAAAGCGAGGCACCAGATACACGTCTGCAAGGCATTATGTGCACTTTGTTGACGCTACGACTCATGACGATGAAGAATTATGGCTCAGCCCTTTGTAATGGGTTGGAAGCTTTAAACGGCCCAGCAGTTATGCAATTTGCATTGGGTGACGCCCCGTCGTTATTTCCCTCTCCCGCCATGCTGTATAACATACGTTGACGTGGGAGCGCGAGGGAGGGGGGGGGGGGCGAAGAACTTTACCCCGAGGAAATGGATCATGCACTGGCTTCCTTGGCAACCAATACAAGTGCACTTGCGAGGAACCCGCTACGCTATAAATCAATGTAATTTTTCAGAAGTAGGGAAGCAGGCACTATGCCATTTTTTGTCATTCTACGGAGAGCCATGGTACCTGCTAAAAGCATGTAAGGCATTATGCCCTTTGTTGATGCGGTGCCTGATGACGATGAAGCATTATGGCGGAGCCCTTTGTAATGGGTTGGAAGCATTCAACAACAACGTACTCGTTGCGCAATTCGCATTGTGTGACGCCTCGTTACAGAATTCGCGTTGTGCGACGCTTGGTGCTTACTTTACTCTTCTATCACGCTATATTGCATATGTTAATGTGGTTCCTTCCCGACATGAAGCCTGTATAGGACCTTTTTGCAAGGCAGGTTCAAGCACCGGCATGGCTCAGAGGTTGAATGCTGGGCTCACACGCAGAGGGCCCAGGTTCGAGCCTCGTTCCATCCTGGAATTTTTTTCTTACTTCGTTTTTTTTTTCTTATTTCGAGCGATAGTGGTTACGGACACCGGCGGCGGCGGCGGACAACTACGGAGCCAAAAACGGCCGCTGAAATGATCTCGTAACAGCTTTCGCTGTAAAAATCGGCAGAGCCCACGTACCGTGGGAATCGATGTTATGCGAAGCATGCGCAGGAAGGTGACTGTATCGCAATTTTTCACACTGAGCGAAACGTTACAGAATGTGCAAATGGTATACTCACACACGTATTTTGAAGAGTCGCACATGTATTATATAACCAGTTATTTACAGTTGCTTAACGATGCCAACAGCAACATAGGTGTTACCAACGTAAAACGCAGTAAGTAATGATATGTAGTGCCTATAGTCTTCAATACTGGATAGCACGAATTCGAATAGGACAATGAAGAAACACAGATGCACAGGACAGGCGGTACTCGCAACTAAGCTTTATTCAGAAAAGGTTCCTAGATATATACACAGAGCGAGTTCGTAATTCATTCTGGAAACAAATAGAGCGAAAAAACGTAGGACTAGTAGAAGAAAGCAACAGGACAAGCGCATACTACCAACTGAACCTTTATTAAAAAACGAATGTATTTGTACCAAGCAAACCGCACGTTCACCACGCACAAAACCCAAACCTCAGATGTGCGCATCCAGATACCCTATCTCAACTTTGTTCAAAGCAAGGGAAGGTTTAGCCACACAGTTATCACCAGGGTTGCCACTGACTTTCGAGAAAATGTCGCCAAACGACGAGCAAAAAGTCGTCAAAAGTCGCCATTTTTTTACAAATTTCGCCAAAAAAGTCGCCATCCTAGATATGTGCGGCATACATAGTAATAAAACTTTCCACTCACGTATAGCTCGGTAGAATACAGTACCATCCAAGACCCTTCAATTATATTGACGTTTCTCAATGCCAGTTGTATCGCCCGCTTCATCATGGGAGTGCATGGTGCTGCTTCTCCAACTAGCCGCAAGATGTGCGTGGTGGCGCAAGGGTGAATGAATGAAGCGCTCATGATATCCTTCCATCCCTGTCGGCTCGTTTCAAAGGTAAAGGTGTGGTAAACTTTGGGCGAAAACCGTGAAAGCGCTGTTTGTAGACAGCTTTACGTACCCTTATATGAATTAAAATGATTAAAAGGTTCATCGACGGTAACACGACAGAATTCTTGCAGGAACCGATCATTAGTGAGACTTACACTTTTTAAGTGTGAACTGATATGATAAAGGACGCCACCGACCCTTTCTTATAGTCACTTACATCTACACGTGTTAATCCGATGCGTTAATAATGAACAGGTAGACAATGTAGAATGTTTATAGCAATTGTTTTCATTGCACACGCTCACCGAGAACAGTGGAAAATGCCTCGATAAATAAGCTAAATTGGGGGCACTACAACAGTGAATAAGTCGCCAAGCTATTCAGAACAGTTGGAGCTTTGGCGGAACAAATGGTCGGAACACGCGGCCAACCCGTCGTCTAGCCCCTTGAGAAGCCAAACTTTAGAGAAGCTTAAACCACCTAAAGCTATATACTTATAGTCAAACACTGCCCCCTCGCGGTTTGCGAGGCAGTCCGCTGACTTACATTTTGCTAAAATGTCGCTGGGGGACATTCGAGTGCCTGCTGCATTTAGATGAATTGAGGAGATACACACGAGTTACAGGACGGACATACCGAATGACGCGTAATGTGCACGTTCTACTCTAACCAAGAAAAATACCGGGAATGTTGCCGCTCATTCATTGGAAAGACACTGAACTTAGGATGCATTACTCAGTGGAGACCTAAGCCGAAAATCGCCAAAAATTCGCCATGTCGCCATTCATAATTTTAGGTCGCCCCGGGCCTCTCAAATTCGCCAATTTGGCGAAAAGTAGCCACCACTGGCAACCCTGCGTGCTGCGCATGCGCGAGGATCAGTGCGGAGCCGGCATCTCTCGCGCTCTCCGCCACCGCCGCGCGCGACTCGCCGTTGCTGGTGGCAGAGAGCGGGAGGAGTGGCGTCGTACCCGGGCAGACAGACTGGCGCCGGCGCGCGCGACTCGCCGCTGCTGCTCTGCGCATTCGAGAGGGGTGACGTCATAGCCATGGCGCGCGCAGCTATTCGTTTTCGCTGTGCAGTCGCCGGCTGACAATGCGCTGGTGCCGCTTGATAGCGCCTCTGACTGGCGTTTGCAGGTGGGTAACGCCATGGAGAAGGAGAGCGCAAATGCTGCTCAACGGCGCAGAACAGCCGAGAAGCTTATGTCATCGGATCCCGAAGTAGTTGCCTGGCAATAAGCGGTTCAGCGTACGAAGAATGAAGAAGCAACCTGACGTTGAGCGAAAATACATATGCATGTGCCACATAATATGTATACCGTGTGTGTGTGTCATTGGAGCAGCAGTAAGCATAACAATCAAGCTAATCCTAGACATTCTGGAAAGCTCAGAATAATCAGCTGAACCTTTGCTAACGCTACGTATATCCTGGCATAGCCGAGCCCAGCCACTGCAATATTTTAAACCATCGTTCTCGTTATTAAGAATACAGTAAAACCTCGGTGATACGAATCTCGCGGGGTTACCAAAAATATTCGTATCACCCGGAATTCGTAGCACCAGAAAACATGAAAAATTTGTACGCGACAAAAGAAAGTTGGCATACGATTTGATTTAGTGTTTCTGAGGGCCGCAGCGACGTCATGAACAGCTCTGAATAATTGCCAGAAAAGGTTTTAGACGTCAACGATCCTACTTGTACTCGTAAATATGCGGGGCATGCGCGCGTGTGTTAATAATGAACCAGATGTGATGCGCCCCGTGACCGCTAGTAGCCCCTTCATAATCATACAACGCTTTTCTGCATGAAACTAGAGTACTGCGGCGAAAGTGACTTAAGAAGTGCTTTGCACACAATAGACAGAGGCCAAGCTCCTTCGCCAAGACCGTCCGCTTCGTCTCTTGGGTTCTTCGTCCACGTTTCATGGGACCCGCAGCCCAAGTTTCAATCTTGTTTCATAGAACGTCTGATTGCGGGGACCTGGCTTGCATCGACGTGGCAGGCATGTATTAACACAGTACAAAGACGCTGTTGCCTCGAGCACAGGAGCACACGTCAACGCGTCAAAAAAAAAAAAAAAGCGCGACGTCAACGTCATCTGTAATCTAAAGGCGAAGGCGCATAAAGGCCTCCAAGATTCACGCGCACTGTCTCGGAGGCAACGACGCACCGTTGATGGTCGCGCAGCGCGTATGCCCGCGCCCGCGCGTTAATGCTGCGTCTTCCGCGACAGCGCGGGCAGCACCTGTTCGTACCTGTGCGCCAGCGTACGTACGTTCGTATCAAACGTCGCGGGGTGCAAAGCGGTTCGCAACAACCGTACTCCAATACATTGCAGGCTCATCGGTCTTGGCCGGGACCACAGAAAAATTCGTATCACCACGAAATTCGTACGAGCCGTGATCGTATCACCGAGGTTTTACTGTACTGCTATGTATTCAAACAAATGATACCCCCTACAACAAAAAAACCTCGCTACTCTCGCCTTCGGGCAGTTTGCGGTCACGTCCGCTAGGGGTATGCGGGAGCACATGCATGCATGCCGTGCAATGGCCGCGTCCGTCACGTTGTTTACTTCCTTGCACATGTGCAGGTCAGTCATTCTTTAATCATTTGCGATGGTGTGTGCCACGGGTGCCACTTCCGCGAAGACAACGTGGTCCGACGCAGAGACGCGGGCGCTCATACGCCTTTGGGAGGAGCAAATGATTGCTGCCAAAACACGCTCCAAACGTCCGTCACCACTACGCGTCCCTTGTGGACCGGAGTCCGCCATTTTTGTTTTCGATTCGTCTTGGATATGATACTGTCTTGTCTCGGCTCGCGATGACCAATGACGTTATGCGGTTGTAATATTTACTTCATTTACGCGCAAAGTTAATTGTAAATTATGTCCATGCCTATAATAAGCAAGTAAACTGCGAGCATTGCCAAAAATAACAAATATATGTTGCGCTACTGAACCACCAATTGCCACTGCCATCATTTCCAAAGCACACTTCTCGTGCAGCAGCGCGCCGCCAAAGTGACACTCAGTGAGCGTAAGTGCACTCGCTCAAAATGACACTAAATTTGTGACCGGGGTATAACCTGTCCCTGCACTGCCGTGACTGTGGTTGGTTGCACGCCGGCCTTGACTGATGCAAAAGTACTTGCACGCCATCGTGACCAGACGGCACGTGAGCTTGTAGAAGCTTTCTTTATTGGGAAAGGCGGACAGCAAGAGAAGGCACTTCGTCTATGTCGACTCCTTGTCGTCTATGTGATGTCGTGCTCACCATCTAAGCTCTCAATGAGGTCCTGCAGTTGTCGTCATTCAGTATATATAGCAACCAGACGACCACTTGTCTCCTATGCCCATTTTCCAGCCGTCGTGAAGGCCATCGCCGAGGTAGAGTGGTTAGTAGAGCACTGCACGGGCCGGAATTCTCGGCCCGGGCCCGGCCCGGGCCCGGGACTCGTTCAAATTTACCCGCCCGAGCCCGGCCCGGCGACTCGAAGCGGGACCCGGGCCCGGCCCGAACCCGAGAAAAAATTTAGCCTACCCGGCCCGGCCCGGCCCGACCACAGATCGGGCCCGACAGGGGCCCGAGCCACTAATCTATAGGTGGTGTTGCCCGAGCATAGAATCAACCACAAGGCGTTTTAAGTGGCAAATATGTACGCATGCTTGGCGCATGCTTCGCTAACAAGTATACTTTGACCTACGTTACTTTCTTGTAAAAAGGGGCGCCGTGGAAATAGTTGAGCGGACATACTGAGTACGATGAACGTTCGTTCGGCAGTGGTATACTGTACCTAATTTTCTAGGAATGCAATCGGGATCATCAAGAGCGTTTTGTAGCAGATATTGTTGGAAGAAGAGTGATTTGCAGGATGAGTCCGGTTTCGATAAGGAGCGCAATAGAAACGGAGGGGAGAGAGAACAGAACTTTGTTTTTATTGCACTCTCTATTGCAATTTAAATGGACACGAAAGTGAAACAATGAATCGGCTTAGATTGATAAATTGTACTCTGAGAAATTTAATGTCGTTAATTTCACCAACACAGATGCATTATTAAAGGATAAAATAAAGGTCAACGTTTCATTTTTAAATATCGCTCTAAAATCTCCAGGCGTGACAACACGGATTTTAAAGCGTATTTTTCGTATTTCGGCGACTTTGGCGACTTTGGCTTGTCGAAATTTCCTAAAGCTTCGTATGTTAAGTCCATGCCTCTGCCCCTCGTAAAACAATGCACTTCATTTTTACCGATTATGAACTGCGTAGTGCCTAGCAGAGGCCGTCAAAATCTATGACGCGTTTGATGCGGGAACTTCAAGGTGGCGTCACCAGCCGTAATTTCCTTTCGCGCGTTTTCTCGCTTCCCATGAGTCTTCTCGCGGCCGGCGTGGGGATTTTGGAATTGTGAGAGTAATTTACCAATACGAGGAAAATCGTTTTTCCCTTTAGTGTCCCTTTAAAGCGTGCTTTAACAACAAAGCCCATTGTGCACCCTTCTGGATATGTAGCACATATATCTTCATCATAGTAGCACCTTTCCACATCAAGAGAAATGGAGGGAAAAAGCCAGATTTATTACATTTGTTGTAATTACACTAACCTAGATAAAAATGATAACGAACCACGCGCACCGCGTGCACTTTGGAAATATGTATAAGAAGCGGAATGGCAAGAAAGAGACTATTTGCCATAGCATTCTTTTCATATATCACTGCTATTATATACAGTCTATGAGTTTTTGTGGCATAGTTTATAGTTTATTTGCTCGCATGCTATTGTACAAAAAAATCAAATTATAAAAAGATTCCGCTATAAGCACACCATGCTCCGTTGCATCACATGTCCTGCCGCGCTAAAGTTTCTTGCTTGCGCTAGTCCCAGGGGCGCACATCTGCCTTGCGAAACGTGAAGGCATCGGCAGTCGTCCTTCTTAACTTCCACCACTGGAGCAAATGGAGGAGGTCTTTTTGCACCTCTGCCCAATGAAAATAGCTGTCAAGCTGATCCCTTCATTTCTCTCCTTCCCCAACGTTGTGTCACTCTTCAATATAATCTACGAACGCCTCTGAGAGCTTGTCCTTGCAGTTTTCAGCAGTGTTTGTTACGCACGGCTTGCACAGGGATCTGTCTTTTTTTTTCATAATGTAATGGCGTATGCCTTCCTAACGATGTTGTACCGGTAGAAGGTGGCCTACGCTTGTAAGATTACACTGGAAGGACTGGAAGTAGGTGCACGAAGTGATTGCGATCTATTTTCGGGGTAAATTCCAGTTTGGTAATAAAGGTGCGAATAAGCTTCTCCACGCTTACTCATTGGATGCATATGATTCGAGGGAACATCACCCGGCATGGAACTTATTTTAAGGCAGATACTTCGTCAAGCTAATAAACTTTGCCTTTATACATGAATATACATGTTTAATGGACTTGTGCTATTGCTGCACATTTTAACGCTGTTGTGGCCCTATCATGTAGCTCGCGCACTATACGGTGCAGGGGTCTCAAACACGCGGGCCGCGGACCTCTCGCTAGCGGCCTGCGGCCCGCACATGACGGTCTTCGTCCCACTTTTTTATTTATTTATAAGTAAGTTTTTGAGCTACACATTCATGACAGGTCTAAAGCATTTTTTTTTTCGTGAGACACCGCCTGCAGCCACCATGTGTTGATACATACCCGTGAAACAAAACACTATATTACGGAATTGGCGTCGAGATTTTAGTCGTCTTCGAGATGGTATCGATATGTTGATGGAAACTTGCCGCCAAATACCCGTCAGAAATGACCATATATGATATATTAAAAGGGTATTTCAAACGGCAACGCTATCTGACATCTGGTACAACCAGGCCCGTAGCCAGGAAATTTTTTCGGGGGGGGGGGGGGGGAAGGATCCGTTGATGGGCGAGTTGGTACATGTCTTGAAATATACTGAGTATGTGCAGCGCAATGGTACGAAGACAAGAGAAGACACACAAACGACATAGACTGGCGCTGACTTCCAACTAAAGGAGGCATTTGCTGAAAACCTTGACTGTTTGAGAAAAACACCTGAGAAAAACACCTATTTTAATTATTTATGTTTGGTAAAAACACCTACTTCACCGAAATTTCGGGGGGGGGGGGGGCTAGGGGCCCTCCTTGATACAGGCCTGGGTATACCCTTTTCCTACCTCACCCCCCCCCCTCCCTCTACTCCTACCTTCGTCACTGTCCTGGAACTTGCGGAAGTACATTTTCGTGAATGCGGCCTGTTAGCTGAAGCGGCTTTGAGACCCCTGATATAGAGCGGAACAAGACGAACGCTCAGATGACAACAATTTGGGCACACAAAGCAGGCTGTGCATGTCCATCTCGCGTCACATGACCACTGGGAACCTAGACAAAGCCACGGAAAAAGAATGTCTCTAAAGGGATTTTATGCAACGAGACTCTGCGAAGTCTTTTCGTTTTAGTAGAGGGCTGGAACATTCAAGGACGTTTCCCCGCCTGGAAGCTCCGTAATCGCACTTCCGATGATAAGTTATAGCTATAAATTTATTATATTACGTTTATTACGGCGATTACAGAATAACATTCGTGATATAAAATAATAACGAATGCAAACAAAGCACGGAATAGCGAGATGTTAACTATATTTGCGCCTGGTGTATTTACTTTTAGCTCTCCCGTTTCAGATAAATCAAGTAGCCCCATGTGCAAGAGGCAAAAGAAGAGCAGTACTTGTTCCCCGTAAAACTTGTCCAAACAGCTTGCCCCATAAAAGAAAAGAAAAGAGAATCGTTTTACAGAGATAACATCTGAAGCGTATATGTACGCGCAACGCATGAGGAACACACTTGAAGGGACACTAAAGAAAAAAAAAAACAATTTTTCTATTATCAGTAAATTATCCCTGCGCGTCTGCTCTTCGCCGCTTTCGCAGCTTTCATACTACGCGCTGGCGGGACCGCCATGCCTTGCATGATTTCCGGCTTTTCCCTACTTAGACGTCACGCGAAGACAGTATGCTCGGTTGGGTTTCGGTTTCGGTGTTGCGCTTTTTTGCTTATTTAAAATTATTCTCCAATTTGCCGAGTATTTTTGCTATCGGGCCCGTGACAGGAGCGTCTCAGGAACTAAAAGCACCATTACTTTGACATGGCCCAAAAATCGCCGGAGTTGACCTTCAAACCAGTTACATTCGTGTTACTTTATCAGTCTTAACCGATTCATTGCATCTCTTTAGAGTCCCTTTAAGAACTGATCAAAGTCCAAGCCCGGCCCGACCCGAGCCCGCCACCTCAAACCCGGGCCCGGCCCTAAGCCCGGAGCTTCAAACCCGAGCCCGGCCCGGGCCCGCCGTGAAAACTACTTTACCCGGCCCGGCCTGACCCACGGGCCGGGCCGGGCTCGGGTTTTCGGGTAGGCCCGAGCCCGTGCAGTGCTCTAGTGGTTAGGCCTAGCTGCCTTTTCGGCCCCTGCTTTCAAGTGACTTCATGGCTGAAGTGACTACGTGGCGCTCCAGGGACTGCATTGAGGGCCGAAGCCATCCTGCCGGAGAAGGTCACAGGTGTTCCGGGAACCGCTGTGATACGGCTTCTGCGAGTCCGAGGTAGCCTACCCGGTCGCTACAGAGATTGACGTCCACGCCACGGACTCTTAGCGTGGCATCCTCCGGACCCGGCACCCGCTGCTTTCGTCACCCGTGAGACGCTGGCTTCTTCGACGGTGCCCCACAGACAATGCCCGTTCCCTAATCGGGTCGTGTGCCACAAGCCCTCCACCGAACACTCGCGTTCGTGGACATGGCAGAGGTGCATACCGCCGAGTAGTTTTCCGTTCATCGCATACCATCGCGTAGCTTAAAACTTTCCGTCGTTCGGCAGCTGCCTCGTGCAGGGTTGCCAGGTTTGGCTACTCTGCGCCAATTTGGCTACTTTCTTGTCCCCTCGATTTAAGCTAAATTATCGATATCTGGTGACGTCGCAGCCGCTGGTGCTCGAGTATATGGTGCCAAACACGGCAGTCAAAGCGTGCTTCCAGTTCCGAAAACTGTATTTAGCACTTTAATTACGCATACAATGAACTGTAATAAAAAGGATGGCGCAGTGGCCTAAGCAGGCGTACCCGGGTAAGGGCTGGCGATCAGAAATTAAATATATATAAAAAAAAGCTACAAGTTTATAAACTGCCTGTCAAGCAGGCTTCACTAACACACACACACACACACACACACACACACACACACACACACACACACACACACACACACACACACACACACACACACACACACACACACACACACACACACAAATGTCGCAGTTTCACCGCAACGGCGAAGCAATGAATCCGACAGCAACAAATTAGAATGTAACACCAAGAACGGAAAGCAGCTCGAAATTGCCAGGGCGTCACTCGATTCCAAGGGACGCACGAAAAGAACGCACACAGGACGAGCGCGAACTATCATGCGTCAAAGCCCGACACTTGAAGCGCGCAGATCAAACATAAAGCAGGAGGCACGAAACGAAGGTATAGGTACACACAGGACGAGCGCGAACTAACCGTCACATTTGTTACTTATTTCTGTTAGAACAGCGCGCTCCTTTCGCAAGCGCGGCCGCTGCAGCGAGCGAAGTGAGCTTCGAACGCTCTGTGACCTCAGCACGGACATCGCTGGGAAAGCACAAGACATACAACCTACCGCTCCCCCCCCGCCCCCTTTCTTTCCTCGAGATAAGCGCACGAAGGCGACCACTCCCTGTAGGGCGAAGAGCATCGGCGTTCGCAGGAGCGTGGCGACGGCCTTAAATTTAAAGCGCGCCCCACGCGCACTTCGCGCCATCTCGGTGGTGACCAAGAAAGCATGCTGAAGTAAATGGTGTATATAAACACCTGGCCGTGAGCAGGCTGGAACACTAATTCTCGTGGCCTAGCCGGCGAACGCCGCGCGCTGCGGTGTGAGAGGTCGCCCGTTCGATTCCTCGCTGCGGAAAAAATTTTTCTGAATTATTTTTCTTTGCGGCTCATATATATATATATATATATATATATATATATATATATATATATATATATATATATATATATATATATATATAGGCCATGACGGCGTCGACATACGCCGACGGAAAAACCAGCCCACAGTGTCCATATATTTGCTATCGCAATAAAAAAGTCACAGTTCCGCCGCAACGGCGAAGCACGGAATGCGATAAAACAAGTTAGAATGTCACACGAAGAACGGCAAGCAGCTCAGTACTTGCAACGCGCCGCTGGAGCGAAAGGACTGGCGAAAAGAACACACACAGGACGACCGCGAACTAACAACGGTCAAAGCTCGACACTTGCAGCGCACTGCTCAAACACAAGGAAGGACACTCGAAAAGAACGCACAGATACACACAGGACGAGCGCGAACTAACTGTTACGGTTGTTACTTCTTCGTATTTGAGCAGAGCGCTACAACCCAACACTCTTAGACTTATTTTTCTTTAAAACTGCGGCGCGTGGAGCGACCCCTCCGCGTCTCCTGCCGCGCGATGGCGTTAGACGCATCGTTTACTCGGCGTTCTACATCGTCAGTGGCTACAGAAAAGGGCCACCTTTTAGTGCGCGTCTGAAGAAAAAAAATCACAGCATATCCACGGAGTGAATGATGGTGAGTGGCCGAAGCTGCGGAGGTTCATCGGTAAACCGTGAATCTTCCGTGAATTCTGCCCAGTACATCATCACCGACGTGAGATCGGGCGCGTATATACTAAAGGTTCTATGAGTTATGACGACTTGCAGCTCACTTTAATTTTACATGTACGCTGTGAATTTTCATTATTTAGAAAACCATTGCTTTAGAAAACATCTGGCGTCTTTCGTTAAGCAGCTGGCGTCTTTTCGTTTTGCTTTAGAAACATCTGGCGTTCTTTCGTTTTGCTTTTAGAAAACATCTGGCGTCTTTCGTTCGTTTATTTCGTCAATCAACGGCGTTTTGAACAAAATTTTTATTGTTTAATCACGCACAGGAGAAATCTCACCAGGCACTACCTTGGAGGTAAACAATGGCTGCTAATGGGAATGAGACACAGAAGAAGTCGGCTTTTAGCTAACACTTACACTTCTACTTCTACTAACGTTTCCTACTGGAACATGCCAATGGCTGCTAATGGGGAATGAGAGACAGAAGAATTCGGCTTTTAGTTAACGCGCACGCTGCGAATTTTTTATTGTTCAACAACGCACAGGAAAAATCTCCCACCGGCACCACCTTGGAGGTCAAGATCTGGTACTAGCGTTACGATTGGTTACGCACTACTACGAGGGACGAACGGGTGCCGCCTTAAGGAGCTTCGCCCCTAAAATGTAGCACCGTTAGTTTAAGCGCGCCCTTCGGGCAATCTCTCGGGTGATACTACATATAATGAAGCACCTCCGAGCTCTGCGTGCCGTTAGCGTTAAATGGTGTATATAAATGGCTCGCCGTTGTGATGCTAAACAGCCGGAGGGGCGTGGCCGAGTTCAGGGGTACAACAGCCGAAACAGGATTTGGAGCATTTTTTGGACCAGCAAAACGTTGCTTTTCGAGCATAAAAATCCAAATTTGGAGCAGGTTACGAAAAAAAACCTCAATTTTTCAGCACAAAATCCCAAATTTGGCGCAAATAAGAAAGAAGGCTTACTTTTAGAAAATAAAACAAAAATACGTACAAACCATTCAACATCAGCCAACTCGTGCACAGTGCACGTGAACACTGCTATTTCAATAAAAGCAGTGTGTTGAGCCACCACACAGCGCAAACAATGAAGTCTACATTGGTATTTGCAGGGCCTGTCACATAATTCGACGGGCACTGCAAATGCTAATGTGGACATGCGAACCTGGCAACCTCAAAATTCGGGAGATTTGTAAAGCAGGAGCAAGTGGCGTTGGCGAAAAAAGAAAACTGGCGTACGCTTTTGTCTGTTGTTCCTCAAGGCCGCAGAAATGCCATACACAGCAGCTCCAAATGATTGCCAATAATTTTTTAGACGTCAGCGATCATACTAGTACACGTAATTACATGGCACGTGCACGAATGAGTAATAAAGGAACAAAATGTGCTGTGTCCCTGACAGCTAGTACTAATAGCCCCTTCTCAATCTTAGTACGCTTTTCTGCAGGACACCAGTGTACAGCGGCAAAAGTGGCTTAAAAAGCGTTCTGCACGCAATAAAACAAGCATCAGGAAATTTGACAACCACTGTCCTTTTTTATTGCGATAGTAATTATACGGACACACTCGACGGGTTTTTGCCGTCATGTCCCGTATATAGTCCAAATTGATAACATCACCCCGCACATCGTATGTTCTACCGCGGGTAAAAGCCCGCGAGAGCGGGGGCGACGAACGCGGCTAAAGCAGCGATCAAACGAGCCAGCCCATCTCCGTCGCTCGGAGGGCGCACGCGATAACACCACTCCGCTCGGGAGGCCTGCCATCGAAGCAGAGAAGAAACGCCCCGGCCGTCTTGAACGAGCATGAAAAGACGCGAGGGGGTTTGCTGTCGATCGAGGAGCAACTTTGAACTTTGATTCTAAAGGCGCGGTCGCGATCGCTGGCGCGCGCGCTATCTCGGCAGCAGCCAGCGTGCGGCTCGTATATCCTGCTACGTGCTGCGCTCTCAATGCGAAGACACTGCGCAGAAAGTGCGTCTTTCCTGGAGCGGCCGTATTCTCTTACACCAACGTTTTGTAGAGTTACGCGAGATCGGATACAAGAGAGTTCGCTGCCAGCCACACTTCGTATAACATTACAATTTGTTGCTATCGCATTCAATGCTCCACCCTTGCGGTGAAACTGATTTTTCTTTTCTTTCGCGGGGGGGGGGGGGGGGGTGGGTTAGGGTCTCCACACCTGCACAGGATGATGACGCCCACACTGCAGATGACCAACGCGGCCTCCATTTCTCGCTAAACATTGCGCAACTGAGAAAATTTTGAAGCTGGTCGGGCATCTTGGCATTTTGGTCGGGCATTCTGAAGCTGGTCGGGCATTTCGAGCATTTTCCGATGCTCTACCAACTGAGCTACCGCGGCGCCCATCCCCCCGTCCACTTTATGGGGTATATATGTGTATTTAAACGTGGGAGCGTCAGTCAGCGCCACGAGTAGCCATGACGGCGAGTGTGGAACACTCTTTTTCCGCCTGCTGGCGTCACGTAGCACGTGAACTTATTACGAGCTGGCAGCTGAACAATAACGGAGGGATGGCCGCCGCCGTAGCTCAGTTGGTAGAGCATCGGACGCGTTATTCGAAGGTCGCAGGTTCGGTCCCTGCCCGCGGCAAGCTATCTTTTCGCCCACTTTTCTTACGTCACATTTACATTACATTTACAACTAATAACGTCCCCTATAGACCAGAACACAGCGAATTCCATGCGCAGCGCAATATTTGCATCGCGCGTCGCGCCATCTATCGCACACGCGACGAAACAACATGCCCGGGCCACGGCCACCTGGATCGGGGCGCGCGGCAGTGTTGCTCCGGCCGTCCCATTCGGACGGAGGAGGCGTAATTGCAGAAAGGGGCGTGACCGCTCCTTTCGCCGCACCGCGGCGCGCGCCTACTACCCCTCCATTCCTTTGCGCTCTATGCGGGAAGGTTTGCGGCGCCTTGAAGATATCGCTGTAGAGTAACCGTGGGTTAGCATAGCACTTCCCCCACCCTCACAAAAAGCACATAAAATGATGGATGGCGGCTATCGCTATATTTTTTATTTTGTGTGTGTGTGTGTGTGCGCGCCAGTCCTCGTCGTGATGATGGTGGCCGAAGGGAAAACACCCGTGAGTCACTTTTCAAGAAAATTGTTTTGGTGTTCTTAAGTGCAGCATATCAGTAAAAAGTATACATGCGAAGAAAAGCACGAGATTTATTAAAAACTCCTTTTTTTTCTGAGTGCTTCCAGAATAGGGGAAACGATCCGAAGGTTGGTTCCGCTGCTTAAAGGAGGTTGGCGGATTTCCCTTGGGATGCTGCGGCCTTGAGTGCGCGAGCTTTACCTGCTGGAAGGAATGCCACTTTGGCGTCGAGGCAACGTAATCTTTCTTGGTGTTGACTTACAGTAAGGCACGCAGCAGTACGGCACGTTTCTGAAAAACACGGTAAATTACACACGGAATCCTAACGCAGACCAAAAAACAAATTACTTGCCTGAAGTCAACGTGGTATGACAATGTGAAAATGCATATGAAAGAATATATGCTAGTCGCAGAAAGCCTTATCAGCAGCCGCTCAGCTAACGAACCGGTAGATTAGTTCGAATCTTAAAGGGCAAACCGCATGCACGCAATAATGGAGGCGGAAATTGGGGGACCCTTAAGCTTCGCCTTTAAGAGTTAAATGCGACAGCGATATCAGCGCGCATACACACGCATACGAACGTACACGCACACACCCCGCCGCCGACACCGGAATTACTGCGAAACGGGCTCTTTCATGCTGTCGCGTTAAAACGACAAGCGATACCAAAACGAGAGAAAGTGGCCATTGCGCGACCGACCCTTAGCTAATTCGCAGGCGGCAAGCGTCGCTCATCGCTTTCGCGTTCAAATTCGCCTACATGCGGCCTGCGCTTAAATGAGAACGTCTCATTCACATCACTGTCGTATCGATATCGTGGGAACTTCAGAATGCAAAGAGACGTGCCCACAACAAAATGTTGCCTATCCTCGGCAAGGTGAAAACGACTACAGCATTATCATTACCGCAATTTAGTTTTCCAGCAACGTGATGCTCTTAAGACAGCGCTCGACCGCAGAAGATAGCTATGCAGTGCTGACGACGACGAAATGTATTTCCTTTGGAAAGAAGCATGGCGCGCGCTGGTCCAGGCTGCCGTGGGAGAAACGAGCGCCAAAACAAAAAATGAGAAGCACGGCAAATCACGTACTCGGCACAATACATGTGTCATGGCACTTATGTAGCGGCCGTGGTCATGGCATATGAACGCGCCGCGCCACACGAAGTCTCCTAAGAACGCTGCTTGGCTCTATCTCGACCGTAATATGGTATACAGAGAACAACACTCACTGTGTAAAGCCCGATTAACAATACATAACAGCGTACCTTGATTCCAGTCACCACGTGCACGATGTCCAGTGTGCATTTTTCCAAACATATCTGCGGCTGTCTACGGCGCGGCCAGCGCGGCATCAACCGCAAGGGGGTGGGAGGAGAGCGCCGCGTCGCGGCGCGCGGCTGAACTACCTCAATTACACTTTTTCAAAGGGGCGCGCGCCGAATGGGACGGCCGGAGCAAAACCGCCGCGCGCCCCGATCCAGGTGGCCGTGCCCGGGCTGCCATACAAGCAGACGCTACACAGAGCCAATGCGAAACTCCTGAAACTCAGCCCGTCGGAGAGCGTGTTTCGCGTCTTTTCTAGCCTGGACATTTTCGCTGCTTTTATTGGAATATCAAGAACACCATGCTCATGAAAGTCCACAATGTATATATACTGTAAGTGCTGAGCAGGCTGCGGAAGCAACCTCGTCAGGTACGTACGCTGTTATATTTGTAAAAAAAACGGCCTCGCTGTAGTACGCGTGAACCGTAATTGCAGTGCGGCTCGCGAAAGAGTGAAACGATGTCTGATTGCCCCATATTACAAGTTGTGCACACAGTTTTCTGAAAACTCATCATTTCAACATGCATCGCGTAAAAATTAGAGTACGCTTTACGGGTGGTTTCGCGGAACGTAATTTTTGTTTCACGAGCTCTCTTACAATAACGCGTCTTGCTCACGAAAGCGTGCTATCGGACAGTGTCACGTGCAGTATCGTTCATCGATCCCTTTTGGAAGCTATCTCCACTATTTTAATCTTGTAACGATGATGCTTTACAAGCGAAACTGTGCTACGCTTAGTTAAGCCGATATTGAAATGGGCGAATCCAGCTGTCTTTTATTAAATGTGTGCTGTGTAAATAAGCTAAAAATTTAGCTGTTTGAGCTAGCGCTACGCCTGCGACGTAAAGGACACTGGCGCGAGTACTATTTACTTACGTGCCAATATATGTATTATGTGCACCTGGATGCCTCGCGTCCAAATAAATTTGGGGACATCAGAGACTGAAACGAAAGCACGAAATTCTGGCCAGCTGTTGAGGAACACTGTACCATTTACTACCTTTTGAAAACGAAATCTTGAAGGTGTGGATGCCATCAAAAGCACTAAAGCTTAATACTACGTTGAAAGTGGCAAAGCATGCTGATTGCTTGTGCTTGAAAGCACTACCTTACACTACATTTTCGTCAAAGGAAACGCTCAAAGGTATGAAGTGCACCCCCACATAAAGCACGCGCCTGCTTTCAACCCAGCTGCGTGTCACGCGAATTAGGTTCGTAAAATGAAATAGGTGGGTATCACACTACAGAATACACGCAGTTAGTGTACTTACTCGCGCATTTTCACTCGGCTCGTAGTTTTTTTGCTTGAATCACAGTTATCCACTCCCGGCGAAGCTGAAAACACCGAACCGGCACTATTCGCGTGGCGCGTCGTGATCATCGCAGACAGCGCTAATAGACGACAGACAGTTTCCAAGACGTGTGGCGCCACCTGTCGGAGAAGTATTGAGTAGTGCACAGACCGACTCCCTCGCACAGTTTGCTATGGGACCAGGTGCAACTAGCGAGTGCGAAACAACGATTGAGCTTAATATCGCGTGTGTTTGCGCATTTAACACTCAGAACGAAAGCTGTGAATTGCTCTCCGCTAGTCGGACGCGCCACCGAACCGTCGTGAAGTGCTTGCTGGATCACTCGCCAGAACGACGGCGAAAACAGCAGCAGACGAGACCCCTCCGCGCGCTACGAAGAAACGCCGCAAAAGATGCACTGTTGCGTTGTGAATTGCCACAGACGTAAAAGACTGAATAACAACGTTCAGTTTTACCGATTTCCATAGTTGTCGTACGAAGAAGAAAGGCGAGAGCGCTGGATACGGGATGTTGCGAGCGTGTTGGATAAGCGAAGTACCCGCGTTCTCCACAGCCGGTCGCATGAGAAAGTGTGATAATGTTGCTCTGCTGTTGTTTTGCGTAGCCCTGATGGAGAACCGTAGTAACCTTGACTATGAAGCTCAGAAGAGGCTCTGACCGCGGTGCTTGTCGTGTAACACGAAGTGAGCAGCTAGAGGCAGACTGAAGACGCATGATACGCACACCGCGAGGAGTTGGTCGTCACAACACAGCATCGCGGACGTACGTTTTGAAGGATCAGAGTTCTGGTTCTAACTAGCTAACACGTGAGTCATACAAGTAAATCGCAGAATGTTGGTCGTGACCACCTCCAGGTTTGTTTCGCCCGTGTCCTCCGCGGTTGCCGTAGTTATCTCGGAGGCCACGGTTTTGCCTTTGGTTGTACCCCGCGAAAGTGGACACGCACGTATCGCCATTTGCAGTACGCACAAACGGAAGACGACCATCAAGAGACTATTTCAGGATGCGTAATAAAACAGTCCAATGCACAGGAAGCGAGAGATGAATTAACGGAGAATGCAACTGCAAAGGCGAAAATCGCCGGGGCTATTCGTCCCTGATGAACGGAGTTTTGTACCACTGATCGGAAGATGCATAGCTAAGTAAATTGATCGTGTATGTACTTCATCGCTGTGGCATTACGTAGATTTTAACGCATTTAGGCGCTAGAGAACGGATGTCGGAGGGTTTGCCTCGAATGTCGTACGATGCTCGCTTGTACTTGCCAGTTGCAGCGCGCCGGAATAACTAAAACTTATTTTGCATTGTACTCGCAGTTCGCTTTGATCAGCTTCCCTTTTTTGTGAAGCGTCGAAAGAAGCTTTCCAGGTCCTTGGTTTTCAGGAAACGGCGCCTCGACACCAACGAAAGAGGAGGGATATATTGTGGCCTATGCACATTCGCTTGCGGACGGCTCCTTTTGCACTACCTAGTTAGAGCCAGGGCTGCGATGAGGGCGCTGGTGGCGGTGTTTTTCGCAGCGCCGCCTGGGCAGAGTCTGACGTCTATATCCTCCTGTTGCGCTGCTTGTTTGGCATCGACGCAGTAGTGCCCAGACGAGCTCTTATACGCGGAAGCGGCGTGAACGGGTAGGTTTTCGCACTTTAAAGCCTCAGAACTGCAGCTTGCCCGGTTTACTTAGCGCAAGCCATGCGCGCCTTCGCAGCCGGGCCAGCCCGGCGTCTGTGTGCGAGAGTATCCACTCCGCTCGCCAGCAGCCTGTGTGCGAGACAGGCGTGCTCTGGTGTATACTTTCCTTGGCATTATTGTCTGTTAGTGCTCATTAATATTGTGTATAACAAAGAAAAACGAACCCTTAAAATTTACACTTCTTTCCTTCATTGACAGCGAGGGTCTCGTTCTGGCAGACTTGATGCTTTCAGGTGGTATGCGAGGGATTATTGGTCAGCTGCCAGCTCGTAATAAGTTGACGCCAGCAGGCGGAAAAAGAACGTTCCACACTCGCCGTCATGGCTACTGGCGGCGCTGACTGACGCTCCCACGTTTAAATACACACATATACCCCATGAAGTGAACGGGGGCATGGCCGCCGCGGTAGATCAGTTGGTAGAGCATCGGACGCGTTATTCGAAGGTCGCAGGTTCGTTTCCTACCCGCGGCAAGCCATCTTTTCGTCCACTTTTGTTACTTCACATTTACATTACATTTACTACTAATAACGTCTCCTATACTTTCCTTGGCATTTTTGTCTGTTAGTGCTCATTAAGAACACACATTGGTAATTCAAATGAGTGTTAAGAAAAACCGACATCGGCAGCGTTCACTCGACGAATGGAAAGAATAAAAGTTAGGATACCAGCAGAAATCTAACTCAAGCGTTCTGCGTGGCAATCAGGTATTCTACCACACAGCCACGCCAGGTCTATAAACTGGTTTGGATAAACAGCCTATGCGGGCGTAATATCGGTGCAACGTCAACTGTGGTTGTGGTGCTGGCTATCTAATTTTACAAGAAAGGCAATAAACACTACGCATGTACTCCTATGATACAGGCATCATATCAGATTAACGTCGGTTCCAGTGTTGGCCCCGCTTTTATAGTAGGCAATAAACATTACATTTGCATTCCTATGATTCAGCAAGCTATATTGAAGCATTGCTCGACCTCGGAAGAATACATTAACGGAAGTTATAATAACATTCAAATGATTGCACCATAAAGCGCACTTAGATTCGATAATACTGACGTATGTACTCTAACGTAAGGGCTGACGTTACGTCGCACCATAAGTTACCCTTTAAACATCAGTGTTGTCGACATGCCTGGTAAGTCCACGATGTGCATACAGCTACTACACTTACAAAAACACGTCGATGCACCTCGTAATGCTTGGCTCAAAGCC